>NC_064850.1:43500951-43810106 GCF_024139225.1 Suncus etruscus | reverse complement strand
TGCAAGAAAAACCCCACTAACATACCAAACTTGTACAGGAAGATGGCACAAAACTCCATGACAATAAGCCCTCTTAATGCCAATGATCTAAAGCACCAATTAAAAGATAGAGTGGCAAAATGGATTTACAAACAGAATCCACCATTCTTTTGCTCTGAATAGTCAGAGCAAACACAGACTCAAAGTCAAAGGTTAGAAGACAATTCTTTTTTTTTTTTTTTTTTTTTTTTTTAGTGTTTTGGGTCACACCCAGCAGCACTCAGGGGTTACTCCTGGCTCTGGGCTCAGAAATCACGCCGGGCAGGGGACTGGCACTGGGGACCATATGGGATGCCAGGATTCGAACCACCGTCTTCTGGATGTAAGGCAAATCCTTGTAAGGCAAAACCTGCCTCCATGCTATCTTTTTGGCCCCAGAAGATAATTCTTTAAGCAAACAACTTCATCAAAATGTTTGGGTTGGCCAGACTAATAATATCAGACAATCTAGGCTCAAAAAGACTATAAGAGACAGAGAGGGTCATTTTTTTTTTTGGAGAGAGGGTCATTTCTTAATGATCAAGACATATGTAAATTAGAAAAAAGTCTGCTCCTAGACTTATATTCACACAATGAAGGAGCATCTAATAAAATTCAAGGAAGACATTGATAGCACACAATAGTAGAGATCTCAACACTGCTTTGCTACTTTCTAATAGAACAAACAGTCTAAAACTCAGCAAAAAATACTAGCTTTGAAGGATGAAATGGGAGGTATAAGGTTAGTATATATCATCCCTTCAAAAACAAATAGTCATTCTTCCTTAGTGCATATGGGATACTCTTCAAGATAGATCACATTCTGGAACACAAAACACAATTTTATAAAACTAAGAGGATAAAATAAAAATTTTATCAACTATCTTAGACCATGATGCACTGAAAATAGAAGTGAATTACAAATAGAAACAGAGAATTAACTCAAATCCTTGGAAATTAAATAACTCACCAGTGAACAACCAGTGGCTCAGAGAGGAAACCAAAGAAATCAAAAGATTACTAGAAACGAAAGAGAATGAGGACACAACATGCAATAACTGTGGGACACAGCAAAAGTGGTGCCAAAAGGAAAGTTTATAGCCTTTCAAACACTTATCAGAAAGGAAAAAAGGACCCATGTAATAATTTGACTGCACAGCTTAAGAAATTGGAAAATGACCAACAAAAAATGTCCAAAACAAGTGGGAGGAAGGAAATAATAAAATTTAGAGCATAAATCAAGGAATTAGATTAAAAATTAATGTAACCAAGAGATGGTTCTTTAAAAACATAAATAAGATCTACAAACCACTAGCAAGACTCACAGAGTCCAAATAAGCCAAATCATAAATGAAAAGAGAGAGATGTCACAGCATATACAACAGAAATTCAAAGGATCATTAGAGTTTACTTTGAAAATCTCTATATCATGAAACAACCTAGAAAAAAATCAAAAGAACATAGGAAAAATGGATAAATTATTGGACTCATGAAACCTCCCAAGGCTGAATCAAGAATATATGGAACACCTTATCAGAGCTATTGCTATAAAAATAAATCAAAATGGTAATAAAAATATCCCCTAAAAGAAAAGCCTAGACCCAGTTGGATCCACTCGTGAGTTCTTTTAAACTTTTAAAGATCTACTGCCAGTCCTTTACAGGCTCTTTCAGGAAATTAAAGAATAGAAACACTCCAGAATAGTTTCTATGAAGCAAATATTATTCTGATACCAACATTAGAAACACCACACAAAAGGAGAATTACAGACCAATGTTCCTGATTAATGAAAACACAAAGATCCTCAACAAAATACTAGCAAATGGAATCCAACAACTCATCAAAAAGATCCTACACCATGATTCATCCCAGGGATGCAAGGATGGTTTAACATATGTTTAACAATCAACATAATACACCATATCAATATGAGAAAAAATAAAAACCATATAATTATAAAATTGATGCAGATAAAGCATTGACCAGATCCAGCATTCATTCATGATAAAGAAAAATAGTATGAGAATGATTCCCAAAGACAAAATTGCCAAAAGTGAACTAACATGAAGCAGACACTACATCAAAGAAGATATATAGATGGCAGATAAGCTACTTCACAGCAGGTGAGTGGGGGAAGGAGTAAAAGCAACAGATTGGCCTCCGTCAGGAGACCAGCCCTTAAGATACAGGTGACAACCTGAATATTTAAGAACTTTCATGGGCTGTCGGCAGAAAAGCAAACATGATGCCACTTCCTTGGAACACAGTTTGGTGTTTTCTGACAAAACTGAACATAATCTTACTGTTCAGACAGACATCACACCCCTTGTAGTCATCCCAAGAAGCTGAACATGAATGTCCGCCAAAAGCCAGTCCCCAGATGTTTGTAGCAGATTTGTTTATAACTGTGAAGATCTTTATGCACCCAAGACACTCTTCAGTGGCAGCAGAGGAGATAAGTGAACCCAGGCACAGATAGTAGATAAATAAACAGACTAAGGGCTGTCATGTGGTCTCAGAGTTAGCATGTCTAAAACCAGAAAAAAGGCAGGGAGGAATTTCAAACCTACATCACCACGTGATAAACTCAATTTGCAAAGAGAAACCAGGCCAGACTCCAGCTTCCGACACAGAGGAAAGGCAGGATGGTGGAGATAGAGAGGGAAGCTGTAAGGGTTCGAGGGTGTTGATGTGTGGCATTTGGACTTGGACACGCCCCTTGGATAATCTCATTATAATGACAGTTGGACCTGAACACACCCCCTGGACCTGCCCCTTGGACAAGGCCCCTTGTTATGCCAGGTATAAAAGAAAAATCTTGGATCATTGGGAGGGCAGGATAGTGACCAGAGCAGCACCTGCCATCACGGGGACTGAAGATAAAGCATCAGCAAGATGCTGTCTGCTTTGCATCTATCCTTCTTTCTTTCTCTATTGAACCCAGACCTCCCTTGCCATCTCACCTCTGACTGGTGAATCTGTCTGTCTGTCTGTCTCTCTTTCTCTCTCTCACTTTCTCTCCCTCTCTCCCCTTTCTCTGAAACCCCTGGGTGGCAGGTCAAAAAAAGATACTTGGTTTTTCTCCCTCTCTTCTGCTCAGTACCACATGGGATGGTTGCTACAGGTGGGAAAGGAGCTTAGAGTAGTGAAGGTCCTTAAGTAGGAGTCATTTCTGTCTATCCAAAGCAAGAGACAACTTCAATAATCATAAATCCATGTTCTGGAAATCAGAAAGCCAGGTGATACTAACAAAATATAGTCAAGATATTTTTATAAGCACGTGAACACAAAGGAAGAGGCACCGTGGGTTCATGTACCATTGAATGTAAGTGGTAACTGGAATTTAGATTGGTAGGAAATGCTAACTGCAACCTCCAAAGACTAATCACTTGAAATCCAGAATCAAAGAAACAGTCAAAAGATTCCTGCTGTCTAGTAATAAGCATCTATCGAAGAAGGCAGAAAGAGAGGGACATCGGAGCAAGCACAGCATGTCGAAATCCAATAGCCCCATGAGACATCAATACTACTTTACCAGTAATTAAATTGGCATAAATGGATTAAACTTTCAATGGAAAGACATACACTGCAGAATGGACTACACAGTGTGATCCAATTACACGGAATCGAGAAGAGTTATGCTTTCGATCTGAGGAATCAGATTGATAGGAAATAAAAAGGTGGAAAAGAGATGTATGGTCCAATCAAAGATCTAGAATTCTGACAGGTAAACAAAATACAACTGAAGACAAGAACTATCCCCAACAAGGAAGATGCAATCCATTCAGAAGACATGGCAATCATAAATACATGAACACAGACATTGAAGGAGTCAGTTTATCTTAAAGATCGAGGTTTATAATGAGGTTTTTAATGCCTAGAATGTCTACAAGACATTCTACTAAACCATAATTCTTCTCAGTTCCCATGGGATATCTTCTAGATTTGGACATCAATTAGATCATAATTTTTGCATAACTTTTTTTATTTTTGTTTGGGGACAAAGAGATAATATAGCAGGCAAGGCACATCCCTTGCACAGAGCAGACCTGTATTTAATCCCCAGAACCACATATGGTCCCTAAGCACTACCAGGGGTAATTCTTGAGTGTACAGCCAGTGGTCCAAATAACCCCGAATAGAATATTTTATTTAGTGGGGAGTAAATTTATGGACATGCTCAGGAGATCAGACAATGCTAGGGATTGAACCTGGGGGTCTCTTCATAAATCCTGGTTGCAGGCTTTGAGTATTTCCCTGGCAAAGTCCTAGTAAAATGTTTTTTTTTTTTTTTTTTTTTTTATTTAAACACCTTGATTACATACATGATTGTGTTTGGGTTTCAGTCATAAAAGGAACACCACCCATCACCAGTGCAACATTCCCATCACCCAAGTCCCAAATCTCCCTCCTCCCCACCCAACCCCCGCCTGTACCCTAAACAGGCTCTACATTTCCCTCATACATTCTCAATATTAGGACAGTTCAAAATGTAGTTATTTCTCTAACTAAACTCATCACTCTTTGTGGTGAGCTTCCTGAGGTGAGCTGGAACTTCCAGCTCTTTTCTCTTTTGTGTCTGAAAATTATTATTACAAGGGTGTCTTTCATTTTTCTTAAAACCCATAGATGAGTGAGACCATTCTGCGTTTTTCTCTCTCTCTCTCTGACTTATTTCACTCAGCTTAGTAAAATGTTTGAAAGAATCTGAGTCGTACAAAGAATGTCTCTGGCTACCATGGAATTAAGTTTCTCATTAACTAATAAGTCAAAGGAGAAATCACAATGAAAATTAGAAAACAATTTGAACATATAAAACACAGAAAAATACAATATACCATAAAAAACTAATGGAATGCCATTCAGGCATGGCCTGGAAGGGAAATATGGGTCTAATAATAAAAACAGGGTCAGAGAAAGAGAGAGAGCACAGGAAATAAGGTGTCTGTGTTACATGTGGCTGGTATTTAGATTTGAGTCAGAGAACAGCATAGGGTCCCCTGAGCACTGCCAGGAGTGATCCCTGAGCACTGAGACAAGAATAAGCCCAGAGCACCACCACATCTAACTCAAAAACAAAAACACCAGAAGCACTCTAAAAACAATCCCCCCAAAAAGAACAGGGTCAGAACAAAAGCCTAATATTCTGCTTTCGGAATCTAGAAAGGGGGCAGAGACCTCCATGGACTAAATGCAGTTCATGTGGGAGGTTTGGGTTCCAGCCCAGAACCACAGGGTCCCCCAGCATCCCCAGGAGAGATTCCCTGAGAATTGAGTCAGGAATGGTCCTAGAGCAGTGCTGGATATGATGTCCCCTCAAGAAAAGAGAGAGAGGGAATTGAGATAAGAATATATAAAGAAACTCCAAAGCAAAGATAAGGAACCATATAATTAGAGTTGAAATAAACTAGAGAAGAGGAATAGAAAAGATCCTAAAGATGATATTTAAAAACTAGTAGTAGAAGATTAATGTTACAAGTGACAAACTTTTACTAGACTGACCAAGAAAGAAGTGTTAGATAAGTTCAGTCAGGAATAATGAGGGGGTATTTTTAATTAGTATACAGAAGTAAAAGATGTTGATATAGGGGTCAGAGCAAGGAGGGTACTTCCCTTGCATAGTCCCTGGGTTTGATACCAGGTTTCCCCTATGGTTCCAAGTACGACTAGGAATGATACCTAAACAGAGATAGGAGTAAGCCCTGGGCACTGGTGAGTATGGCCCCCAAACCAAAATCAATCAATCAGTCAATCAAATAAAAACTGAAATTAGAGTGAACATAGAAATTTTGGATATAACTGTGACATATAAAATTTGATTAATTATAAGATACACACACAATGAAAAACCTAGGGTCAGGTGACTAAATTAATGGGTTACACTAGGAGCTTCAAGAAAAATAAATAATGGATAATTCACATCTTCCAAAAAAATAGAAAGGGAACAACTAGCTTCCAGCTATTTTTATAAGGCCAATATCCATCCGTCTGACAACCAAAGGCACTCCAGCAAAAGAGCTACAGGCTCTGTGCAAAAACTCTCCACTACTGTCTAGGGCATGAATGGACAGTGGACAAAAATATTTTACAGTAATGTAAAGTGGCATCACCCTAGGGAACTTTTTAAAATTATTTTAATAGGTTATTTAATTGAATCCCTATGAGATATATACAGTTCAAAAGTTGTTTATGGTTGAGTTTGCCGTACAGTATCCAACACCCTTCACCAGGCTATATTTCCCATCACCAATGTCCCCCGTTACCTTCTTGTCCTCCCCTGCCTAACTCTCTGGCAGACATTCCCCTTCCCTCTGTTTCTCCCTTTAAACACTATGGTTTGCAATATTGTTACTGAAGGGGTACCATGCCTATCATTTTTCCTCCTTTCAGCACCCAGTTCTTGTCCAGAGTGATCATTCCCAACTATCATTGTCCTAACGCTCTGTTCTCTGCCCTCATTCTACTCCCTGTTCTTTGCAACAAGTTGCTAGGAAGCTAGAACAGACAATCAGCTTGGCAGACCTCAGTCATCCACTAAGAAAGAAATCATCTGATACTATCAGAAAGAAACCCAAAGAACTTCACATGCTCTTAGACCCTGTTTCATGCTCCCATACAAAATATGGCAGTAGAAGGGCAATTTCTAAGGAAAACCATGAAAACAGAACCTCATCAAAGAGCAGAAGAGGCTATGGCTGCAGAACCCTCAGGGGGTGGATGGAGTTGAAGCCCTGGATTTCTGTGGGGACGTGGAGAACACACTGAAATGAGGTGCATGACCAGGTCTATAACGACAACAGCTGAGATGAACGTCTATGAAAGGGGACCCTGTGGGTTTTTGGATTTTCCGTGCACCAGTGGAAGCAGGAAGTAGAGCCCTGAGGACAGGTGAGATTCCACAGCTCCCTTTCCTGGAGGACGAGAGTTTTGGGGTACTGCATTATGCTGTGACCCTGACGCTGTTGAGCATGGCACTTCCCCATTTACAGATGAGGAAACTGAGGCTGGGAAAGAAAGATGAACTTGAAGTCCCACCCAGTTTGTGGCCCAGACCTCGATCCTCCAGATCCACACTGCCCACTAAACATGTGCTCCTCACTGCCTTCCTGGGGCACCTCCACAATGTGACAATCCCCACCCTGTGGTCAGCTGTGGGGAGGGATCTGGAGTCAGGGTCCTGGGCACTGAGTGGCAGCAACAGGGATGACTCAGAGGCAGTGGGGGTACTGGAGGGGGACATTTGGGCCTGGGCCCCTGCGTTCTTCTCTTCACCCCAGGCTGGCACCAATATGGCAACCCCACCCCCTGAGTGTTTCCAGGTGCCACCTAGAGAAATGCCTCTTCCCCATGAGCCCCAAAATGTGGCCAGCTATCCCCAAGGGCTGCATCCATCCACACCCACACTGCCTGCCTCCTTCCTGGCACAGATGGAGCTGAGGGGACTCAGATGTACTCAGGATCCAGACATGAGGACATTTCTGAAGTCAAGACTGGTGTGGAGAGGACATCAGAGGGGCACCAGGTTCTGGTCCCAATTGCGCAGATCAGCCCTTGGGGTCCCTGGACCCACTGACGTCCCAAACCTGGAGAGTTTCAGGGTCTGTCTTGGAGACCAGACCTGGGGCTGCCTGACCAGCTGAGCTGGGATGCAGGATGAAGAGGGTTACATTGTCCCTTTCTCTGAGCAGCTGATGGGACTGGAGGGTGGGTTGGTGCAGAGGCTGGAGGGCAGGACTCAGGGAAACAGACGTTGCAGTGATGAGGGGAGGGGAGGAGCCTAGAAGTGGCACAGGTGACCAGAACAACATAGAGCAGGCAGGAGGAGGATATATGGAGGCCAATGAGGGGTGAACCATACCCACAGTCCCTTAGGCCCTGCCATGCACCTGCCATCCAGACTCCCCAGAGGTCACATGGAGATGCCAGTCAGGTCCCGAAGGTTTCAGCCTAATCGAGAGTCTTAGAAATGCAGATCACTCCTAAGTTTGCGCTCTGGGATTACTCCTGGCTCTGTGTTTAGGGCTTGTTCCTGGCTCTGTACTCAGAACTTACTCCTGGATTCATGCAAGGCATCCATGCATGCTCTCTCCAGCCCCACTTGCTCAGTCATACAAGATTCTACCCCCTGAGAAGTGAAGTGCTGCTCCCAGCCTGCACATAGATAGCCTAGCTCTCTTGGGGTGCCCATAGGGCGAGGCACACAGGAAACATTGGGACCAATGTGCGGAGAAACAGCGCCAGTGTCCATCCTCCCCAGTCCATGGGAGACCCTACTAGGGACCCAGTCTAATTCCAGGGACCCAGACAGACAGATACTCATGGATGGATGGTGCTTCCCAAAAGGATGGACATGGATGCAGTAGGAGGGGAGCCCATCAGGTGCAAGTGGGCATCCTTGCAGCCAGCAAGGCAGGTGGGAAAGGGGTACTTTCTGCTGAATTGGAGGGCCCCAGGACTGTAAGGTTGTAGGGAGGTGGGAAGCTAAGGCAGGAACAGTCATTAGGGTGGGGCCACGGGCCTGGTAGGGGGATGTGGAGCCTGTCTGGGAGAGAAGTGAGCCCCGAATCCCTGAGAAGGGACAGGCTCAGCCCACAGGATGTGTAAGAGACAGAGAAGGGGACCAGTCCAGACCAGCCGTGATGGGGCAGGGGATACCAGGAAGGTCCCATCATTCACACCAGCATCTGTCCCCACCCTCCTCTCTGGCTGTTCCCCCAGAAGAGACTTTGCTGACCCTGCAGGTAGCAGGTCCCCGCCCCCCACACAGCCTTTCTCTCCTCCTAGGCCCAGTTTCTGCACCTCTAATGAGCACAGCTGCGGCCGGCCAGGCAATTAGGGTGCCAGGGCTCGATGCTCCCAGCCCGAAGACACTCGCCTCATCCCTGCTCACCGCCTGGGCTCTAATGAGAGGACAAGATGCTGGGGCTAACGAGCACCAGGAAATGAGTCACAGAGGGGAGTCTGTCTCTCTGCAGCCTCATAGTCTTAAGCCCCTGCTAGAATCAGGGGACAGAGACATGGAGATGGGACAGGGACACAGATGGGACAGAGACATAGATGGGACAGAGACACGAAATGGGAAAGAGACACAGATGGAGAGACATCGAATGGGACAGAGACAAGGGATGGGACAGAGACATGGGATGGGGCAGAGACAGAGGATGAGGCAGACATGGGATTGGACAACAACATAGGATGGAACAGCAGATAGCGGATGACACCCCCAACTCTCTGGATTGTGCCCCGGATGTGGGGAGATGAGGTCCCGTAATTCCAGTCTGAAATCTGGAGAGAAGGTGGGAGTCAAGGAACTGATGGGCCATGGGATACATGTGGGGGCACCTGGTCTACACCTCAGAACACTCGGGTTTATTCCCTGAAACTTGTGCAGGGACTCAGCAAGAGGTAGGTCTGGCGGTCTGGGTTTCCTGTCTGCAAAGACCTGGAGGCAGAAGGAGCCTAGAGAGGGTTCTGGAAAAAAAAAAGAGAGAGAGAGGGTTCTGGAAGGAGGCATGGGAAAGGTCATCTTTGTGCCCAGACTGAGTTCAGAGCAGTGTCCCATGCTGGCATCACCCCATACAGGAGAGACCCCCCCTTTCTCTTGCAGGTGGGGTGCTAGATGTTGACTCCAGAGTGGCTGAAGGACCCTTGAGCCCCAATGCCTGGAAAAACCCTCCTCTCCTCCTCCAGGGCCTTTTTCAGCTTTCCACAGTGCTTTTGGGAGCCAGATCTCCCGGGCATGAAAAGTAAAATACATATACATAGGAGTGGGGTGCAGGGCCATTTTCTCTAGGGCTGAGCAGAAATCTCAAATCTCAGAGTTTTGCAGAGCTGAGTTCTGGAGGCTGAATCCACCAACCACCCAGCTGCCCGCCCTCTGCCATTTGGCCCCCTGTGGTGGGACAGGCCCCTGACTGGCACTCTGGGCGTGCTCCCTGGGCAGATGTCTCCAGACATGCCCGCCTGTTCTGGTGCCTGGGGAGCAGCGGCGGTAGACACAGGTGGTCACAACTCTGCGGCGGTGGTGGTGGCAGCGGGGGACAGTGCTGCCATCATGCAACCCTGAGGAGATGTGGCAGGCCTCAGCACAGTGGGCGAGCACTGCCAACCGCCCATGAGCCTTGCCAGGGACCGGCCTCCCAACAGCACCTGGGACTGCTTCCTGAGAGAAACCCACAGCTGCCCTCTGCAGAGAGGTAGAGGCATGAAAAGTAAAATACATGTACATAGGCAGCGACACATGAATAAAAATCTCTCTGCTGGAATTGGTTGGAAGCATGGGGTGGGACTGGGTGTGTCCCTAGGATGGGGGTGTGGGTAAAGACATGGCTCTGATTTTCCCTTTGCTGACCACCAGCATTGAGTATATTTGTAGGTGAGCTAAGCCTGGGGAAACGAAAACACATGGAATACACTCTGGTGTGCAACTTGGCCTCAGGTTACCTGCTTCTTCCCTCGACTGGGGTCCTTTTTGCATGATCATTTATCTGAAGCAGGAATCAGGGTACGGAAGCTAGAATCCCCTCATGCCCCAGCTTCCTGGTTGTCTACCTGGACAACCTTGACAGGGTGTCTAGTCCCTCTCTCTCTCTCTCTCCAGTAGGTAAGTGCACACAGAATAATGAGTTTCTCAGTGGTTACCTAGTCAGAGGGTTGGCTCAAACCAACCTGGTCCCACATAGTATTTCCTAAGATCATAGGTTGGAGGGGGATCGTTCAAATGTAGGGGTGGGGTAAATGAAGTTCTGTGTGTCCTAGGCCATGCTCCCCTGGTCCCCAGCTCTGAGGTGGAGTCTAGCAGTGTTTGGGGATTCTACTGTCCCACAGGGCAGGTCAGACCTCAGGCTCCAGATAAAGCTTTGGTGGGTGATGCAGAGCTGCCAGCCCTCATCCCACCCCTTGGGGAGAAGGAATCCCTACAAAGCAGGAAGGAGCATGAGCAGGGTAGTAAAAGAGGGTATAGTCCAGGCACAAGGCAGCCAGGCTGATCCTAGAAGGCCAGAGGGTATCTCAGTGGTGCTTGCTGTGGTCTCAAGAGAGACATGTGGGCTGCTCTATGGTTTTCAGGTGATTCTATCAGCACATGAGTGTAGAGCCAGAATGAAACTGGAGAGAGGGAAAGGATGGAGGGAACTATCACAGCTAAGTCAGAAAATGCCTCTTGGCTTTTTTTTTTTTTTAGTCTTTGGATATATCTGTTTATCTACTGTTGGATTACTGGTCCAACCCTAGGTGTATATTCATACTCCACTCTAAGATATGATCTGGTGATGAGGTTACTGGATTATTCCCTACTTAGATTTTCTCTCCCACCCTAGTATGTGGCCTGGTTCTTGTCAATAAAAGCAGGGGTCTGAGGAAGACAGGGGCTCCTTCTTCAGTCTTCTTCCACTGAGCTACTTTCCTTCTTAGGAGCAGAAGGCTTGTGTCGTAGGATTCCTTGCTTGAGTGGTGAATTTCCTGAACCTATTCTTGTACTTTTTTACTGTTTGGGTTATTTCCTGCATCAGTGTTTTCTTCCAGACTGGTTTCTCACTAGATTCCCATTTAGGAGCCCAGGGCTCCATTTATAATCTACCTTTCTAACTATCTCTCCATCATTTCATCCATTCATCTATCCATCAATCCATCCATCATTTACATTAATTCATCCATTTATCCATCAACTTATGTTTTTATCATCACATACCATCTATTCATCATTCATTCATCCATCTGCCCATCTTTCTATCTATTCATTCATCATTCATTTATTCATTTAGCCATTTAGCCAGCCAGCCACCAATCCAGCCACCTACATCCATCCATCAACTCAGGTATAGTGCTGACTGAAGTCCAAGTTCTGCCAATTGTCTTGTTTTTTTTTTGGGGGGGGGGTCACACCCAGTGGTGCTCAGGAGTTACTCCTGGCTGTCTGCTCAGAAATAGCTCCTGGCAGGTATGGGGGACCATATGGGACACCGGGATTCGAACCAACCATCTTTGGTCCTGGATCGGCTACTTGCAAGGCAAACGCCGCTGTGCTATCTCTCCGGGCCCAAGTTCTGCCAATTGTCAGCAAAGGGGCATCATAATTTCATCCATCATTCTTTATATTCATTTATTCCTCTACCCACCCATCTGTCTGTCCACCAGGCCATTTATTCATCTCTCTGTTCATCTACTAATCTTTTCACATATCATATATTCATCCATTTGTCCATCCACATGCCTGTCCATCATTCACTATTCATCAATCTATCATTCCTTCCATCCATTCATTGATCCATCTACCAATCCACCCATCTATCCATTCATCTATCCATTCTTTTATACACCAGTCCATTTTTATCTGTCCATTTATCCACAATTCATTCATATACACATTTATCTATTCATCCTCCCCATTCATCTGTCCAGCCACCCAGCCATTCATGCATTATCCAGCTATTCACTTATCCTATCACCCATCTATCCATTCAATCCATTTATCCACCCACCTGTCCATTAATCATTTGCCCACAAACCACCTACCCATTCCCCATCCATCCATCCATCCATCCATCCATTTGTCATCTACTCATCCATTTACCCACCTGCTCATCACCGTCATCATTTAGTCACTAGTCACTCTTCATCCATTTGTCCACCCACCATTCATCCACCATCCATCCACTCAATATCTCCCTTTTTTCATTCCACCCATGTTTTACCCAGCAGCAGCAGCAGAAGCAAGAAATGCTCGAGGTTAAGGAACTACACTCAAAAGAACATCCCCACCCAAAGGAGCAGAAGTGAAGTCAGGTGTCTGCAAACATCTCTGGCACTAATACCCTGGCAGTCCGGAAAAGTGCCCATGAGTGTTTGCTACTATATTTCAAATTATGTTTTTTTCCTTTATGTCTCCTCCCCAGCCCTCTCATCTTGAAACCCACATTCCTGAACATGCTGCATTCTGGGGCCAAATGGTAGAAATACAGTGGTTATCCCTTCAACTTGGCTTCCCAACAGTAAGTTGCACAAAGAAAACTATTGTCATTTGGCTCATTAAAACTACAAAAACTCTGGAGGTCTGGAGAGCTGGATGCCTGTTCACTTGCCACCAAGTACTACTGAGAACAAAATTAAGCCCAGAAATGTGCAAGACAATTTTACAGTGGGAATTGAGCAACTCTCTCCCTCCCTCCCTTCTTCCCTCCCTCCATCCCTCCCTCCCTCTCTCCCTCCCTCCCTCCCTCCCTCCCTCCCTCCCTCCCTCCCTTCCTTCCTTCCTTCCTTCCTTCCTTCCTTCCTTCCTTCCTTCCTTCCTTCCTTCCTTCTATTTTTCTTTTGTGCCCAGTGATAAGATTTTTTAGATGCTTTAAACTTTCATTTTTAATGATTACAATGCACCCGATTATTAAATAGAGCTGCTTCAGACTTAATTTAGCAAACTGTAACATTTTAATCATTTTTTTAAAGTCTTTTTTTTAAAATAAAAACCATATGCAAGGAGTCAAGTCTTGGGGCTGAAATGGTCCTTTTCCCTGGGTGTGCCATCCCTGAAGATACTGTTTGCAGACTGGACAGTAACAATACATCTCATGCTGAAGTTTGGGGCTCCATAGTGGTACCGCCATCTCTGAATGTTCCAGTGACCACGTCAAGGCTAATCCTGTCAACCTTAATCCCTGCCAACTCCTCCCCATGATTTCATACCTTCCCCACCTCTTCGTAAATGAAGTACTTGCAGCAACATCCAACCCCAGATGTTGATCTGACATGATCCCCAAGAATGTTGTTCTAATAGTCATGAGCCTCTCTTCTGGCTGTCTCATCTCCTCATCCTGCTGCTTCCCTTTTCATAGCCACCATCTGTGGGATTACGGGATTTGTCTGTCTCTATGTTAACCATCAGGCACCTTTTCCCCATAAGTAGCCAGAATGCAGCTTATAGTCAACCCAGGAAGCATCTGTCTTGGAGGTGCCCAATGCAGCAAGGACTGCGGTGTGTGTTGATGTGCTGGGGCTGATTCTGTACACATAGCACCCCACAGTGCTGCTTGAAGAGAGAAAGGGGTGTCTAAAGTCCATTTGGGACTCAGGTTCACCTCTTCTGACATTGATAATGCCCATCTGCCCAATGCCCAGTTTCCATCCAGGATGTGGGCACCAGACAAGAGGTGCTGCCACTGACCCACAGAGGATACACCACTGCAGATGGCTTCTAGGGCCTGGGATATTCTGTCAGCACACAGTTTGTTTGGTTCACAGTCAGGACCAAGAGCCGGCATGTGTGGCACCTGCCACATGTCTTGCCACTGTGGAATGTTCAGAGTCCAAAGCAGAAGCAGCCCAGGCTTCCTGATACATTCAACCCTCCTTCCATGGAAAGTCATGGCTTGTACTGAGCTGCCATAATGGAGAAACATAGTTGCCTGGGTACTTCCTGTGTGACACTCTCCAGGCCCCATTTACCCCCAAGTCCCAGGGGGTCTCTCTCCTGCCTCTCTTGGTCCCCCTGGACCCCCCAACTAAGGCAAACAAGTCTATCACTGTAAATTATCTGTGCTGTTAAATCCTTTGTTGGGTATTTGTGAATCCAAGAACAGTCCCCAGAATGAGAAATTACTTCCCATCCCCTTGTCCCCTTTCGGGGGGAGACCTTGGTAATATTTATCCCCAGCAAATAATAATCCACACAGACAAGAAGGATAGGTTGTAAAAGATTGGGCAAAGAGAGCGAGAGAATCCTCTTGCAGCCTGCAGCTTTCGCAAAAGGACTCCTCTCCCCTGTCCATCAAGCTATTTATTGCCAACTCTACAGCGCCCCCACCTGGAAGAGCTAGGTGGGGCAATAGTCACAGAACAATCCTAAGGAAATATTTTTATATACAACAATTCCAAGAATAATCTTATGGAAACTTTTTCATATACTACAATTCCCCCCTTTTTTTTTTGTAAAGAAACAATAATTAAGTAATATTTTTTATAATTGTAAAAAGAGCAACTAAGCAATGGTAAAAGAGTGGCTGTGCCAGATGTAGCATTAAATAATTAACTATGGTTGCTAGATAGAGGTGGATGGATGGAGGGATTTTTCTCTGCCATCCCAGGCCACGTGGCTCCGCAATCCCCATTCAGTTGGCTGGTCCCAGGTTTAGGTGAACGGCAGAATTAGACTCATCCAGAGACAGGCATCAGGAAGCTTCAACTTTATTCATGCCCTATCCACCACATGTGTGGCCTGTATCATAACCTTCTAAGCATTCAGCCATTCTTAGCTAGCCCTGCATCTTAACTCCTTTCAGCCATCTTCTCTTTGACCTCCATGCTGGCAAAAGACCAAAAAAGGCCTAATCCCCTCTGGTCCATACCTTATCTACCTTTTCCAAGACCCCTCCCAGGAAATGGGCGGGGTCTTGTAGGTAAGGTCAAGTTACCTAGGAAGAATGGGTGTGGGATGAGGCTTCATATCACTCCTTACTAGAATATTCTTGGATCTCCCTTCTATAGGTGACACTCTGGGGTGTCTTCACAGGCCACTGGTCTTTCAGTGGGAAGAGAAAACACTCCAGAGGGGACAAATCTTGTCCTAGCAGCGTGTTAGTGGGGCAGATACTCCAGCATCTCACCCCAGGGCCTGTCAGTGCTTCAAGCCTGACCCCAGCTGACCTCCCCAACACATTCTTCCAAGAAGTGCTGCCAAGTTCGGATTCAGGCCGGGCCACCTCCAGCTCCCAGGTCCCTCCATGCAAATTCCCCCGGGCTGCCCTCCCACAGACCCTGAACTGTGGGGAACAAAGGTCCCATTCAGCCCCCCCGGGTGGGAAAAGGGGTCTCATTAAGGCCCTGGCAGCCGGCGTGGGGGCCAAGGTTATTGTTTTTCATGAAAAAAACAAGCATTGCTGTTATGTGTCAGAGTAAAGGCTTTATCCAGGGGAATTAACCAGATTGCTACCAGCCTTCACGGGCTCAGAAAGGCACAGACAGGCTGCGAAATTGGTTCATTTCTCCGGCTGGTGTTTAATGAAGACCCAGACAGCCAGGGCACGGGCTGCCTTCCCAGGGGCGTCCCCAGCTCCCCTCTCACCTACACTTTCTGGGTAGGCTTTGAGCCTACGCCAGCCTCATTCCTTCTCCTGCCACTAATCCCTCTGTTTACTCTGGCAAACTCATTAGCCCAGACCCAGTGCTGGTCACGAACCACAGTTGCTCATCAGAGCTGCTCAGGCCCTCAGAGGCTGCCCATGCCTCCAGCTTGTGCCCTCACTCTCCTGGCCCAGGGCTGGGGTGTCAGTGCTAGGTGATTTTTGGTTGGACATGCCCTACCTGGGGTCACAGGGTGTGCCTGGGATGTGTCCTAAATTGCCACACACAGACCTGCCTGCCAGACTCCCCCTTCCATGCAGCCACCTGTCCTGCAAGTGCCCATCATTGCGGCAGATACCTCCCTTGGTGGGACCCATCATTAGCCCAATATTGGTCTTTATTTTAAAGTAACTACACTCTTGTAACAGGAGAGATTTGTTGTTCCACTGTCCCCCAGGAAGGAAGGGAGATCCCATGCCTCCTATTTGGGGAGGACAGGAGGTATTGGTCTGGTTGTAGCACTCCGCAATAAATAATCCACACAGATATGAAGATTTTAGCAGGCAAGAAAAGCTCTCAAAGTAAGTTGCTCATCCACGAGTCAGTCGCTTCACAATGTGGACCACAAGCTGAGATGATAGCCCCCTTCCTCAGCATTTCTGCCTCCCATTTATTGAGAACCAAACATAACCCCTCCCCATAGGAGAAGGGGGAAAGGCAGGCACAGAGAACACAGATACAAATGGGTACCATATCAAAAGCCTCCATTTGCTTTACAATTGTCCCGTTACACACTCTAAGACCAGAAATTATCATAAACAATAAACATGTAAAGTAGTTATTCTTGTTTATCTTTTTTTTTTCAGTCCAATAAAATGCATCTGACTCAGCATATTTCCACCGAAAATGAAACAACCCCACCCCACCCCTCACTCCAACCTGAAAGGGCCCCTGTGGGATTTCTCCAAGAGCTGCCCTAGGGGTAAAAACTTTTCCCACATTCAGGGGAGAAGTGGAACTTGGGGTTAGACAGGAAGCAGGTCAAGGGTGAGGACTCACTGGAGGAGGACATGGCTAAAGACCCAAACTCAGTGACATCAGTGAGATGAGTTTCTTGTTGTTGGGCCACTGGGCCCCCTTTCTTACTAGATTTGGGGCACCCTGTCTATGGCTTGCTAACCCAGGTTAGGTGGGACCTCTGCAGGGGGAAGAGAAGGGAAAGTGGGGATTCTTACCTATTACCTCAATTCTTCCCTCCTCTGGAAACTGTGTGGTTCTCTGGCCAGTGGGGTTGCTCTACTGGGTCCCTAACATCTCAGAGCCCCCCCCTGTCCTTCTGTAGAGTTAGGGGCCATGGGACCCTTTTGGCAAGACCCACTGGCAGGGGGATTGAGGCATGATGCAGAGAAGCAAAGAGCTGGCGAGTTGTAGTTGTGTGGTTTAAATTGGGTATCTGGGGAACAGGGGCTGGCTTGGCCCATCTGGATCTGGGCTCTCAGCTTTATGATTGGGGGAGAAAACAGGGATCACACTGGCCAAGACCCCCCAGAGTGAATTCCAAATGTTCTCCCATGAGCCGTAAGAGCGCTGAGCAGTATTTGGAGACAGAAAGACAGACAAACAGACAGGCAGGCACAGAGAGAAGGGCTGGGCTGCTAGGCAGAAAGGAACCTCAGAGGCTATAAGGGGAAACAGCCCCGAAGTAGCAGCCCTGGGGTCAAGAGACTGAAGCAGGGTGCAAGTATCTGAGGCATTTTGGATGCACAAAAGGTGAAGTTCTTCACGCACAAAAGGCCCCGACAAATTCATCAAAAATAGCTCAGCAGGACCAGCGACAAAGGTTGTGACGTGCGTGGCTCACTGAAGAGGCGTAAAAATAGCAGAAATGTCTCAAGAGCGTCTAGAGGCTGAGGGCAGAGTGGGAGTGCTCAGGACACAGTTTCAAAGGACTTGGTTCTAGGGTGCAGCCAGAGGCCTGGCTCCTAGACACTGCCTGGTGGGACCAGAACTGGGACTCCCAGTTCTGAGGAGCAATGGCCTCTGTATCCTCTTCTTGTTTCATTTTAAAGTACCTGCCAGATTCCCCTAGACACGATGAGGGTGACAGGGGTCTCCCCACCCTGTGGCTCCTTCTTTCTCGTCTCCCCAGCAGGGCTGGGCCTCAGCTCTGGGGTAGGGACTCATTCTGTTGACTGATTTCTGCTCTGGAAGCCAGGAAAGGGTGGGGGGATGTTCTACACCCCTCAGATTTGGGCAGGTCTGTGTGTGTTCATGAGAGGATGTGTGACTGTGTGAGTTTGTTCATGAAAGTGTGTTCTCACGAGTACATGTGACTATTCAGGAGGATGTGTGTTCATGGGAGTATGTGTGATTGTGTTCATGAGTGTGTGTGTGTTCATTGGCGTGTAAGGGCTGTTCATAAGAAGTGTATTTATTCATGAAAGGGATGAGTATATGTTCATGAGTGTGTGACTATGTTCATGAGAGTATGTGTAGTATGTGTTCATAAGAGTTTGTGAGTATATTCATGAAGGTCTATGGTTTTGAGTGCTCATGAGAGTTCGTGATTGTTCATAAACATGTGGTATGTTCATCGAGTGTGTGTAGCTTTGTTTGTAAGTATACTCATGAGTTTGTTTATGAGTATGTGTGTCCAGAGTGTGTATGTTCATGAATGTGTGTGCGTGAGCTCATGGATGTGTTGTGTGTTTATGACTGTTGCATATGCTCATCTGTGCATGTTAGTGTGTTCATGAAAGTTTGTCTGTGCCTCCATCTGGCCACATCTCTCAGGGACATCCCCTCCCCTGTCTGTCTGAGGTGCCCTTTTCTTTCTATTGGGAAGACCCTGGAGCTACACACCTGGGGGTTGGGCCCTACCTTAGGGATCTGTGAGGACCCATGAAGGACGTAACCCTGATAGCCTTTCCTGCAGGCCCAGAAGGATGGGTGGGTGGAGAGAGGGGATGAGCTGCTTTGGGTGGAGCACTGGGCGGGACTGGGAGTGAGCGGCAAAGGGAGGAAAGCTGGTGACAAGGACTGTGTTAGATCTCACTGCTTTAACACAAAAAAATGGCATTTCCCCAGCTTCCTCTTTCCTTTTCCTCTATCCCTTTGACATATAAATGTCCACCTAGACTGGAGTAGCTTGTAGCTTGATATAGATACGTTTGTCACTTACTCAACCCTTCCCCTCTGGTTGGTAAATAAAGAGATTTCAGTTTGGCTTGACTCACAGAGAGACCATGAGAAGAGTCTCTCTGTGAATCAAGCCAACTTGACTCTACTGAATCCATGACTCTCTTGGGTGGCTTGGTTTATTAATTCTTCATGGTTACCCTGCTTCTTCTGACCTGTCAGTTTAGGATTAGAGATATAATGTATGGGGTGAGTTTAAAGGAATGAACATTGGGGTCAGGAGAGCTGGGTGGACATTGGGGCAGGACAGATGGTACCCCAGGAATGATGGGCACCCTGGAGCCTGCTGGGAGCAGGCAGGCAAGGCATCCTCTAGTGGCAGAAACAGGGGCTGTAAACTCTTACCAAGAAGCTGCAAATGTAGCATGGACCCAGGGCCACCACACAGCCAAGACGAACCTTATGAGGTGGGGCCAGGGGTATGGGGGAGACACCTGGAATCGAAGGTAGCTGGCAGGGGGAAGTGGGTGGCTGTGCACAGAAGAGCCCGAGCCACAAAGCTGGGTGGAAATGGGTTGGGGTCAGGCCTGAGGTCCCTGCCTGCTCCTGCCCAGCTGGTGACACATACTTTAGCTTAATTCCATCCCCGCACTTGGAACATCACAAGACTGTGCTGGAACCTCCCATCCCAGCTGTGTGCTGGGGACAACAAAATGCACAGGGCCACAGGAAGAGAGTAGACATGTGGCTGAAGGTCATGCCAGGGACCTGGAGGGCCGGGGATGACTCTGGGAGGAAGACTCTATGGTGGAGGAGGATTCCAGCAGGAGCAGGACTTTGGGACAGAGGGAGGATTCTGGAGGTGTGAGGACTCTAGGATGGGGGAGGACTCTAGGCCAGGGATGTACTCTTAGCATGGGATAGAGGGGTGGGCAATTCTGTGTCCCCAAGTGAGTGATGGGGGGGGGGGCAGAAAAGCACTGTCAGGAGGACACAAACACAGAGAGAGAGAGAGAGAGAGAGAAAGAGAGAGAGAGAGAGAGAGAGAGAGAGAGAGAGAGAGAGAGAGAGAGAGAGAGAGAGAGAGAGAGAGAGAGAGAGAACAGTGTAAACATGAGGGGGAGATGGACTTTTGAACAGTGCAAACCATGGGGTGGGGGGAGAGAGAGAGAGAGACTCTGTCTGCCCCCAGAAGGTGGGAGGGAAACTAGAGTCATTGGTGGCTGGAAATATGCTCTGGTGAAGGGTGTTGGACACTGCATGACTGAAATTTAATCAGGAACAACTTTGCAACTGTGAAAAATACCCAACTATACTATGAACAACTTTGTAACCATGGCGATTAAACGAAGTAATTAATCATAATAATAACAAAGAGACCCTTTTCAGCTCTGAGGACAGTTTGATGTGGGGAGGGGAGGCTTTTGGGGGGGCCGATGGTGTTCAGGGATGACTCCCCACAATGCTCAGGGGCCCTGGAGATCCTGATTTCATGCGCCAGTGCTCTGCATCCCCTCCCCGGCCCCTGCTTTTACATTTTTGGAGCCTGATAGAAAAATAAATCAAGCCCAGTCGATTATGGGGACCATATGTTGCAAAACTCGAAGCTGTTTCCTCCACGGGCCTGTCTGGGGGGCCTGCGAGTGAGTCTTGCTGTGCGAGGGGCTCTTCGGAGACAGGGTCACACTGTCCCCGGCCTTGAGGAAGACGTGCCCGAGCAGAGAGAACTGGGGTCCCCTGCGGGGTTCAGGGCACAGACACCCCCTCTCACTCACAGGCGTGCTGAGATCATGTCTGTCCTCGTCTGCTCGGGGGCCGGCCGGGGGCCCAGCGTCTCCCGAGCCAGAAGCCTGACCCAGCGGCCGCGGCTTCCCTCACTCGGTCCTGAATTAGGTGGACTTTCCACCGCAGGCCGGGTTCTGGACGCTGCTCCAAGCTGCGGAGCATTTCAGTTCTAATGAGCTGGAATTCTGGTGGTTTCTCCGAACCCCGCTGTGTTTACCCCAATCAGTGAGCCCGGCTGACTCGAATGGTCCCGTTTCCTGTGATTAGCGCCCTGGCCGCCTGGCCTGTTTTCCAGGAAATGCTGTTCTCCATCTCTGCGTCAGCTGGGATGTCAGCCTGGGACGTGGGGTACAGCGTGGGATGCAGGTGGGCCCCAGGGATGGGACCAGCTTCTCCCATCCACCCCTGCACCCAGGGGCTCTGTCTCTCCTGGTACCCAGGAATTGGGGGGGCTCACGGGCAGCTGCAAAGCAGCATTTGCTGTGCGGGTTCTGCGAGTGCACTGCATACACCAGTCAAGGCTGGTAGGTAGGGTGTGTATGTGTGTGTGTCAGTATGTGAGTGTGTAAGTGTGCAAGTGTGTTTGTTGTGTGTGTTAGTGTGAGTTTTGTGTACGAATCTGTGTGCGTGTGAGCATGTGAGTGTGTGGACAGTAGCCCCTTAGTACCTGCCTCAATGGGGCATCTGGGATGGCACGGAGGATGGCAGGCATTGGGGTGCAGCTCCAAGAGCTCTCAGGTCCACTGTAGCTGAGCTCCAGGCACTCTCCAGCCTCACCCCTGCAGGCCCATCCCCTGTCCCGCCACACACGTGTGGGCCCCTTAGCTACACATATGCCCCCCTGCCACACATGTGTGCTCTGAAATAGCTCCCTGGGATGGTTGAGGACCCACAAACATGCCTGTCACCCTCATCGTGGGGACCGACAAGGCAGCACCGGGAAACTGACTCTCCAACATTCAGGAGGGCCTGCCTGGGGGCTTCCAAACTCGGGTATATGTGGGTGTGACTGTGTTTGTGTGTGTGAGATTGTCAGTATGTTTGTGTGTGTGTGTGTATTTGTGTGTAAGTTTGTATGTGTGGGTGTGTGTTTGTATGTGCAAATGCCTGAGAGTCTGAATGTGATTTTGAGTATGTGTGTGTCTGTGTGTCATGGCTCACATGCCAAGCCCAGCACAAAACAAGCCCGACCTCATCGGTGCCCCAGAGAGCTGGACACCCCCTTCCCTAATCCACACGGCAGTACTGGACAGGAGAAGGAACCCTTTATGACAAAGGACAAGAGCCATGTTGGACTGAGCCTTTGTACAGGGGTGCTCAGTAGATTCTATGGGGACCCATCACATTCCAGGAAGCCCAGCAGATTCCAGGTGATCAGCAGATTACAGGGTACTCAGATTACATTGGATGCCAATGTGGGAGGTGAGAGGGTTCCTAAGTCATTGGATGACGGGTGGCCTGCCTTTCTTTAGGGTGTAGAAGAGCCACCTGACTCACCCTCAAGAATCCTGCACACCCTGAAAATCACTTATCTCTCCAAGAACTGCACGGCCAGAAGACACAGGACCAATCCAGTAGGCTGAGTCCATTCAGGGTGGGGTGAGGTCACAGGACCTGACACGACCCCCAAAGTACTACAGCCCAGGAACAGGCAGACAGGATGTCTCTGCACAGACACAGGAGCTAAGGTCATCCCAAGGGAAGCTCTTGGGGCCCAAGGCACATACAAAGGTAGAAATCACAATGTCCAGATAGAGAGAGTGTGTGTGTGTGTGTGTGTGTGTGAGAGAGAGAGAGAGAGAGAGAGAGAGAGAGAGAGAGAGAGAGAGGAGAGAGAGAGAGAGCAAGGAAGTTCAAGGGAGAGAGAGAGAGAGGGAGGGAGGGAGAGGACATGAGGAAGCAGTGACAGAGACATTCTGGGACAACACTGAGGAGGGAGGAAGTGAGGCAGGAGCCCTGAGACCTATAGCCTTTCCAGACCAACCCACACCCATCCCAGGTCCCTCTGAGAAGGAAAGACCAAATGAGCTGGGAAGATAGAAACTCGAAGACCAGAGAGATGGGATTGCATAGATGAGGCTTGCTCTGCACAAGGCTGACCTGGGCTCCTTCCCCAGCATCCCAAATGCTCCCCTGAGTCCCACCAAGAAAGATCCCTGAGCACAGAGTCAGGAGTAACCCCTAAGCATCTCTAAATGTGAAGGGGAGCCCCACCCCTCCAAAAATAAAAAAAAGAGAGTTAAATAAGTAATGACTCAAAATTCTGCATTGGCAAATGGCATAAACCCACAAAGTCATTCAAGAAGCGACAAGAACCTCACACAGAATTAAACCCCAGGAAGTTCTTGCCAGGAGACCTAGCAGTCAGTCCTGGAGCCTAAAGACCAATTCCTGGAAGCATCATTTGGGGAACCCCATCCAAGTGAAAGCAGACCCCTCTCTGGAATTTGGGAGGAAAGGGGCACTTTTCTCAAACTCTGCAAGAAAAGAATGTCTTCCCACAACTCTCTGAAGGGCAGTGGCAGGGGGAAGGCTCATTGGGAATGAAAGAGGCTGATCCACAGGTCTGGATTTATAACAGAAAATAATCAGAATTCTGGTGGAAACATGGAAGATCCTCCCCCGCACCCCAGGTGTTCTGAGTTCTGAGCACCATGGAAGCACTTTAGCATCTCAGTTCTGCACCCCAAGGACATTCTGTAAAAGAGTGAGGTGGCGCATGGAATGTTACTGAGATTCGAAATAAAAGGAAGAAAAGCATTCATCCTGCTGGGAACGGTTGAAGTGGGTGGCAGATGACAATCCAGACTGGGAGAAGTTCCACCAGTATAAACATCTTCGCTCCAAGACAAACCAGGTTCTTATCATTAACTAGTGAGGAAAACAAATCACTTAACTGGGAAATACAGGAGAGACCAGAACTCTTCCTCCAAGCAGTACTGGTCAGTGAGTCAGGCAGAATAAGACCTTCCATATAAGTGTCTGTCATCCCTCCATGAACTGAGAGGAAGAAGAGGAGGAGGAAGAAGAGGAGGAGGAGGAGGAGGGAGAGGAACACTCACAGCATTGCCAGCAAGTTGGTCAGTTTCTTACAGCTTACATGGTCCTTCCTCCAGCTCAGCTGAAACCAAATCTATGCAAATCCTGCATGGGAACATGTACAGCATATTGGCCAAGGAATGGGGGCACAGTAAGGAAAGAAATCATCTAGAAGGTTCCCCCAAAGACACGCATGAACATGAAATGCTGATGAAAAGGAGTGGAATGAACAGAACACGCACACCCCAGTTAGGAGGAAGCCAGACTGAACCTGGCTCAGTAGACCCCTCAAAAACCCAGACTAGAGTGATTGCCCCCAAGGTCAGGGGCCAGGGTTGGAGGAATAAAACCTGTGAAGCTATTTAGAGACAGAGAAATGACTGAGTGGGACATAGTCACAGAGGATTTGAGACTCTGAACATTTATTAACTCCCTTGAACATAACAGCACTTGGGGACTACCACAGTTTATCAACCACAGAATCATTGGGGAGGTTGGGGTAATGCTGACGGGGGAGGAACCAGCTAAATATATCATCCACGTAAACTCAACCTTCCCAAAGGAAAAGGCCAGGAAAGGGACTGACCTTGGTGACTCTGAAAACAGGAGGGGGCAGGTGAGCTGCGGCCCCTGAAACCAGCTCCAGGGGTGCTTTCCCATGGCAAGCCAGGCTAGCCATGAAGGGACACAGTGCGTGGCCCCGAGAGGAGAGTGTTCAAAAAATAGATGACGAATGATGGGAGGCAAGATTCTCACCACTGGCAGGGAAAGTTCCATAAAGAACTGAGGAGGGGTTTTTAATGCATCAGAGCCGGAGCATGGATAGGGTCAGTGGAACTCAACATACTCCTTGCTCTGTGGACTCAGAATGCTGGGAGGAAGTCCTCCACACAGGTATTGGCTTATCCACTGACCCGGGCCAGGGATTCTGTGAAAATTTCTGAGAGCAAGACAGAGCTGGGCAAGGCCAAGCTAGGATCGGAAGCTCTCTCAGTGCAAGAGTGAAAAAAAGTGCTTTATAAAAGCAAACACAGCCAACACACTCACAATGGGGTGAGAATAGTCCAGGGGACCTAGAAGCCCATGAAAGGAATCCATGGGGGTCAGCATGGCATTGGGTCACGGCCCACTGACCCATCTGGG
The DNA here is from genome assembly GCF_024139225.1 of Suncus etruscus. Lineage (NCBI taxonomy): Eukaryota > Metazoa > Chordata > Mammalia > Eulipotyphla > Soricidae > Suncus > Suncus etruscus. The sequence goes on along the minus strand of NC_064850.1, from coordinate 43,784,933 downwards.
TGATGATGCTGGATTATAACCTGGAGTATCAAAGAGAGTGGCCATATTTATACTGATGGAATGACTGAATAAACGAATGAATAAATAAGTCAAGGTAAGACCATCTCTGGTGCAGGGAAGCCCCACAGTGCTTAAGGAATTGAGCCTGATATGCAGCCCTTAACTCAAGAAGGCTCCACCTACATCCTTTTCTGCAAGAGTGCAAAGGGAAAGTTATAGAAAAAATGACTCGAAGTGGAGAAACATGGCAATATGGACATCATGCAGGAGGGAGGACCTTGGCACCTAGACGTAAGGACCTGTTCTTTCTTCAGTCCACACATTGTCCCCCATTGGAGTACTAGAGAAATGCACACACCAGGGGCTGGAGAGAGAGCACTTCGGTAAGGCGTTTGCCTTGCATGCAGAAGGACAATGGTTCGAATCCCAGCATCTCATGGTCCCCGGAACCTGCTGGGGGCAATTTCTGAGTATAGAGCCAGAAATAGCCTCTGATCGCTGCCGGGTGTGACCCAAAAATAAATAAACAAACAAACAAAAAGAAATGCACAAACCAATGCCAACTTGGAAACATTCCAGACAACTTCTCACAACTCTTGAACATGTTTAATCAGGAGAGTTTGAGAAGCGGGCACAGCCCAGAGGAGCTGCAGGCTCTACCAGACAAAGAAATGGAACACAGTGTCTGGGGCAGGACCAGGGACAGAAAGAGGGCATGAGAGGAGATATGAGCATATTGGCAAATGAAAGGCCTCCAATGAATAGTAATGCATCCTTATTGCTTCTTCAATTGACAAATTGCCATGCTGTGTAAGATGGCTATAAGGAATAAGAGACTCTTATGGCCCATGATCAGCCATAAGAAAGCTACTGTCCCTTTAAAGGTGAAGATGTCAGTTATCAGTTGCCTGCCCCTTGTAACTGCCTCTGGAGGACAGTTGTCTGGGAGCAGATAAGTCCAGGGATGAAGTGAGGGGGAGCGGGAATCGGGGAGCTGCTCCTACTGGATACCCTGCTACTGTTGCTTTTTTCTGCTTCTGCTACTGTTTCTTTTGCTCTGTTCTCCCTGGCTGACCTCTTGTCCTGGTCCTAACCTTGGCCCTCACTCTCACTCTCTTGGCCTAGGGGGTTGGCTGTAAAGCCCCTGACCTCCCTGCTCTGCCTCTCCTCAATTAAACTGTTTTTACCACTCTCTTGTTGGTTTTTTGATTGGACCTGACAATGGCAAAGACCAAGGGAAGTGACTTCAGGAATGTGGCTACTTCCATTCCTTCAGGCAATAGAGTAGTCAGGCAAATCCAAGCTGATAGAAAAATTAAAAGCTTATATAAAAAATTTCAGACACAAGGTAAGTAAGAGGCCTGGGACAGCTCAGTAATAGAACACATGCTGGGGAGTGTCCAGGTGGAAAGGAGCATGACTTAGATGCCCAAAGACACACCACATTCCTGAGTGGTTTCAGTTGTCCCATTGTCTGTCTTTCATGGGACCACAACTGAGTATGTGCAAGTATAGAAGTGAAGTGTGTAAATCTCAGTTGTTTCAGAAACAACAGCAAAACGAAGGGGAAGGGGAGAACATCATCATCATCATCATCATCATCATCATCATCATCATCATCATGAAAGAAGAAATCTTTTGTTAAAGTTTGCAACAAGTGGGCCGGGAAGGTGGCGCTGGAGATAAGGTGTCTGCCTTGCAAGCGCTACCAAGGAACGGACCGCGGTTCGATCCCCCGGCGTCCCATATGGTCCCCCCAAGCCAGGGGCGATTTCTGAGCACATAGCCAGGAGTAACCCCTGAGCGTCAAACAGGTGTGGCCCAAAAACCAAAAAAAAAAAAAAAAAAAGTTTGCAACAAGCAACATGATTACAAGGACAATAAGCTCAGGGAAAAGAGACAAACTCAGAATCCTCAGTCTAATGTCACTCCACAGCACATGCTAAAATGGGCACAAAAAAAAAATAGAAAAATGGAGAACATATGAGTGCTTTCCAAGAAACACAGTGATCTGGGTGATGTTAAGGTCTAGCACAAGATGTATGTAGAGTCAAATTACATACTATACACGCACACACACACACACACACACACACACACACACACAAGAACTGCAAGTTTGTGATCTTATGAATAGCATTGTACTGAGGTTAATTCCTATGTTTTGGTTTTACACTAGAATTATTACCAGTGCGGAAAAGTGAGAGTAGAGGATCTTGGAGTCTGGACTCTTTTTTACAGCTTTTTTTTTGCAACTTCCTGTGAGCCTAGTATACTTTTATAAGTTAAAGTAAAATTAAATGACGAGGAGAGCGATAAAATTGAATAGCATGAAATGAACTCCAACTTTCTCTTGATAATCATTATACTCTGGGAAAAAGCATAAAACTATTTTTGAAGACACTTAAGAGCAACTCAAAATGGGCTAGAGTTTGAGAAGATGGGACACATCAGATAAGGAAACACAAGATGAGATCAGTAGTGCATTTTCCCAGAGTCCTCTCTGATTTATGCACCATAAATTTATGGGCTTTAGAGCTCAAGCCCACAGTGGTTCTCAAACGGGGATGTGGGAATAGGTCAGAGTTCCAAGAAGCAGAAATCTGGAAAGTGAGGGGGGGTATTCAGGGAAAGAGAAGTCACAGGGGTGCAAGGAAATATCCTGAAATCTGCATACAAATGACTCCCCAGGCCTCTGGCTGACTCCTAAGCAATAAACATACAAGGTGATGCTTCTAAGACATCAATAAAATGTCACCCCTTGGAGCCAGAGGGATGAGAACAGAGATGGAATGATTTGTTCAGGCAATAGAAAATTTGGAGTTGTTTTCTCGGATTAGTTTCTCAGCTCAGTCCAAAGAAGGGAGGTGCTGAGTGTAGACCTGAACTAGTTTCAGAACTATGAGTATTGCTGTAGAACCTGGAGGGAAATCTAGAATAAAGCTGCCCTTTCAGAAGTGAGGTGCCTCTGGGCCCCCAGGGAATATCCCTAGGAGCAGTATTGCTGGGTCATATGGAAGTGCAATTTCAATTTTTCTGAGGATCCATATTGTTTTCCAAAAAGACTGGACCACTCGATGTTCCCATTAGCAGAAACACAATGCAGAAAAGTCATCTACATTCTTCTATTAACTGCAGCACTATTCACAATAGCCAGAATCAGGAAAATACCTAAGTGGATGAGTGAATAAAGAAATTGTGGTACATCTACTAAACAGAATACTATGCAGCTTTTAGGGAAAATGAAATTTGTTTATAGTGAATGGATATGGAAAGTATTTTGCTGAGTGAAATGAGAGGGAGAATAGACAGAATCATCTTACTCATGTATGAGATATAAAAGAAAAGATAGTATGGTATTAATATCCAGGGACAATAGAGATGAGGACCAGAAGACCAGTCTGTGTAGGAATCTTGCCACAAAGAGTAGGGGAGTGCAGAGAAGGGCCACTATGAAATGAGCATTAGAAGTGATCCTGCTAAACTGGAGAGGGAACTCAAAGTTGGACCCAGCAGAGCGCACATGCCAGGAAAGCCGTCCCTCTTTTTTTTCTGGTATGTTAGGGTCACTGGTCGGATAGCGGGCCACAGACCTCCTGGACTGAACACTTGGTCCAGGAGACTGGGACCCCCCACGCCAGGCGGGTCTTCATGGCCGGCCCTGGCAATTTGGGCCCTGGGGGTGGGCGTAGGAGGGAAACCTCTCCCCTATGTATATTGGACCCGTTTTGTTTGTTAGTAATATTATTTTTCAAAGTCGCGCGGGCGACAAATATACTTTTTAATCATTATACAAAAACGTTCCTGATCCTAGACTGTTCCTAGGAATAGAATCGGGATGTCCAAGATTCTGATAAAACACTCAAATTGACCTTTATTGTCTAGTCTTTTATGTATTGCCTCTCCCCTCACCCCTTTGTCTCTCCTACCTCCTCATACCCAAACCCTGAACCATTATCTTCCCCTTATTCAACCCTCTTTATCCTCAGTTCCTAATTGGGTAGACACCAAGACTGACCTTCTGCCCCAGCACCACCATCCAGCTCCTCATTGAATGACACCCTCTCAGTCCCCAGCTCATGCCTACACAAACAACTACAACCAACACGCCTGTTGACCCATGCTTGGTGGCCCCTCATGCCCCCATCAAACTATGGACTGTTGCATGATACCGGAATCAGCTTCAGCATAACCCCTAGTTCAAGGTTCCGTAATACTGCAAAACATGTCTCAAACTCAACTATCATCTGTTGTCTTCAAATACCCTTGTTTTCTTTCTTTTTTTTTCTTTTTAAAACATAAAAGGGTCACATGTATCTCTTTTGTATATCTCAGATGTATTCCCTTAACATCTATAACTCTTTTCAAATATCCTCATTTGTGACAATTTTGCCCACTAGATTAGTTATTTGATTGTTTTATTTTCCCCCTGTGAGATCTGTTTTATAAGCAATACTGGTAGAAGAGTAGCTCTGTATAGATTTCATGTTTATACCAAGTTACGGGAAATGTTGGACTTTATTCGTTGGCACCCAGATGCAGCAACAATATTTTGTGGCATTGCTTCTCTTTTGCATAGGCACATTAAAATGGGAAAAATAATACATATGCAAACAAGTTCTTATCTAATAGAGATGGGAACACAAATTTGGTAATGTAATTAGGCCTTTTACCCTGAACATTGGCATAATGATTTGGCTCAGGCCTCAGAAGAATTGGCATCGCCCACACACACCTGAACTATGGAAACAACCACAATTGTCTTTAACATTTCCAGGATCCAAGCCTCTACCAGAGAAGACCTACCACTGCTTTGACATTGACTTATTCCAAAGAGTACTCCCAACACCCAGGCGACTCAGCAACAGTCTGCATGCAGGGCAGATCGCTCTGCATTTAATGATATGCTGAAACTAGAGGATGCTCTACATCAGCCTGACATCAACGAAAGAAATGCACAGAATCCAGAGTCTTCAAATATAAGAGTCTGATACCAACTATAGCTAAAGTATGAAAAAGTTTCACCATGCCTTGAGAATGACTGGAGTTGGATAGGCTGGTATGTCTGGAACCCAGAGTCTGTCTTATGCCAATAAACTTCTGGGGTGAGGCCTTTTTGTAATCAGGTCAAGGATTTTTTTTTCCATTTTCTCCATTTTTCTGGACCTATGCAAACATTGGCGATTGCCACTATCACACCTTTACTATATTTTTTTTCCTCTTATCCTTTAAGGAAAAAAAATACAACTTACTGAACTTAGAAACAAATTACTGTAGTAGAATGCCTGTCTCAAATACAGGCAGGGGATGGGAAGGGGGAGGGGGTAATGTTGCACTGGTGAAGGGGGGGTGTTCTGGTTATGACTGTAACCCAAATATGATCATGTTACTTAAATAAAAAATATATTTAATAAAAAAAAGAAGTGATCCTGCTAGACAAGAAATGGGTGCTGAAAGGAGGGAGATTGATATATATGTACTCCTTCAGAATCTGCCAGGTGTGAACAAAAATAGTTCAACTGTCCTATAATCTAGCACTTTCACTCATAGATGTTCATCTTAAGAATAAAAGACACACATTCAAATAGGTATTTGCACATTTCTGTTCATTCAGTGTACAGTAGTCAACATCTGGGAATGACCAAAGTGTCCAATGACAAATGAGTGACTAAAGAACAGATAATTAAGTCCACAATGGAGTAGCACTCTGCTTGAGAAACACTAAAACCCAGTCTTTTGTGGTTAGATGGTTGGAACCAGAAGCACTATTCTAAGTCAAATGAGTCAGTTCTAAGGAAGAAAAACCCTGGATGATCTCACACATATACAACTTTTACAGAAGACAAGCCAGGAAGTAGACAAAGACATGCGAGAGTAAGAGTCTTGGATTCTTGATGGAAATGAGGGACAGATGTGATGGGATAGAGATGTAAAGGGCCAGAGCTGGGGACACATCAGGGCATCAGTGAATAGATGGTGTGGTCAATACTAACCCCTAAAATAACATTCTTCAATAAAGAAAAGCATCAGAGGGCTGGAGTGATAGCACACGGGGAGGGTGTTTGCCTTGCATGTGGCTGAACTGTGTTCAATCTCAGCATCCTATATGGACCCCCAAGCACAACCAAAACACAACCCCCCAAACAGAAACAGAATAAATAGAAAAGCCTCATAGATATGTTTCAGTTTTCTATTTGATAATATGGTTATATTGTGTATATAAGTATTCCACAGCTATAGGAAACATCATGAGAGAAAAGTGCAAGGAAGTAGCAAATAAAAACCCATAATTGCAAACTCTCACATGAAAACTGGTTCGAACTGCAGATGGAACAGTACAGAAAAAGTACAGTGGTGAATGTGGAAATAGGGACAGAGAAATAAACCAAAAAGAAACCAAGAAAGAAAGAAAAAAAAAAAGAACACAAAGATTAGTAAAGCATCCAGCTGATCCTCATTGAACTGGGATTGTCTAGCGATCCAGTACTACACAGAAGGAAACTGGAGAAGAAATACTTAAATAGTAGTGAAAGATTCCTGTGAATGGAAAACAGTAACTCACAGTGCTAAGAATCTGAAAAGGCTCAAGACTAAATAATACAAAGAAAACGAAGTCTAAGAATAACCAAGTAAGACATGTGAAAACTACAGATGAGAAGGAAAAGATTGTATTCAAGAGCCTGAAACGTCTTGCATTCGTTCTACTTCCCCTCCTACTTGTAAAGCAACACTCCCAATCCCAGATTGTCCGGATTCAAACTTGCTGGGAGACAAGGCTGGTTCAATCCCAGGTAGGTAGAAGGTTCCAGAATGCGTAATAAGCATATGCTTAATAAGGATATGAGCTTTGGGGGCCTGGAGGAGAGCTCTCCATTACTGCTCATGATGAGGCCGCTGGGGGTAACTACAAGCCCTGATTGCAGATTCCCCTGATTTGGGAGGAGGGGGAGACACAGGCCAGTCTAGGGGCACTCCGTCTCCGAGCACTCGCCCCGAGAGCAGGGTTGCAGTTTCAGGAGCTGACTGTAGGTGGCAGTAGAGTGCTACCTCCAGCCCCTTCTCAGGCGCTCTGGGAGGCACCTTCACAAACGCAGGCAGTCTCAGACTGGGGGCTCCCCCAATACCCCTTCCCTTCTCCTTGTGACCATTAGGCCTGGGCTGGAAGCCTGCAACCCTGGGGTCCTTCAGGCCCCACTGCTGCCGTCTCTATCATCGGCTCAGGAGCCTGGACAGATGCTTTTTTCAGTGCTGTCACTGAGCAAAGACTACTTGTTTTGCTAGACTTGGTCTGGGGGAGGGGGGCAGACATGAACCCTGAGCTCCCCGCTGCTGTTTCTGCCCCTTCCGGCTCCACTGAGGCAGCCTTGCCTCCAACCCCACCCCACTTCGGAAATGCTAGAGGGCAGGGAGGGCAGGGCCTGGTCTCCCCACTCCAGATTCTGCAGGTTTCTGCAGAAATGAGCTGAGGGAAGAAAGAGGGGTGATGCCCAGAGCGGGGAGGGCCTCACAAAGCCAGTCCAGCACTCAGGAAATAAGGCCAGGCAGGTCCTAAAATCTCTCATGGAGGGGTTCCCTAGAATTAGGGTCTCAGTTCTGTTCCATACTCCAACCTCTGGGAGCTTCCACGTGAGCCCTGGATCCTGACTCTATTCTCTTCTCCCTACTGTGGGCCTCTCTGCCCTTGAGCACTTCAGAGGTACAGGAAGTTTCCTGGGTGCAGAGAGAGACTGGGGCAGTGGGCTCAGCCCTACCCTCTCTCCTCACCCCCTTCTTACTTGCTCCTTTCCTTCTTCCTCTTGCCCATGAACCATGAGACCTCTCACTTCTGGTGAGGGATGCTGTGATCAGAGCCCTGAGAACACCTAGTGCTAGTGGTGGGGAGAGAGAGAGAGAGAGAGAGAGAGAGAGAGAGAGAGAGAGAGAGAGAGAGAGAGAGAGAGAGAGAGAGAGGAAGAAGAGAAGAGAAGAGAGGGATAGAGAGAAGAGAAGAAGAGAGGGATAGAGAGAAGAGAAGAAGAGAGGGATAGAGAGAAGAGGAGAGGAAGAGAGAGAAGAGGAGAGAGACAAGAGAGAAAAAGAAAGAAAACAAAAGGAGAAAAGAGAGAAGAGGAGAGAGAAGAGAGAGAGGAGGAAGAAGAAGAGAAGAGAGGGATAGAGAGAAGAGGAGAGGAGAGGAAGAGAGAGAAGAGAGAAAAAGAAAGAAAAATGAGAGAAAGAGGGAAAAGAGAGAAGATAAGAGGAGAGAGAAGAAGAGAAGAGGAAAGGAGAGGAGAGGGAGAGAGAGAAGAGGAGAGGAAGAGAGAGAAGAGGAGAGAGACAAGAGAGAAAAAGAAAGAAAACAAAAGGGAAAAAGAGAAGAGGAGAGAGAAGAGAGAGGAGGAAGAAGAAGAGAAGAGGAGAAGAGAGGGATAGGGAAAAGAGAAGAAGAGAGTGATAGAGAGAAGAGGAGAGAAGAGGAAGAGAGAAGAGAGAAAAAGAAAGAAAAATGAGAGAAAGAGGGAAAAGAGAGAAGATAAGAAGAGGAGAGAGAAGAGAAGAGGAAAGGAGAGAGGGAGAGAGAGAAGAGAAGAGGAGAGGAAGAGAGAAGAGGAGAGAGACAAGAGTGAAAAAGAAAGAAAACAAAAGGGAAAAAGAGAGAAGAGGAGAAGAGAGAGAGAGTGAGAGAGAGAGGAGAGAGAGAGAGAGCCTCACAAGGAAGAGCTCCAGAGGCTTTTCCTGGAGCTCTGGGGACAAATGAGGGCTTTGACCAGACACCCCAGAGAGACCTGGGGTAACTGCAGAGGTAGCAAGAAGGGATATTTGGTTTCAGATATACTCTGTACATCCCCCTATGCAGGTGAGAAAGCAGAGCCCCCCTTCTCAGCACACTCACATCAGTGTCTTAGCTGCCCTCAAAAAGCTCATGTGCAGGGTCGGCCCAGACACAGTCAGAGCCCCTGGGACCTGCATCCAGAGTGAAGAGCACAGCGATAGGAAGAGGAGTCTCCCAGGGCCTTCCTGGGGTTTTCTGTTCTTGTTGTTTGTTTTGGGGTCCTACCCAGCAGTGCTCAGGGGTTACTTCTGCCTTTTTCTCTCAGAAATTATGTCCAATGGTTTTTGGGAAACCAAATGGGATGTCTGGGATCGAACCCAAGTTGACTGTGTGCAAAACCAACACCCTCCCTGCTGTGCTATCGCTCCTGCCCTTTATTGCGTTTTCTGGTTTGCCTTGTGGGAGTGCAAGGGATGGAGCCCAGGTTTCCTGCATGCCTGGTGGGCATTGTGCTGTCCAACTGCATCTTGAGTGTGAGTGTGCTGGGTCCCCCAGCAGGAGGGCACAGAACAAATCCAGGGAGCTGGGACCAGCCTGATCTCAGAGGTCTCTGAGGATCCGGGAGATGTCTGAGCTCCAGCTTGGCAACCTGAGACCCTGGAAAGGGCTTGCTGTCCCAGGGGAGCATAGGCTGAGAGGCTATGCAGCCTCAAGGCTGCAAACACACAACCTCCTGGAGGCAGCATGAGGTCCAGAGCCAGTGGGGGAAAGAAGCAGAGACGTGACTCAGAGCACAGCATTCACAGGGACAGAAACCCAGAGCAACCAGAGCAAAACCAGAGCCCAGAAGGAGCAAGAGATAAACAAGGCTGGGCAGGGGGATTAGAATCCCTATCCTGGCTTTCAAGAAAAATAGGTGCTAATGAGAAAACAGGTCCAAAGCCTCAATCGGCAAAGGAAAAAAGACTGAAGGTGAGTAAAACAAGCCTCTGCAAGCTGGAAAACGTTAGTCTGGAACCTGCAACCTGAGCCCAAGAGCACAATAGCAGATTAGTTGTCCGAGGTGAACATAACAAGCAACAGTGAAAAACAACGGCTGTTTCCTCGAACAGCAGAGCGAACAGGGACAGCTGTTGTTTCATTTCTATTCAGCAGGTACTGAAGGTCCTGGCCAGGGCGGGTGAGGATTTAGAAGACAAACAGGTTCCTTGGAAATGGAACAACGAACAAGTATAGTAGACAGTGTTGATCTGTGGGGACCAAGAAAGACACAGAGTTCTTCAGAACTACAGCTTCAGGCTATAAGCAATATGTATAGCTAGCTGTCTATCTGTCTGTCTGTCTCTCTATCTATCCTTCCATGTATCCTATCATTATCCATCTTTCCACCTATACTATCAATTCATCTTTCTAACCATCCTACAACTTATCCTTCTATCCATCTATCTATCCTATCTATGTATCTATTATCAACTTATTCATCAACCCCACTATCTATCCATCTATCTGTCCATTTATCTGTCTGTCCATCTTTCTGTCTATCCATCTATCTGTTCACCCATCCATCTACCTTCTAACCATTTACCCCCTCTGCCCCCCCAAAAAAAAAACATTACTCCTGGCTCTGCCCAGGGTCACTCCTGGTGGGATTCAGAAGACCATATATGGTACTGAGGCTTGAACTTGGGTTGAGAAATGTGCAAGGCAAGAGCATTGCTTACTGTCTATCTGGCCACTACTGAGATTTTAAAACAGCACAACTAACTAGAAGACCAACAATTTTAACCTAAAAAATATATATGTAGGGGCTGTGTGCAAAATCGTCAAAATGTTGCTGAAAAAAATTTTAAAAGGCTTCCAATCTCTGAAAAGTGGCCCCCCAAATCAATTATATAAAGATTCAGATTAATAAAAACATATATATTTGGGTCAGCAAAGACACTGGTAAGTCTAGATTATTCTGAAATCAGACAAAGTTAAAGAGCTCAAGATTTCTTAAAATGCTACAGGAATCAAAACAGGTGGTATTAGGTATCAGTAAACCATAGAGTTGTGTTCCATGAAAAAGAAGAGTGGCTCCAGAAAGAAATACCAAGATATGACTGATTTCAACAGAGGTGTAAGGGATCAGTAAAGGTGTAAAAGATGGAGAATTGTCTTTGCAATAAATGAAGATTCCTGAACAAACAATGAGCCTTACCCAGGCTTCAGACTGTACATAAAACTCACCTACAATTGACCATGGTTCTTATAGAAAACTCAACACCGTGGACCATGGTCCCGACACAAAACAAAACTCCAATGGATTATGGTCCTTACAAAAAATTCAACACCATGGACCATGATCCTTACATAGAACTCAACTCTAACAAGCCATGGTTCTTCTGATATTCTGAGGGGTGTACGTAGAATGCAAAATAACCACAACCTCAACGTGAGAATTCCAAACACAAAGCCCATGCAATGTTCTAGGAGCTCCTTCTGGTTCCAAGGGCAGAGTTTGATATTGTGAGCTCTGTTCAGAGGCATCCCAGAGCACAGTCCACAATGAGTCCTAGACCCAGAATCTCCTTAGAACAATTTCAATTCTTAGGGTATTTGGGCTCTTTGATAGGGCTGTGAGCTCAGCTTGGGAAAACCAAGGATACTGGGGGTAGAAATCTGCTGGCCTGCAGCTGTGCTTGGCATCACACAGACAAGTTTGGCATGAGAGAAGAAGGACAGTGAACAGGAAGATTCAAGGAAACTTGGACACATTTCAAAATATTCTGAAGTCTCTATGGGTCTGTGAGCATAATTGAACCTTTCTGCACCTGGGAAAAAGGAGCATATGGGGTTAACCTCTAGTCTAACCAGGAAGCCTGTGTAAGGAAGAGAAATGAGGGCTCCAGGATCCCCAAGTCTTGGTGAACCCTGGAAATGGGAGTGGGGGCAGCTAAGGAAATCAAGATATCTCTGGCCTAAGTCCTTCACTGTATCGGCAAAAGGCTGCATTGAGGGAGTTGGGGCCCAAAACACAAACAAGATACACAGCAATGAACCTGAGAGGAAGCTTAGGCTCAGCCCAGAGAATTATGAAGTCTCAAAGAACCCAGAGAGAGTCAATGGCAGACACCACCATATAGATCTTGGCTCGAATGGGGTGGTGTGGGGAAGCTGGTGACAGAATTGATGGGCCACCAAGAAGGTCCCACCTTCAATCAAACATGATGACTCGTGCCATGGAAAAGCAAAGCTTAGTTCATGTGCAGAGCGAGGCGCCCTCGGGAATGGATCTGAAGGTCCCAGACATTGTGGTTCAGGAGGCTGCAACTTTCAATCCATTCATGTAAATATGTTCAAAGAACTTGACGATTATGTTTAAAGAAGGGAAGGAAATATGACAAGTATGTCTCACTCCAAAGAGACTCTAAAGAAACAGACCACATGGGAGGGAACAAGAAGAAGTAAGGAGCAAAGCCAGAGCTTGGAAGCCAAGAGCATGACATGCAAAAATCCACTAGCAAAGCCACAGCAATTTTGAAGTCATATAAGAAAAAAGCCAGGATCAAAGATTTCAAAAAAGAATGAACATCTGTGCTTCCCAAACTCATCAGGAAGAGGAGATGCTACCTGGCTTCTTCTATGAGGCCAACTTTGACCTGCAGCCAACCCCAGAACATAACAAGAAAGGAAAATTACAAATCTCTGTTGCAGGTCAAAATGCCTAACAGACCAAACCGACCAACATATAAAGCTGTTGACACCATTCATAAACAAGGAGGGGATACCAACAATAGGTCAAATGGTGCTGACCTATAAACAGGAGTGGTGATCATTTATATCCAAAGAATATTTTAACATGACAAGACACTCAGTAGATGCAGAAAAAGCATGTAAGAGATTCTAACAGCTTTCATGGTGCAAACACTCAACAAACTAAAACAGTGTTGCCTTACATTAATACAGGGCATCTGGAGAAACCTTGCAGCTGCTTTTACCTTTTCACTAAAATCTGGATGAATCCAATATAAGCTCAGCACTAGGGCGGGACACTAATCTCACCGCATCTATTCAACTTTTTACAGGAGATCTTGGCCACTGCAGTGAACAAAGACATAGAAAGTACCAAGTTGGCAAATAAGAAGTAAAAAACCCTCAGTGTTAGCAGTGGGTAGGATTTTGTATGGGATAACTCTTAAGGAACTCATAGTAAATCTATAAGTGAAACCAAAAGAAGGCTCAAATAATCAGAGCACACATGCTCACAATCCTGATTTGAGCCAGAGATACCCTACTCCTTGCCCTCTTTAGTACCACCAGCATTGCTTGTCAGGGTTCAGCGATATCACATTCAAATTTACCAGTGAGTTCGGCAAGCAAATTATCAGATTATACTAGTCCATATAAAGAGAGTTTGTCCATTACATTCCAAAATTGAAATTGAGAAAACAAAGTGGGAGCCCAGGAGAAAATTCTGTGGGATTTATATAATGCCAGATTTGTGGGAGGCCCTGTTTCATCCACATGCCCCAAGCACTACCTAGGATTAGCCCAGTAATACCCAGTGTCACTGAGTCTAAGCAGCACTTGGCACCATATCTAAGTGTCAAACCCTCAGACCCACATTGTGGGATTGAGTGTCTGTGTCTATGGGGGAGATGTGTATCTCTCTCCCAGAAGAAAATAACTTCACAGCAATCTCACTAAAAGAGCTGAAATATAGAGGGTAAATTTACCAAAATATATGTCAAACCTTCACTCTGAATGCTGCCAAAAGATGTTAAATAAACTCTAAATAATGTGAAAAACATCCCATGTTCATCGATTGGAAGATTCAATACTGGTCAGATGGCTAAACTTTCTATATTGATCCAAGGGTTTGACATGATCTATATTCAAATCCTAGGTAATGTCTTAGCAGAAATGGACAAGATGGGGCTAAAATTCCTCTGCAGATTGAGACTCTGAAATAATCCAAAACAACTTTAGGAAGGACAATGTAGACAGATTCACACTTTCTTATTGGAGAACTTCCAAGCAACGATTGTCACTGTAATATGGCTCTGGCATAAGAGTGAGCATATATTTAATAAGATAGAGTTGAAAGTCCAGGGACTGGAGAGATAGCATGGAGGTAGGGCATATGCCTTGCATGTAGAAAGACAGTGGTTCGAATTCCAGCATTGCATATGGTCCCCGAGCCTGCCAGGAGCGATTTCTGAGTGTAGACCCAGAAGTAACCCCTGAGCACTGCCAGATGTGACCCAAAAACAAAAACAAAACAACAACAACAACAACAAAAAAGTCCAAAAGTAAGTCATTTAACTCATTTTTGGCAAGAGTAACTAGATCACCCATGAAGGAAACAATAATCTTTCTGACAAAGGGTGATAAGACAATAAAAAGGTTACACACAAAATAATAAAGTTAGATTCTTATACTATGTATGAAAGTTCAATCAAAATGCATCAAACAGTGGTCTGAGCAATAGCACAGTAGATAAAGTATTGTCTTAAATGTGGTTGATCCAGGTTAGATCCCTCGTATTCCATTTGGTCCCTGGAGCCTGCCAGGAGTAATTTCGGATTGCAGAGCCAGAAGTAACTCCTGAGCACTGCCAGGTGTAGCCCCCAAACAAAACAAAACAAAGAAGGATCAAACACAAATATAGAAGAGAAAACTACAAAGTTCTGGAGCGTTCAGTGGGTAAAGAGAGCACTTGCCTTGTATGCAACAAAACCAGATTTCATCCCTAGTACCCAACATGGTTCCCCAAGCCTATTAGAAGTGATCCCTGAGCACAGAGCCAGAAGTAAGCCTTGAGCACCACTGTGTGTCCCTCCCCCACCCCCCCAAAAAAACTACAAACTTCTAGAAGGAATTATAGGTACAAAATCTTCCAGATCTCCCATGGATTTGGAGATATAATGCCAATATTGAAAGAAATAATGGAAAGAATCTCAGACTTACCAGATTTGATCAAAATTAACATCTCTTACGCTTCAAAATCCACATCCTAAGAGAAAATATTTCAATTCACATACTTGATCAGGCTTTGCAATAGTCAAAAGGCAAAAATAATCTAAATGTCCACTAAATGATAAATAAGTACATAACATTCAAATAGTCCATATGATGAAATATTATTCAGCTTTAGACAAAATAAATGCTAATGTGACTGAAATGAGGGTTAACCTTGCTGGTGCTTGGTGGCAGAAAACTGTCATAGAGACCACCCGGTTGGCTTTGAATCAGTGATTTATATTCAGCAAAACCACCCAGCAATATAATTGCTTGAATGAAGCAAAAACAAAAGCTACCCCAGATCACTAAAGAGCGAGAGAACCTGGGCCCTCATATCAGCCAGATGAGGAATACCAATGAGAAATTCTGCAGGCTGGAAAGAAAGAACAGTCAATGCTTACTCCCTTCATGTGAATAATGGTAATGGTAGCTGGTAGGTATGTTAATAACTACTACAACAGAAATGTACTTTCTGTATGTGATTTATTTCTGTGTCTCACTAGAAGGACAATATCTCAAAAACAATCATTGTAAATGAATGTTTGATGGGTAAACAATGATTACAATTATAATTTGGATTCCAACCCAAAAAAGAGGTGAAAAGGAAATATGCTGTTAAAAAGCAACTTTTTAAAAAAAAATTAGGGGACACACTCAACCATGCTCAGGTTCTTCTCCCAGATCAGTTCTCAGGGGGCTCCCCAAGGGTACTCAGGAGACTATGAGGTCTTGGGGATCAAAACTAGGCTTTCCTCATGCAAATCATGTTCACTTCCCCTATCTCTCCGGTCCCTCTGAGTAACTATACTTTAGAATACTGAAGTTGAATTTGTTCTGATGTGAGCCAAATGGTTATGAAATGAGCTTCTTAGTTCCCAAGAAGCCTCTAAAAATATCACTGAGACTATAAACAGTAAATAATGAAGAGGTTTTTAAGTGACACACTAGAAAGTACTTCAATGAGACACAAGTGGCATAGGACAAAAATGTCATAAGGCAGAAAACAAATAGCAAAACTTCACTCACAGACTAAGTTTGTTGGCAAAGATTAAGAACCAGAGAAAGTGCAAGAATAGCAAGACAGGGTCAAAAGTATAATCCAGTGAGATGAGATCTACAAGAAACATTTTAGATGCAAAGACATAAGTTAATCAAAAGTTAAGTGAATTGGATAAAAGATATTCCTAGCAAACTGTAACAGAGAATTAAAGTGGCTCTTTTGATATCAGATTCAAAACACTCTCAGATGGCAAATATTGTGAGGAAAATATGGTATTTTGTAATAATAGAAATGAATTTATCAAGAAGATAAAACAATCACAAACATGACAATCAATAATGTAGTTCCAGAATCTATCAAGAAGAAAAGAAATGAAGCTGGAAATACACACTAAAAAAGAATAATCAGAGATTGGACTACCAAGTAACAACTAGAAAAAGGAAGTTGGACTTAAATGGTATCACAGACCAAAGAAAATACACACAAGGTCTATAAAGAATAGATAGTTCAACCTATAAAACATGGGTACAATCTATAGAACATAGGTCTACAGAACACAAATGGGTACAATATATAGAACATGGGTCTACAGAACACAGATGGGTACAATCTATAGAACACGGGTCTATAAAACACAGATGGATGAAATTTATGGAACATGGGTCTGTAGAACACAGATGGGTGTAATCTAAGGGACATTGGCCTACAGAAAAGCTGTGTATAATCTGTAATCATGTGTATATAGAATAGAATTGAAAGAACATAGCCTCTAGAACATGAATGTGTACAAGCATAAAATGGGCCTATAGAACAAGAAAGTATACAATCATAATACTTGTATCTATAGGGCAGAAATATGTACAATCGATAGACCATGGGCCTTTAGGACAGGAATGTGTACAATTGATAGGACACTGATCTATAGAACATGGATGTGTACAATCCTCAGATCATGGTATATAGAGAATCATAATATGTGTAATATATAGAACATGGATACATGCTGTCATGGCCTGCTTGGTTTGGACACTAAGGGAATCCTTGGGGTCCCTCTGGAAAATGGGTGCAGGAGTAGTGAATGAAAAACAGAGCCACACTCAGAAGTGGGGGGTGAATCTAAATCTGCTTTTCTTAAAGACTACTTAACCAAGGTGGGAATAACAGCACAATAGGTTCTGGCTTCAGGAATTACCAGGGAAGTTTCCTTTCTAAACCTGTCCATTGTGAAACCATGGGCTAGTGCCCCCCGCATGGAACATATTGACAAATATTTGGATATCATTGTGTTTCATCTGTTTGTCATAATCTGAAAGCCATCTAGGAGCTCGTTTTATTCCTTTACTCCCTTACTCCCACCTCCTGTTACCCCACATTTAACCATTTTTCTGTACTAATGATTTTTGTTTTGGCCAAGGTGGATTACATATCTTTCACAGTAATTTTTTGGGTGGAGACTGAAGCTTCAGCAGGCAACACGTGGACGGCATGGCTCCACGCTGTAGACTTTTTGGCCAAGCTAAGGGGAAGATGCAGCCTCGGCTGCCCGCACCCCTTCCCCCCAGCCTTCTCTCTCCTTCCTTTCGGTCCCCAGGGTTATTCCTGGACACCTGCTCAGGGTCCCAGCAAGTGGGTTCCAGTGAGGAGCAATTATAAGAAACCTCAGGCTTCCTAGTTCCTGTAAGGGGCTGGGAGGGGACTGGTGAACTTCTGACTTCCAGCAATTAGTAAGCAAACGCCTCTCGGGGAGTCGGAAGCTTCAGCAGGCAACACGGGGAGGACATGGGTCCATGTGCTCTTCGCTTGTCCAAATCACAGACCAAAGTGGTGTCTCGGAAACAACACCCTCCCCTTGACTATTTCTAAAACATAAAAGGGACACATGTATCTCCTTTGTATATCTCAGATGTATTCCCTTAACATTTATAACTCTTTTCGAACATCTTCATATAGTGACAGTTTTGCCCACTGGTTTTGTTATTTGATTGTTTGATTTTCCCCTTTTAAGATCTGTTTTATAAACAATACTGGTAGAAGAGTATCTCTGTATAGATTTCATGTTTGAACCAAGTTACGGGGAGTGTTGGACTTTATTTGTCGGCCCCCAGATGCACCAACAATATCTTGTGGCATTGCTTCTCTTTTGCATAGGCACATTAAAATGGGAAAATAATACATATGCAAACAAGTTCTTATCTAATAGAGATGGGAACACAAATTTGGTAATGCAATTAGGTCTTATACCCTGAACATTGGCATAATGATTTGGCTTAGGCCTCAGAAGAATGGGCATCGCCCACCCACACCTGAACAATGGATACCATCTATGAAAACAACCACAATTGTCTATAACATTACCAGGATCCAAACCTCTACCAGGGAAGACCTACCACTGCTTTGGCATTGACTTACTCCAAAGAGTGCTCTCAACACCCAGATAACTCAGCAATAGCCTGCTTGCAGGGCAGATCGCTCCACATTTAATGGTATGCTGAAACTAGAGGATGCTCTACATCAGCCTGACATCGATGAAAGAAATGCACAGAATCCAGAATCTTTAAATATAAGAATCTGATACCAACAATAGCTAGAGTGTGTAAAAGTTTTACCAGGACCACAGAGAATGACTCGGGTTGGACAGACTGGTATGCCTGGAACCCAGAGTCGTTCTTATGCCAATAAACTTCTGCGGTGAGACCTTTTTGTAATCAGGTCAAGGATTTTTTCCCATTTTTCCCATTTTTCTGGACCTATGCAAACTATGGCGATTGCCACTATCACGCCTTTACTATACTTTTTTACTCTTATCCTTTAAGGGAAAAAAATACAATTTACTGAACTTAAAAACAAATAACTGTAGTAGAATGCCTGTCTCGAATACAGGCAGGGGATGGGAAGGGGGGGATTGTTATACTGGTGAAGGTTGGTGTTCTGTTTGTGACTGTAACCCAAATATGATCATGTTACTTAAATAAAAAATATATTTAATTAATCAAGATTAATCAAGATTTTTGCAATCATAATTTTTGTAGTTTTTCTGCAGAGTTAAACATACACTTTCTTGTTAGCAAAAAGCTTAGATAACTTTCAGTACATCTTGCTTAATCTACAAACATTTTTATAATAGACAGCTCCCAGACTTTTTACTTTTAGGGCTTCAACAAATAATCAGACTTCCTAAGTCTCCTCTAAAGTCTACCTAAAAGGATAAATTTTAAGGGGGCAAATCTTTACCAGGGAAAAGCTTTCTTAACAATCTATTGTTACTTCCAGGCCAAACCTTGGATGTTATGGTAAAAAATTAGCAAGTCACTGGACATCCCTTATGCATCAGTTATGTCCCAAAACAAACATTCCTTTTATCTGAGAGGACAGGGTGGCAAAGCAATAAGGCACAAGACATTCTATCAACAACTAACTGTTATTAAGCTAACTAAATAGATGATAGTTATTTCAACTTTAATGTCTCTCTCTCTCTCTCTCTCTCTCTCTCTCTCTCTCTCTCTCTCTCTCTCTCTCTCTCTCTCTCTCTCTTTGGTTTTAGTGTCACACCCGGCAGCATTCAGGTGTTACTTCTGGCTCCATGTTCAGAAATTGCTCCTGGAAGGCTCGGGGAAACATATGGGATGCCAGGATTCGAACACCAATGACCTTCTGCATGAAAAGCAAACACCTTACCTCCATGCTATCTCTCCGGCCCCTAATACGTTTCTCTTGATGCTAAGTTTTCTAGGTAAAGAGGTAAATGCTCAAACATATACATAATTATCATAGCTGAAGAGAGATTCATATTTAGACCAAATAAATGTGTGCCAACTATCAATAAGCTAATATTGAGATATACCACAGCCACTTGTCAGGGAAGCAATCTTGAGATCTGGTCTTAATTAACCATACTGAGGCCTTTCCACAGCAGGCCTACTGGTTTCCAGCTTCATCTAAACCAGGGGTCAGCAACCTTTAATATATAAAGAGCCACTTGGAAAATAAACCTGGGAGCTGCAAAACCATCACAACATTTAAAACAAATATAAGCACAGCATACATTGTTTCTTATTTCAGTGCTATATACAGGATCATGCAGTTATCTGTCTATCTGAGTAAAAAAAGAACTTTTTCACTTAACAATGTAAAACATATATTTGTGAAAATTAATAAATAATTACAATATTTAAGTGATACCGCTCCCTGCTCCCCTGCTATCAGTCCTGCTGTTGGAGTCATGGCAAAACTTCAAAAGAGCCACATACAACTCTGGAGTCACAGGTTGCCAACCCTTGATCTATCTAAACCATAGCTGTGGTACATACAATCTATAGAAGTGTCTATAAAATAGGAATCTGTATAATCTATGGACCATACATCTATGGAGAGGAATTTGTGCAATTTGTAGAATATTATTCTATAGGAAAGGCAGGCGTATAATCTATAGATCATAGATCTATAGGATAAAGATCTATATAATTTAGAAAACATGAGACTGGGGCCGGGCGGTGGTGCTAGAGGTAAGGTGCCTGCCTTGCCTGCGCTAGCCTAGGACGGACCGAGGTTCGATCCCCCGGCGTCCCATATGGTCCCCCAAGCCAGGAGCGACTTCTGAGCGCATAGCCAGGAGTAACCCCTGAGCGTCACCGGGTGTGGCCCAAAAACCAAAAAAAAAAAAAAAAAAAAAAAAGAAAACATGAGACTATTGAACAGTGATGTACACAAACTATAGAACATGAATTCATAGAACAAAGATGTGTACAATCTCTAGAATTGATACTATAGAACATGAGTGTGTAGTTTATAGAGCATGGATTCATAGATCCAAGATGTGTATACTCTACAAAATATGCATCTATAGAGTAGAGATATGTACAACCTACAAAATCTGAGTCTGTAGGATAGAAAAGTTTATACTATGTAGAACATGGGTTTATAGAACAGGGTGGTATACAATCTATTGAACATGATTTTATGAGAGACACGTATACAAACTACAGAACATGTCTTTATGTTCAGTTTACAGAACTCGGACTGTAGAATAAGAATATAGGTTTATAGACAATGTATGGGTACAATCTGTAGAACATGGAACAGGAATGTCTACAATATAGAATGTGGGTCCATATAATAGTGAAATATATGATCTATGGAATATGGTCTATAAAACAAGAATGTGTACAATATAGAATATTGTCTATAGAATGGGATTGTGTTCAATATATAAAACATGGAATTCTACAACAGGAATGTATATAACTTATGGGGTATGGCATATAGGAATAAATATGTACAATCAATAGAATATGGGTCTATAGAACAGGTATGTGTACAATCTTTGTCACATGCTTGGTACCAGCAGTAGAGCACAAATGATCTTGAGGTCATATGGGACATTTTTCTGGATAGACCATCTGTTACACCATTTAGCATCTCAATAAACTTAAAAGGACTAAGATCATACAAACTATGTTCTCTTGCTACAAAGAAATAATGTGAGAAATTAATGACAGATGGAAGTCTGGGAAATGCACACATTTGTGGACAAAAAAGTATACTACGCTAAATAACAACAGGTTGGAGAAGAAATCACAAGGGAAATTCAAATTTATGTTGAGATGAATGAAAACAAAACCACAAAATACCAGAATGTATGAGATGAAGGGAAAGTGCTCAGAGGAAATTTACTGTTGTAATTTTCTACAGGAGAGAGAGAGAGAGAGAGAGAGAGAGAGAGAGAGAGAGAGAGAGAGAGAGAGAGAGAGAGAGAGAGAGAGTCAGAGGCCAGACAACCAACTCAAAGGGCTGGAGTACATAGTTATCTTGAAGATGCAGGTGCTGGGAATAATCCCTGAGCACCACTGGGTATATGTTCAGAATCAAAATCAAAATCTGAAGTACAATTCAGATCCCATTTAATCTTGTTTTATAAAAACCTAGAAAAATATTAGAAAACCAAACGAAGAAAAGAAAAATAAATGGAGTAAAACCTAGTAGGAAAGAAAATAACCAAAAAGATCCATAGAACTAAAAAGTTGATTCATTGGACTGGAGAGATGATACAGCATGATAAGGAAGATATTTGCCTTCTGCATGGCCAACTGGGGGTTTGATCCCCAACACCTATATGATTCCCTGAGCACCACCAGGAGTAATTTCTGAGCTCAGAGCCAGTAGTCAGCACTGAAAATCTCTGGGTGCTGGGGAGACTATCTCAGCAGGCAAGCCCCTGGGTGCAGGCCTAAGAAAGGAGGACCCTCCTTCATGATACTTTCTCATTTGTTTTGGAGTTCACACACACTGCTGGTGGGGGCTAGAGATAAAGCTAAGGGCCAGCTATATGTCAGGTGGGGTCTGACCTCCTGTGCAAAGTGGGTGCTCATCTCCTGTCCCAACTCCGCAGTCCCCCACCCCATGGTTTTTTTTGGATCTTTCCTCCGTAACTAACTCAAATAATTTTTGTGAGTAAATTCTTCAGGCTTTCCCCAGCATCTGCTATAAAATGGTGTTGAAACCTCTTCCTCAAGGTTCTGGGAGACCCTTGGTGGAGTCCTAGGTGAAGGATCTTGGAGTTGCAGATTCGGGGTCTCATTCAGGCTAATAGCATCTGTGAGTTCAACACTGCCAGAAAGGGTAATTCTATGCTTCCCTCAAACTCGCCTCTCAAGACCTTCTGTATCCGCTAACCAGCCAGAGGTTCCAGGGGCTTGGAGCTGAGGGTCTAGGCCAGGAGAGAGACAGAGTCACATGGTCTGCACAGGAGATAAAAATTGCCCTTCTTTGCTCCTCACAGCTGAATTTCCTTTACTATAAAGAGGGAGCGCCTCTATCCCAGAAGGCCAACGAGGAAGAACAGTGTTTAAATGCCAGAGGTTGGAACCCTTAGAACCGCACAAATGCTCTGGTATCTGCAGCTGGAAGCTGACATCTCCAACTCACCTACCCACACTGCCTCATTCTGCATCAAGGACCCCTTTATTTTATCTGCTTCCTTCGCCCACTTCAGAGGAGGCACTACCTGCAAGGAATGGGCCAGGAGCTAGGTGAGAGACTCAAGTTATGTTAATCTCTGAGGCTCAAAAAAGGTTGTGTGGGTTCCCATGGTCTTTGGGGGTCCCTTGGCCATTCTGTTCAACACTTTCCCAGCCTTTTGTGCTATGAATTGGGGACATTCTTGTAGGGTGGCTCCATGATGTCTTGGCAGAGAGAAAGAGATGGAGCCATCACAGATAACGGAGTTCAAGTCCCAACATAGAGGCTTCCACACTTGGATGCCAACACTGAGAGGGGTCAGGAAAACCCTAATTTTGTGTACCCTGACTTGGACCCCAAACACCAACAGCTTTCAGCAGGCACAGCCCCAAAGTCATCACCCAGGAGGGGACACAGCCCCAAAAGAATGTTCTGGCAGGATTAGGTCTAGGCCCAGTAACTGTACACACAGCTCCCTGCTGAGATAGGGGTGTCTACTGTGGTGCTAGATCCAGGACATGGTGGTCACAAAGTTGTCCCAGACTAGAACAGAAGGTTCTGGCTACCACTGGAATGCCCTGGGGGGCCTGTGGGGTAGGGGTGTGACTCTGTCTCCTTTTTCCTGGGAAATGGAAGAAGTGTGGTGTGGGGTTCTTGTAAGTGTCAGGCCACAAGTTGGGTCTCTGGTACCTCCCAACAGGCCTAGTGTGGCCTTTCAAACTCTGCGTATGGTCCTCCTGGGAAGTGAGTCTCTTCCGCAGAGACCAGGAGTGTGTGAGCCCCAAAGATGCCACAGAGACCCCAGCAAGACCAACCTCCGCAAATGCAGATGAATGAAAACAGCACCACAATGCATGTGGGCAGCTGGGTGGGCCCCCAAGCAAGCCTGGGGATGCCAGGATTGGGAGTGAGGAAACCACAATGATGAGGAGGAGGAAGAGGTGGCGGAGGAGGAGGATGAGGATGGGGAGGATGGTAATGGTGATGAAGGCCTCTGTGATCCCCAAGCCCCAAAGTCTTTTTTATTTTTTTTTACAATTTTGTCTTTTATGAAGAAGAAAGTTGTTCATTATTGAGCTTCAATCATACTATGTCCAACACCCTTCACCAGGCACATTTTCTGACACCAGTGTCCCCAGTTTCTCATCCACCCTTCCCCCTGCCTGCCTAAAGAGCACCCAGTTCTCTCTCTCTTTATATATATGTATATATAGGATATATATGTATATGTATATATAGGATATATATATAGGACATATATATCCTTTTTAGACAATTGTTTGCAATATTTTTAATGAAGAAGTACCATGCCTATCATTTTATCTCCTTTCAGCACCCAGTTCTTGTCCAAAGTGATCACTCCCAATGCTCATTGTCTGATTGCTCCCTTCTCTGCCCTAACTGCACTCCCCTGATATTTGTGGAAAGCTTTCTATCATGAACTGGTCTTTCTGGATCTTACCTCTATTGTCTTTATTAACATACTATCTATTTTTCTTTATATACCACAAATGAATGTGATTATTCTATATCTATTTCTCTCCCTCCGACTCATTTCACTCAGCATATGTTCCATATCCATCCACAAAGAAGTGAATTTCATGACTTAATTTTTCCTAACAGCTGAGTAGTGTTCCATAGTGTAGATGGATAAAGAAATCAGTTTCTTTATTCACTCTTCTGTTGTTGAACACCTGGGATGTTTCTAGGTTCTGGCTATTGTGAATAGTGCTGTGATGAACTTAGGGGTACAGAGGGCTTTTCTGCATTATGGTTTTGGGCTCCAGGGACATATTCCTAGGAGCAGAATTCGAAGTTCTTTCTGAGACCCCTCTCCAGTCTGCTGTGAGCCATGAGTCACTCAGCCACTCAGCCCAGCACTAGGTCCCTGTTCTATGGGGTAATCTCCCACTGACCAGCACTAGGTCCCTGTTCTATGGGGTAATCTCCCACTGACCAGCACTAGGTCCCTGTTCTATGGGGTAATCTCCCACTGACCCCCAGCACCCAGGGAGGCCCCTGAGCATTGCCAAGGGGCAGCCCCTGAAGTGCTCAGGCACTGCTGGGGGTGGAACCACTTCTGATTCGGGCATTGTAGTCTTGAGCAACGCTACATCCGGAGGTCACCAGGAGGGACCCTGATCCCCTGAGTCACAATTGGAAGGCCCAAGAAGGTGAACTTGTATAGGCAGGGGTACAGGGCTGACTCCAGAGTGCAACAAGGGCTAAGGAAAGGCAGATACTGTGAGGGGGCATCTGGATCCCTTCCTGGACTCACCCACAAACATCTGCTGACCTTTCTTCAGGGCAAGAAAGAGAAAAGAACATTAAATCAGGCACTTGGACTGCAGTTACCCTGGGTTCCAGCCCCAGTACCCCATATGGCCTCCCAAGTCCCGCTGGGAGTGATCCCTGAGCACAGAGCCAGGAGTCAGCCCTGAGCACGGCTGGATGTGCCAAGAAAATAACAGAGGAAAGAGAGAGCACCTACTTCCCTGATCTGGGGCTGAGCTCCCATGGGGCATGGCCTCAGGGGCATACCTATGAACAATGGACAGAGTACAACTGTCCGGCTCAGTCTCACTCAGGACAGCCCATGTCCCTAAGGAGACAAAGTGGGAGGGTCTTGAGTCATGGTCATGCAGGGTTCATGGAGTGTTCGTGGCAGGAGTGTACCACCTTCCAGAGGTGCTGGGGTATTGAAGAAAATGGAAGGGGGCACCCCACAGGGTGTGGGCAGGGTGAGGAGGTGGGGGGTATGCCCCACTGTTGTCAGCAATGTGCCAGGGATGAGGCGACTAAGCCAGTGCTTGAGGAACAAATTGGAGGGTCTCTGAGATCCAGGGGCACCTGGAGGGGGGGGGTAACTCAGGGTCACCCTGCTAACATGACTTCATGCTAAGAAGAATCTTGTGTCTCTGCTGTGTGAGTCTCTCATCTGAGAACCATCTCCCCACCCTGTTCTGAAATCCCATTTCCCTTTCTCTTTTTGTCTCCCTCAATCTCCTCCTCATGAGAAGGAAGGAAGGAAAGAGGACAGGCAAAGATCTCGTCAATGGGACCTATAGGTGGGCCTAATGCCTCAGTTTTTCCCACTATTACAAAGCCTTCACCTTCAATACATTTGATGGCTCTCATCTAGCAGTTGCCCTATCTCACCCATCTGCCTTCTCTTCCCAGGGAAGGTGATTTTTCAGCTTCCTCTTTTCAATCTGACTTTTTACTCTTTAAAGTTTTGTTTTAAGTGGTCGTTTTTTCCAGGCAGCCTCTTATTTATTATTTATTTATTTATTTATTTATTTATTTATTTATTTATTGTTGCATTAAATAATTAACGATGGAGCTGGATTAAGGTGGATGAATTTTTCTCTCTATCATAACCTTTCAAGCATTCAGTCATTCTTAGCTAGCCCTGCATCTTAACTCCTGTCAGCCATCTTCCCTTTGACCTCCATGCTGGCCAAAGCCCAAAAGGCAGAGCCCTAATCCCCTGGGTCAAAGGCCTTATCTACCTTTTCCAAGACCCCTCCCAGGAATGGGCAGGGTCTTGCAGGTAAGGTCAAGTTACCTAGGGAGAAAGGGTGGGGGATGAGGCTTCAATTTATTTTGGTTTTTGGGCCACACTCCGTAACGCTCAGGGGTACTCCTGGCTTGGAGGACTATATGGGTCACCGGGTATCGAACCCAGGTCCGTCCTGAGTCAGCTGTGTGCAAGGCGAATGCCCTACCGCCGTGCTATCATTCTATTCTATCCTTCAGGAGATAATTCCTGACCCGGTTTCACACACACACACACACACACACACACACACACACACACACACACACACACACACACACACACGCACACGCACACACACACACATGCACACACACATACATGCATGCTCACATTTGTTAATTTTCAGGCTGTTTCTTCCCATGACCGCCCCTCATTCCCCCATGGCCTCATTTCAGATCTCATCAACTCGCAGCTTCATAAACCACTGCCAATTTTCTCCCCTACCTCCCTTTTCATCTGCTCAGAGGTGAGTCCTCGGATTAGACCCTGGACGGGATTTCATTATCTCATAGATGTCGATTTTCCACTATCCCCAAACTCTTTCCACAGCAGGACTATCTCTGGGACTTTCTGTACCGCCTCATAATTACTCCCCTGCTTCCACCAGGGACTTCCAGCCTGTGGGCTTAGGGTGTAAATTAACAAGTCTCTTGTTTCACATGCTATTTTCACATGGGGGGGTAGATTTTACACACAGGCTTGACCCACCCCACCTCCGCCCCAATGCCCCAACTTAACACCTCCACCCTCCCATCAACCTGGGGCTGCTGCTGTGTATTCAGAAATTAAAAAGTGCTTCTCTCTTTCTTTCCCTTTCTTTTCTTTTTTTCTTTCCTTCTCTTTTTTCTTTCCCTTCCCTTCCCTTCCCTTCCCTTTCCTTCCCTTTCCTTTCCTTTCTTTTTCTTTTCCCCTTTGCTTCATGACCCCCCCCCTTCATTGTTAAAGGCCTTGCAGTTTGGTCCTAAGTGTGTGTGTGTGTGTGGGGGGTAATATTAGCCAACAGGACACTGAGGAGGGGGGACAGGACACTTGTTCCCAGGAGTGCTAGGAACCTCCTCCTTGGGTTCAATCAACACCAAAGCTCAAGCTGGGAAGAACAGGCCTGATAGACACTGCCAACCTCAGCTAGACTGTCTCCCACTGCGGGGCCAGTTCTGTCAAAAACACCCCAGATTGCTGTCAGCCCTTATTAAATCTCCACCTGCCTCTGCCTGCCCTCCAGAGAGGGATTAGTTGGTGTCTGAGCCTGGCAGTGCTCAGGGAGACACATGGGTGCCAGCTGCCTGCTGTCCTACCTGGTGTGTGGGAACGACAGCGTGACAAGTGTGCTCTGTCCCCTAGCCCTGGGAGGCCACCTGGAGAGGCTCCTGCTGGCTCTTATGGCAACCCCAAAGCGACAGGGGCAGCCAGTTGCAACCCTAAGAGAATATAGGCTTCTCTGACCCACCCAGCCCAGCTTTCTGGCTGACACAAACCCAAGTTAGAAGAACTGAGCCTCCTTCCTCTGCTGCTCCCTGACTCCTGCATTTGTTCCTTCCTGTGCCCTCTCAGCCTCAAGCCAGGATCTGAGTAGCAGATGGGGCAGGGATGATGAAGAGGGGTTATGTATGGTCAAGGCTGCACCTGCGAAAGCACCCCAAGACCAGGTCACATACTGTAGTGGCTGAGCAGCAATGCAATCTAAGACAGTGCACTGAAACATCAGGAGCCCCAATGTCTCCAGAGCACTGTAGGGAGTCCCCACCCCAATAGTGATTGACTGATGGGCAGGGCTGCCTTGGGAGCTGGGATGGGGATGGGCTTCACCTTAAGGGAGTGACATCACAGGGAGAAAAGAAAGATTCTAGAAAGAAAAAGGGTGGAACTCATGCCTAGAAAGGGCATTGAATGTTCTGAGACTAGCCAGGAAGGCTAGTTGGGAGGATGTGGGGTAGGCTAGAGAAAGAGGGAGCTGCCTCCCTGAGGGCCTGTGAAGTGGGAAATGATGGCTGGAGCAGGAGCCAGGGAGGTGCACTTCCCATCAGCAGTCATCAAAAGGGGGCTGTCATCCAGATTCGGGATCCCTGGGGTGTGAAGGTTACACTCTGCAGCTGCAGGACTAAAGGAAGGGTCTGGAGATGCGGGCTATGGGCACAAACAAGGGTGTGTGCTCAGGGCTGGCCTCATGAGTGGCTGAGGATGAGTGTGAGCACAAATGAGAGTGTGCAAAGTCGTGTGAGTACGAGGACAAGTAGATCCTCACAGAACCCCCTGAGGTGTCCAGTTGTGGGTGTGTCTAGGAAAGAGTAGACTTGAGTCTCTGTGTGTATGAATGGATGTGCATAAGAGTATGCATGGGTGAATTGTCTGTGTGTGTGGGAGACCATGGATATGTGCGTGTTTGTATTTACTGAGCAAGAGCAGAGCAGGGACACGGTATGAGGATGGAGTGACCCTGCATCCTGGAGCTAGACTCTACAGGGCAAGTTTAGATACAGGTAGCAGCATCAGGCCCAACCAAAGCCGGGCAGTTGCTCTTGGGGTACAGAACCCCCTGAGGAACACAACGTCTAGGGATGCATCCCTGCGGAGGGCATAGGTGAGTGCAGCACTGACTGGAAGCTTTGGGGCACCCCCATCTTAGGTTGCTTGTCTTGGCCTCCCTGGATCCTGGGCAGGGAAGTGGTGGTTGAAGCAGACCAGATAAGAATCCCTCAGCCCCTCTCTGGTAGGTGCCAGCTCTGCACCGACTGTTGATGCACTGGGGACCTCAGGGTGTCTTGAGATCTCTGGGTACTGAGATGTTCTGGAAGGGCTTAAGGGTGTGACCCACAGAGATGTGAGCCCGACCTGAACCTCTCAGGAAACTCCAGCAGCCACAGAACCCAACAGTCCAGGAAGGGCCAGTGATCTCCTGCATGGAAGCTGGCCTGGTGCCCTTGGCATGGACAGCAGAGCATGTCCAGGTCAGGGGTCAGGGGGTCAGGGCATGGGTTGGGGCACACCCTGCTGCAGCCCCAATAGGGGAGCAGGATTGTGCACCTCCTTTCCCCTGCATCCTGGTCACTCTGCCAGAAGGTGATCCTGTACCCTCTAATCTCTTCTCCTGGGCCACTAGCCTGGAGCTTCCCAAACCCTGATCCCCTAGATGGGGCTTGGCAGAGACCCCCTTGGCCATTGACCCCTTATCTGTGCTGGGCCAGGGGCTCCAGGTCCATCCCCTGGCCAGTCCCCAAGAGCAAAGTCTAAGGGGGTCTAAGCCAGGTCTTGGGCCCTGGGTACCCTGGTCAGGACTCAGCCTGTGTTCCCTGAGAATGTGCCACTGTAAAAACAGGTTAAAAGCCATGATGGTGAAAGCATCTGACTGGTCTATCTGACTATCAGCCAGAATCGCCAGAGTTACCCCCAAAGGAGCCCCCTGCCTTGCCTCATCCTTCCTTGTCCTGCCCCCTTCACCTCTTTGAAGGGTCCCCAACTCTTCAATTGTGGGGACACCAAAGAAACAAAAGTACCTGATGGGACCATCAATAAGAAATCATAGCTTGGGGCTGGAGCCATAGCACGGGCTGTTTGCCCACAGGAAGTGGCTAACCTGGGTTTGATCTCCAACATCCCATTGGGTCCAGGAGTAATCACTGAGTGCCACTGGGTATGGCAAACACCACACACACACACACACACACACACACACACACACACTCAGAAAAAGAAGCTGAGCCCACTTTGGTGCATGCCTTCCCCTGCCTCCTGGCTTCCCTTTTCCTCTGAAGCCCCACACAGGGTGGCAGAATGGCAGGAGCGCCCAGGACTAGGAATGCCTATCAGATGGGGGCCACTCCCAGACTTCTTCTGCACTGGTTGGCTCCCCCACCTGGGGACATAAACTCGTGTCCCCTGAGGGAATATTTTGGGCTGGGCCAAGGCTCTGGGAGACTTTGGCTTTCTGAAGCAAAGACACTAACAAGATCACGGGGGGCTGCCAAGTTCCCTGGCTGGCAAGACTCCAACACGCAGCTCAACAATCAATTGGGGGGCACCCAGGAAACCTGGATACCCCACAGCCAAGTATTCGTCCTCTGCCATGTTGATTGAATGAGGGTTTTTAGAGCCCAGACGGCGGGTGAATGGTTGGCCGGGGCACAGGAGCAGTTTCAAAGCAGAGCTGGGGGGTCAGTGCCCAAGCCAGCAGCTGTCTCATGCCCAGAGTGGGGGTGACGTTCCCCAGGGCAACTTCCAGTGCCCAGCAGCATCGGGGGCAGAGACAGGCCATTACCTCACTGGGCTGAGGCCAGCTGGACCTTGGGCCTGCAGCTGTGCATCGTGTCCTGACCCTGGACCCTGCTGTGAGTGTCCCTATATACCCACATATCAGGGTACGTACCCCCAGGATTTTTTTCCTTCTGGCAAGAAAGGTGTGGAGAGAGAGAGGGCCTGACCTCTCTCACCTGTCAGAGCTACCGCCACCACCCCCAAGCTCTTAGAGCTTCAACACCCACAACCCTGGCTTGGCCTGGCCCCCTAAGCCAGGTGCCTCTGTCCAGGTTGGAATGTTCTAGAACAGTAACCCCCGTCTTTTCTTCAGTGGTAGCTCCCTTGACCGAGTTTCCTTGCTAGGACCCTACCCTGTCCTACTGACTACCCCCCCCCCACACACACACACACAGAATCAGGAATATTCCAGGGTCTTCAGAGAGATATGGGAGTCCTCTTCCTCTTGGGGTGTTGAGAGATAATTGTACTGGGTGAGTTAAATATAGTCAAAAGAAGGGCCTGAGTGATAGCATAGCAGGGAAGGTATTTGCCTTGCAGTTGGCTGACCCAGGATTCTGGTTTGATCCCCAGAATCTCATATGGTCCCAGCCTGCCTGGAGTGATTTCTGAGTGCAGTCAAAAGTAACCTCTGAGTACTGCCAGGTGTGCCTACCCACACAAGGTTACTCCAGAACTTTGTCCTGGATAGTGAGCCCCCCAGACACCCACAATAGTAAGGGATAGTCAAGTAGGGCTGGTGGTGGAGGAAAGTGGGTGCCAACTGAGTTGTTGGAGACACAGAACCCTTGATGGGGGCTGGGCTGTGACAAGGTGTGCCATTGCCTCCAGTTGCCTACATGAGAAGGGGTGTCCTAGACTCAGAGCTAGAAAATGGCTCCTTGACCCCCATCTCCAGAGCAGGGGGCTCACTCCCAAAGTACCTTCTAGATACCCCTGAGGTTTGAGATTGTTTACAGGAGCTGCCCCCAGGTCTCACAGTTGTAGCTGTCCTAGCTGTGCAGCTCACTCCTGCTCCACCCCACTGCACTTTGCTGAAGGTAGAAAATACCCCAGAGTGTCTGCAGACTCCTAAGAGATGGCTCCTCTCTTCCTCTCTTCTCCTCTCCCCATCTTTATTCTCCCCTTCTCTCCTTTCTTCTCTTCTTTTTCCTTTCTTTTTCTCCTCTCTCCTCTTACTCTATCTCTCCTCTCTCTGTCGTTTCTGACTTTCTGTCTCTTTCCTCTCCCTCTCTCTCTATGTCTTCCCTCTCTTTCCCTTTCTCTCCCTCTCTCCTCCCCCTCTCTCTCTAAACACTATCTTGGCACATTCGAGAGCACACACACACACACACACACACACACACACACACACACACACACACACTGTTCTACCCAGCTAAGGGCATTTGGAGGGATTTGCCTTGGAAAAGGAGATGAAAATCAGGAGATCAGGGTTGCCTCTGAGCTCTGTCTTGTGTTGTGGACCCTCCTTTACACAGATACTGTTCTGAGCAAGACCCCAGGAGCTGGAGGCAGCATAGGAGCCATCGCCTCCTTCTGGGGTTTCCTATTCCTATGAAATTGTGAAGTCCCAGGCAGGAGGAGGATCTGGAGGGGAGGGAACACATCCAGCCTCTGGGCTGACAGATAAGGAAACTGAGGAAAAGGGAGCAGACATGCCTGGGACTTTCTTCTTCTTCCCTCAGGAGCCAACAAGGGCCAAGGAGCCACTCCTGTCCTTATCTGGGAGCCCCAGTCCCCAGACTGTGACTGGAAACCCCACTCCCCTCCCACACCCACACCCCACCAGCCTCACATCCATCCAAGAGGCTGAGATGGAGGCACTTGGGGCAGGATATATTGGACAAAGTCCAATCTCAGGGCTGGCCCTTCCCCCACCCCCAACCCTACCTGACCAGCAGCAGCCAAGGAAGGACCGTGGTTCGATCCCCTGGCGTCCCATATGGGCCCCCCAAGTCAGGGGCAATTTCTGAACGCTTAGCCAGGAGTAACCCCTGAGCATCAAACGGGTGTGACCCCAAAAACCAAAAGAGAGAGAGAGAGAGAGAGAGAGAGAGAGAGAGAGAGAGAGAGAGAGAGAGAGAGAGAGAGAGAGAGAGAGAGAGAAAAGAAAAGAATAGAAAGGTCAAACCAGGAAGCAGACGGGGCTGGGCCCCTTCCCAGAACACAAGACCACTCAGGCCTTTGGTGAGAAGTAGCAAAAACATTCCTGCTGGGGGGTGGTCCCCACTCTCCTATAGACGCTCAACCCCCTTCCAAGGAATGAAGACGAAAACCTGTTTGTAGGCAGAAACTTGATGGGGACTCAACGTTTGATAAGAAACTCATTCTGGCACCTTTTAATACTATAAAACCTCAACTCATAAACAACATATATAAATGTCAAACCTTTCTATTTTCATTAGGGCACTTAGATTTTTATCCACTTTTTTATTAAAAATCCACAGTAAATGAAATCAAGAGTGGGGGCCTGAGCGACAAGATAGATGTGACCGTTTCCTGAGACGTGAGCAGAGTTTTGGTCCCCTGGTGCAGGAAGGAACAATTATTATTTCCCCATCTGTGCTGGTGATGACGAGGGTTTTGCTTTGGATCCTCATGGGAGCAGGGGAGATGGCATGAGTGGGGTGGGGTGAGGGAGGCCTGCTGGGTTGTCTGGTCTCTGGGTGCTGCAAGAAAAACACCTCCACCAGGAAGGCACCTCGAGGAACATAAACTGTTCTGGCTGGGCCCGAAAGTCCTCTCTTCCCATTGGGTCATTCTCCATTCTGGGTTCCTACTGACTGGAGGCCTCCTGTGTCAATCACATGATTGTCCTAGAGGGAGGTAAGGGTGGAGGAAAGGAAAGAAGGAAGAAAGATGGGAGGGAAGGAAGAATGGAAGAAGGAAGGAAAGAAGGGAGGGAGGGATGGAAGGAAGGAGGGATAAAGGAAGAGGGAAGAAAGAAAGAAGGGAGGAAGGAGGGAAGAAAGAGAAAGAGGAAAGGAAAGAAGGAAGATGGGAGGGAAGGAAGAATGGAAGAAGGAAGGAAAGAAGGGAGGGAGGGATGGAAGGAAGGAGGGATAAAGGAAGAGGGAAGAAAGAAAGAAGGGAGGAAGGAGGGAAGAAAGAGAAAGATATTGGGAGAGAGGAAAGAAGGGAAGGGAGGGAGGAAGAGCAAAAGGGTGGGAAGGAAAGGAGAGAGGAGGGAAGCCATAAGTAGATGTACAGAGAAATGGATAAATAGAAAACTGTGAAGGGAAGAAGCAATGAATAGATAAAATGATGGATGAAAAATGAGAAGGATGGATATGAAGATGAATGAGGATGACTATGTGGATTATGTTGGTGGACAGAGATAGATGGACATGGAGATAAAGAGGTAAAGATGTATGTAAAGGAGCATGTGGATAATGTATTCATAATGAATAGGGAGGTAGAGAAAAATGAATGGATGGGTGGATGGAGGAAGGGATGGGTAGATGGGTGGAAAAAGGGGAGATGGTGGGAGGGATGAAAGAAGGGAGAGAGGAAGGGAGAGATATATAAAAGAAGGGATGGAGGGCGGGAGAGCGAGAGGGAGGGATGAATGGATAGATAGTAGTTGAAGGTATGGATGGATGCATGGATGGAACTCTCTAGGACCCTCAATCATTTTCAAAGGAGTCTGATACCAAATTATCTAAGAACTTTTAATCAAGAGTAAGAATTGTGGAGGGGCCGGGCGGTGGCGCTAAAGGTAAGGTGCCTGCCTTGCCTGCTAGCCTTGGACGGACCGCAGTTCGATCCCCCGGTGTCCCATATGGTCCCCCAAGCCAGGAGCAACTTCTGAGCACATAGCCAGGAGTAACCCCTGAGTGCTGCCGGGTGTGACCCAAAAACAAACAAACAAACAAGAGTAAGAATTGTGTCATTTAAGAATTGTCTAATTTAAAAAATATTTAGGGAGTTGTTTGGGGACCATACCCATCTGAGTTTACCCTAAGTAAACACAGGGCTTACTCTTGGAGGGGCCAGAAACTTGGTGCTGGGGGTCAAACCCAGGTCAACTGTATACAGGATCTTAACCCACGAATCTCACCTCTCTGACCCCCTAATTATTTTGTTTTGTTTTGAGACCATAACTAGTGATACTCAGGGCTTTACCAGGCTCTATGCTCTGGGATCATTCTTGACAGGCTTGCGTACCAGTCTTGGGTACAGGGGATAAACACAGGTCAGCTGCTTGCAAAGCAAGTGCCCTTTACTCCATCCCTTCCAAATAATTTTTAAAGGTCACACATCTGTACTTGATACTTAAATATTTCATTTCTTTTTTTTTTCCAATGTTTGAGTTTCATTGGGGGTAATTTGGTTTACTTTCCTAAGATCACTTATTTTTCTAGTATACTTTTAATAATCATTTAAATGTTCCTCTAAATTTGCAATCTTTTAGTTTTCACCCCTAAGAGTGGGGTGGTAATGTGTTATTTCTCTCATTTGTCAGACATTTAATCTAGCCAAAACCTCCTGGTCAAAGTTCACCCTTTTTAGCAGTAGGGCATTTGTCTTGCACGCAGTCAACCCAGTATGGATCCGGGTTCAATACCTGGCATACTATACGGTCCCCTGAGCCTTCCCAGAGCAATTTCTGAGCACAGAGCCAGAAGTAACCCCTGAGCGCAGCTGCTGAGGGTGGCCCCCCAAAACAACAAAAACAAAAACAAAAAAAAACCCAACAAATTTGGTCTTTTTGATGGTCCTTTTCAAAGAACCAGCCCTGAGAAATCATACATTCTCTATTCATTTCTAGTCATTATTATTATTTTGACCTATTAGCTCTTTACCATATTTGTTTCTAATTTGTTCTCTTTTAAAATACTTATTAAAAATTGTGAGGAACTGGAGCCAGAGTGATAAATAGCACAGTGGTTAAAGGCAAGTGCCTTGCATGCAGCTAAACCCAAGTTCGGTCTCTGACATTCCATACAGTTCCCCGAGTATCACCATTCCTTATTCCTCACAGAAGTAATTTAACCACCACTACCAAACCCAGATTTGTTAGTGACCTCCTCCATTTTTTTTTCCTTAAGTTTGTCTTTCGTTTTGCTTCTTGTTCTGCTGAATCCTCCCTGCACTGTGCTCCCTCCCCCAACTCTCAATCACTTTCCAGGATGCTGACAATAAAACAAATCCATGTGAACTCCAGGCCAGCAACTGCCCAGCCATTCCTTTCATGCCTTAATATTAGGTCTAATTCTTTCTATTGGAAAGAATGCTCCCTCCATTCTTTTAAGAGAATCCATTCTGCAGCACCAGAAAGACTGACATGCATCAAATAAAAGAGGTGGGTGGAGGTGCGAAGGCACAATAAATGGATGGGTGGGTTGAGGGAGGGAGGGAGTGGACAGAGGTTGAAGGGTAGGGATGAAGAGATGAGAGAAAGAGTTGGGGTGTCAGCCCTGCTGACTGGCTAGCCCAGATTTCAAGGTTCAGTCTCATCTTCCTGTCTTACAACAGTCCTTGGAGCAGTGATGTATTCGTGGCTTTCCAATGTCACAGGCAAAGCCAAAGAGATAGACAATAAATCACCCGGGGCGGGTGGGCTGTCACTGGCCGCTGAGACTCGTGCCCGGGCAGATGGATGATCACACAATGATGCCCCTGACGGAGGTGACAAACAGCAGCGCACAGACCTCACTGTCTGCTCGACAGGCCAGAGCACGCTGGTCCTTATGCACACAGGTTCCTGTCCTCCGGGAACACAGGGTGCTGGGGGGCAGCTGTAGCTCAATAATCAAAGCATGTAGACACAACAACACCTTAAGATAACACTGTCTATCCGTGCTACCTCCACTCTCAGCTCAGCCCTGATGTCGTGTGGTGCCATGCTGAGATTTTATTAAGGGTTTTCTGGGGTGTTGAGGGTCCCCCCACCAGCGGGCCCCATTTCAGCCTCCCCCCTAATTATGAATCCATCCAGCAACCTCTCCTGAGAACCTGTCTTGAGGACCTCAGTACTGAAGATGTGGCAGAGGATGAGAGAGGCCATATTTGCCCCCCCCAAGTCAGGGTCTTGGACCTAAGACCCTAAAAGGCTCAGCCAGAAGCTGGACTACTTAGGGAGCAATGACTCTACTGCCAGAACCCAGGTGATGGGATGAGGGCATCTGGATCGAAGTCTGGGAGCAAGGCAGTTTTTTCCCTGTCTTGTTCGTGCTACAGAGACCCACTGAGGAATGTGCCAGGTCCCCTTTCCCATGTCGGGGGAGCTGCTGCAGAAAGGCCTGGAGACCCCTCTCACCCTCACCCTTAGCAACTGCTCTGGGGGCTTCTCTCGAGACTCCCTGGGGTCTTTAGAGAAAGTGGCCTTGGAAAGACTGGAAACAGGGTGGTGAGTGTATCTAATTCTGCAGCAAAGCTTCCAGATCTTTCTTCCAGAGGAAAAGGGCCTGATGAGCAGGTCCTTGGGATCCCAGGAGATCCAGGTGTACACAGCTGATTCCAGGGCTGGGGGAGTGATCCCCTGGGAAATATAAGTGTATTGGGTTGATTCCCTGAGGGGTGGGCTCCTCCTTTTCTGCCCTTCCCTACTCCAGGATCTCCTTGACCCCACTACCTCATTGTACCCAAGGTGACACACATTCAGGTCACAGGTCATGCCATGAACATCAGAGGCCACCATGGTCCAAAATACAGTGAAGAGGGGCTGTAGAGATAGCATGGAGGTAAGGCATTTGCCTTTCATGCAGAAGGTCATTGGTTCGAACCCCGGCATCTCATATGGTCCCCCGAGCCTGCCAGGAGCAATTTCTGAGCGTAGAGCCAGGAGGAACCCCTGAGCGCTGCTGGGTGTGAACCAAAAACCAAAAACAAAATACAGTGAAGACACTTGGAGAAGAAGGGTCCCAGCGTCACAGTCCTTGGGTCTGACATCACAGGCCTTGCCCACCTTCTGAGGTTCGAAGAGGGACAGCTGGAGCTATCTCTGACAGATGAGGTGCATTCGTAGCAGGTGCTCCTGTCCCTCTCTCCGAGTGCACCAAGAGCTCAGGGTGAGAGTCGGGCAAGGAGGGGTCAGGCCAGGGAGCCTCAGGAGTCCTGTTGCTGTCCAGCGCTGCCCCCCCCCCAGCCTGGCATCGCCCTTAAGGAGACATCTGGGGGGAGCCAGGGCTGAAGGAGGCTCCGGGTGTTCTCGGACCTCAGAGCTATTTTTAACTCCGAACCTCTCCAGATGTCCAAGCACTTCCTTTGTGAACAGGCCTGGCCGTCCTGGCCCCTGAAGCCCTCCTCGGGGCCCTTGACTGTTGCTATTTAAAAGCCTCTGGCTTGGGATAGAGAAAGGGGTAATTGGGGCGTGAGATGAAAGGGCCGCCTTGCCCTGAGGTCAACAAAACCCTCTTGTGAGCGGCCAATTATGGCTCAAGGGGGACAGGGGACACGGAAGACGGGGTGAGCTGGGGTCATCTTCCCCCCCAACCCAGCTGGCCAGTGGATGCCCCACTGAGCTGACCTGCTTTGTTTGTGGATGGTGAAGGCTGTGAGAGAAAAGGGGGCAGTGAGCTGTGGTTCCCACATCCCCCTTCAGTCCATGGCCCCCAGACTCTGAAGATAGGCCCCCCTGGGGGCATGGTGGTCATACTACAGCTGGCCACCGGGTACACAGAGCGCTATTGCCACCCCTTTCACATATAACTGGTGGGACATAGCCCCTGCACCCCATCCTGAGGCAGGGCAGAGCCTGCGCTATGCTGGGGAACCATCTCACCAGGCCCAGACTTGGCTGCCCCCTGGCGTCCCCCACTTTCAGGCTGCTGGGGCTCAAACAGGGAGCAGCTTCAGACTGATCCGCCTGGCTCTGTCCTCCCACCCTTGCCACAGTGACATGTCCCTCTCCCCAACTGTGCTGTGTCTGTCTGTCTGTCTGTCTGTCTGTCTGTCTGTCTGTCTGTGTCTCTCTCTGTCTCAATGCCTATGTTCTGTTCCCATTTCTCTCTCTGTCTCTGTCTCCCTCTGTCTCTCAAAGTCTAGGGCTTCTTAAGAGGTTCCCAACTTCAGCAGCCCCATGTCCCTAAGAAATATTCATATGTCCAAACTCATTCCTGATCCCCCATTTCAGCTCCAGGGTCTCCCTAACCAGCCAGCCGAGTCCACTGGTCCTCAAATCCAGGCTGGTCCTCATCAGAAGGTGCCTTGAGTGGAGGGTGGTGGAAAGGCAGAGAGAGACTTAGAAACCCAACTTGGGGCCTCCCAGAGACATGTAGACAGCAAGAGCATGACCCCATTAAAAGGAGATTCATCTAGGATATCTGGCCCCATCCCTGAGCACCTGACACTTCCTGTCTGGGAGCCCCGGTCCTTCGTGTCTGGACTCCTATCCTTTTCCTGTCTGTGAACCCCACTTCTTCCTGCCTAAAATCCCTGTGTGCTTTCTGCCCGTGATGTGCCTGCAAGATTACCTGGTGTCCCACCTTTCCGTGTAATGCTTTCCTGTTTGTTCATCTGTCACTCACATCACAACTGCAGGCTCCCAGCTGCCCCCACCAAGTCCTGCTTTTCTGGAATGCACATCTTTCACAATAACCTAATTCTGGAGAGGGTCTCTTTCCCAGGCTCTGCAAGTCAAATGTGGGTACAATCACAATGGGGATCCTGCAGGTGCTGGGTTTTTGATGCATCATGGGCACCCTGGCTCTGCACTAGAGAAGGACCACACATTGGATCCAAGAGGAGCTAGCCCAGTGGTCCTGATGTGACCTTATTGGCTTTCACAACAGTGGGAATGAGACCGTGACCCAGCTGCCCAGAAATCCACATTCTTACACAGATGCCCAGGGAGAAGACATGGGGGTGGCACAAGACAAAGAACTTAGGAAAGGTGAGACACTTGGGATAAGGAGGGATCAACAATCAGAGGCAATCTGTAAATCCTCAGAAACTCTGGAGACTAGCTGTGGAAACTGAGTCAGTCTCATCTCCTGATCCTGGAATTCGTATGGAATGAGTCCATCCCAATCAGTATGCTGGGTATGCTGAAACCCTACCTTGGGATTTCAGACTCCTTACCCCTATGCCCCTAGGAGTAACCATTCACCCTTACTCATCTGAGATGGCCTCATAGCCACCTGAGCACAAGCTCTGCTGCCCACAGCCTGACAGTCCATGGCACAGTGTCAGGTCCCCTCAACTCTGGGGTGGGCTGTTGGCAGGTCAGATTCCAGGGCTCTGTCTGCTTCCCAAGTTTTAAACTGTGGTGTCCCCTTGTCCTCTCACCACCCTATTCTTCATCTATGGGTCCCCCTTAAAGTTTCCAACTCTGGAGGAGGTCACATGGGTTCTTCCATTCTATAAGAAGAACCAAAGGGATGGTTATATTCCTCGAGGACCTAGAACTAAAATTCTCTAATATCCACTTGGAACTATAAAGCTCCCAGAATGACCAAGGCAATCCTGCATATAAAGATGAAAAATATTTCATTTCTAGACTTTAAACTACACTACAAAATTATAGTAATCAAAATTGTGTGATGTTAGAACACAGAATTTCAGATGAATGGAATAGAAATAAGTCCAGAGGTAAATCATCAGATGCACAAAGAGATAATTTACTGAAAAACAAGAAAAAGTCCACTTGCCTTATGCAGGTCAAGGAGTAATTCAACAATTCATATGGGGAAAATTGAACTCCTGGTTAGAAAAAAATGAATCTGAATCCCAACCTCACTTTATACACAAGGGTCATTTTGAAACACATGGAAGGTGTTGAGCTCAGACCTATCTGTAAGATATAAAATGTAAGTAGGGCTTTCCATGAAGTTGGCCTGAGAGGAGACATAAGTGGGTGGGCATTCATTAACAAAGAAGATATCAGCAGAAACCAAAACATAGGATAGCACCTGATTCAAAGGACACTGTGGCAGCAGAAATGGGACTTAAATAAAGAGGTGACCCACTGAATGAGAGTAAAGATTCACAAGCCACACTTCAGACAACAGACTAATATCAAAGGCACACAAAGCACAACTGTAGCAACAAAGACAATCTCACACAAACCATGAGGTGAAGTAGTAGACAGCTACATCCTCCAACAAGACATAAAGATGGCCACAGGCTGGGGCTGGAGTGGTGCAGCGATAGGCTTTTGCTTGCATGCGGCTGATCTAGATTGGACTGTGGTTCAATCCCCCAGCCTCTCATATGGTCCCCCAAGCCATGAGTGATTTCTGAGCGCATAGCCAGGAGTAATCCCTGAGCATCATTGAGTGTGGCCCAAAAACAAAAACAAAAACAAAAACAAAAAGGCCACAGGCATATAAAAATTACTATCAGGGGATACTTATCAGGGCAGGGGAGATACCATGATCACGAAGGTGGTTTTCCCAGGGTGAGGCTTATCCATTACACTCCGGATGTGCTGACCCCTAAAAAAATAACTACTATCAGGGAAATGAAAATCAAAAGCACAGTGAGGTATCACCCGAGACCAGTGAGAATGG
Source organism: Suncus etruscus (assembly GCF_024139225.1). Lineage (NCBI taxonomy): Eukaryota > Metazoa > Chordata > Mammalia > Eulipotyphla > Soricidae > Suncus > Suncus etruscus. The sequence continues at coordinate 43,743,954 of NC_064850.1, read as the reverse complement.
GCTCTGTCAAAAGATCAAGGGCTGAGGGAATGCAGTGAGAAAAGAACTTCCAGCAACCATGGGTGGGGTTGTTCAGCCTGTTTGGAGACTTCTCAAGAAGAAATATGAGTAGAACCTGCATGTGACCCAATGATTCCTCTTCTGGGAATATATATATACCCATGAGAGCAGAAAAGCATTGGTTCTTTAGGACATATACACACCTATGATCCTTGCAGCTCTTTGCCCAGTAGCCAGGATTTGGGAACAACCCACCTTCCCAAGCACAGAGAGGTACTTGAAGAAGCTATAGGAGACACACACAATAGGATGCTACTCACAAAGAGCGAAAATAGAAACCTGTCATCAGCTGCAATGTGAATGGTGTTAGAGGTTTCATGGTAAGTGAAGTGAGTCCAAAAGAAAAAAATCAAATACTGGATGATCATGATAGTATGTGGAGATCAAGAAAGAAACAAGTCCAGGGATTGGATAGTTCCCAATGGGAAGGACCCTGAGATTAAAGCAACAGATCCGTGAGCTAGGGGAGTACTCAGGATCTGTGGGGGTTCTTGAGATAATGCTCTCCCCACTCTGGAGGTGATAGGATGTTATCCCTCCCCCAATGCCATATGCTAATCTTACCTTGATGGTCAGACTCACCCACATCTGGGAAGGGCTGTTGTTTAGAAGAGAGGATAATAGGGCTGGCTAGGGGGAGGAGGAAGGGGCAGAGAGCTGATGCAGCTAGGATGGATGGAGGGTAGCAGGAAAGAGGCGGCTTAGCTAAGAAGCCTTGTGGAGAAATGCACATGGCAGTTAGGGCTGTGTAATAAAGCTGGATTTCTCCTGAAACTTCAAGTGACTGTGATCTCTCTGCTGTTACCCTGCAACCTACAGACCCACCGGCCAAAGCGGCTACAGGCACTGGGCCAAGGCAAGAAAGGCCTCCTCTCCCAATACTAGGACTCTGTATTTTAAATTTAAACAACAGTAGGAAACAGTATTTTCCTACAGAATCCCATTGCCCATTTCCACGTGGTTTCCCATGGGTACCGGACCAAACCTGAATACATGTTTAGGATTCTGGGACTGGACCCCTCCCTATGGACCAGGTTGTCATACTGCCCTGGGGATAGTAGGAGGGTCCCATTGTGTCCACAGGGACTGCATTGCCTCATCTCCAGTGCTGGGTAAGGTCTGCAAAGACCATCCCAGACAGGGGGACCTGATCCTGCCCTCTTATTTGAGGACACTGTACACCTCTGACCACATTATGACCCCCTCTCCTCTCCCCACTCCAATCTCCTCCTGGTCTTTTTCTCATCAGGTTGAACGTGGGTCCTCCCCCTCTGCTGGTCCCCACTGGGCTACTTTCTGCCTCCTCTTTCTGTCCCACAAACCTGGCTTCTCCCCTTCCTTGGGACCATGTGACCCCCCCACGTGAGTCTGCCTGGCCTTCTAAATCCCTTCCTGTGCATCCTCGTACACCCACAAATCTCTAGAGTATTTGGGTGACCTCCTGTGCAAGAAAGTCAGGACATTCTGTACCTTTCCAGAGCCTCCAGAGCCCCTCTCCCACCCAGCTCTCCAGTCCTAGACACCATAAGCAAAATCTCCCCATCCTAATCATCCCCAGGGGAGTCAGTGCATCAGCTTCTTAACATAGCAGAGTCCTGAGCTGTCTGTCACTTCCCTTTTGGAACACAGGACATACCTGGCCACAGCCCTACCCTGGGGCATCCAGGGTCAACCCACCCAAGATATTCTCACCCCCTTGGAAACAGAATCCTCAAGGATGGTCAGAGACTGAACCCTAAATCCCAACTCTCCAAGTGAACATGCAAGAAGAGCTCACCCCTAGATTGGTGTCACTCTGTGCAGGAGGAAAGAGCCAGTCCATGGATAAGAGAAAATGGACAACCCCGCAGCTAGACACACCAAGAGATGAGGAGAGGAGATTCATCAGTGTCTTCAGAAATGACAGTGGAGATGTCGCATCTGCAAACAGACACAGAGAGGACCCTGAGCTGTAGAACTAGCCACTGACAAGTGGGATAAGCCCGAGGACATGTGTCTGTCCCTCAGACACTGAGGGACACTGAAAGTCCCTCACAAGGAGGACAGAAACTAAAAAGCTCTGTAAGCTTGATCTGATTAGCAGCAACTCTCCCCACAGGGCAGAGCATGAACAGTGATTTCCTGGTGAGTCCCTCCATATCCTTAAGGAAGAATGAACGCAGTTTTTTCCCTTGGAAAATGGGATAGAAGCGGAGCCAGAGTGATAGCACAGCAGGGAGGGCATTTACTTAGCATGCAGCCAGCTGGGATTGATCCACAGCATCCTGTAGGGTCCCCTGAGCCTGCCAGGAGTGACTTGTGGTAACAATACTCTAGTGTGGTTAAAAGAATGATACAACTTTATGGACAAGCAATAGCTAGAAAAGTTCATGATTATTAAATCACCTTTATAAGAAGCATTGAATGATCTTTTAAAAGCAAGAGTTTCACCAACACTCATAATTTTTACAGAATGGTGGTAACACATCTCATATCAATCATCTTGATTATGGCAATGGCCTGAAAGTACCATCAAAACTTATAAAGCAAATGCTAATTAGCCTGAGGAAAGATATTGACAGTAACACAACAGTAGTACCTTATTTTCTGGCGTAGAAGACCACTGGGCATATAAGACAACCCCCTACTTTTCCGGTTAAAATATAGGGTTTGGGCTGTATTTGCCATATAAGGTGCCTCTTTTTTATGCACACCAAATGGAAGTTAAAAAACATAAGAGAAAAAGAGTTCCTAATAACCTCAAGGGTTATCAGTATATGTTTAATAAAGCTAGACGTTGGAGTGCCAATAATCATTTTACATATGTCATTTGTAATGAGTGACTCTGAACTTTTTAATTGTGATCGACATTGAGAGCAGGGAGAGGGGGCTCCTCCAAGAGCAGCTGGCTGGAATGAGTGATTAATAGGACAGCTAGAGGGAGACAAAGCACCCCCTCTGTGTTCCATAAAAGCTGAACAGAGGACTAGCAATGAAAAGCCACATACCCGGCTGCTGGATGAGATGCAGAGATGCTTGGTAACTCAGCTCCTCTGTGTGCCCTGAAAGATTAATCAGGACAAGCAGAGGACTGAGTGATGATGCCTGGCAGCTGGATGAGATGCAGCAGTAAGAAGGGGATGGATCACTCCTCCCTGAAGCTGGAGTAAGTTTCAGCATGCCATATACTGGCATATAAGACAACTTTCGACTTTTAAGAAGTTTTTCATGGGTTAAAAAGTCTTCTTATATGCCAGAAAATACGGTAAGTTGTTTGTAACACCCTCTCTCACCAGTGGATAAATCAAGTAGACAAAAAATGAAGGAGAGGGGCCAGAACGGTAGCACAGTGGGGAGGGAGTTTGTCTTGTACCACGTGGTTGGCCCAGGTTTGATTCCTGGAATGCCATATGGTCACCAGAGCCAGCAAGAACATCACTAATCATCAGGGAGATGCAAATCAAAACTACTATGAGGTACCACCTCATGCCACTGAGATTGGCACACATCACAAAAAAGGAAAACAAGCAGTGCTGGCAGGGAGAGAAAGGAACTCTTTTTCACTGCTGGTGGGAATGTCGTCTAGTACAACCTTTATGGAAAGCGATATGGAGATTCCTTCACAAACTGGAAATTGAGCTTCCAGATCCAGCTATACCACTCCTAGAAATATACCCGAGGAACACAAAAATACAATACAAAAATCCCTTCCTTACTCCTATATTCATTGCAGCACTATTTACAATAGCCAGACTCTGGAAACAACCAAGATGCCCTTCAACAGATGAGTGGCTAAAAAAACTGTGGTACATATACACAATGGAATACTATGCAGCCGTCAGGAGAGATGAAGTCATGAAATTTTCCTATATATGGATGTACATGGAATCTATTATGCTGAGTGAAGTAAGTCAGAGGGAGAGAGAAAGATGCAGAATGGTTTCACTCATCTATGGACTTTAAGAAAAGTGAAAGACATTTTTAACAGTATCTCAGAGACAAGAGAGATGAGGGCTGGTAGGTGCAGCTCATGACATGAAGCTCATCACATAGAGTTATGAGTGCAGTTGGAGAGATGACTACACTGAAAATTATCATAACAATGTGAATGAATGAGGGAAGTAGAAAGCCTGTCTCGAGTACAGGTGTAGGGGGGTGGGGAGGAGGGAGATCTGGGAAATTGGTGGTGGGAACGTTGCACTGGTGAAGGGGGTGTTCTTTACATGACTGTAATCATACAACTATAATCATGTTTGTAATCACGGTGTTTAAATAAAGATAATTATAAAAAAAGAAATAATATAAAAATAAAAAGCTAAAGAGGTATTTGTCAAGGATATATATTTTATGATATTATTTAAATTAATAAGGATATTCATTTAAATAAAAAATAACTGAGGATCTAATGTACAACATGGCAATCAAGTTAATACTATATTGTGTATTTACAGAGAATATATCTTAAAATTCTTTTTTTTTTTTTTTTTTGGTTTTTGGGTCACACCCAGTGGTGCTCAGGGGTTACTCCTGGCTGTCTGCTCAGAAATAGCTCCTGGCAGGCACAGGGGACCATGTGGGACACTGGGATTTGAACCAATCACCTTAGGTCCTGGATCGGCTGCTTGCAAGGCAAACACCGCTGTTCTATCTCTCCAGGCCCTTAAAATTCTTAACTTCTACTCAGTCAAGAATTAACTAGGTGAAGAAAATACGTTTATTATTTTGACCTTGAAAATTATTTAAAATGAATATCTCACATATCTAACATAATCACACTATATATTTTATACATGTCTATAATTAGGTTTGTCAATAATTCATCAGTAAGATTAAAGGAAAGGAAGTAAAGCACACAAAAATTAGAAATAGCCTTAGTAATCATCATAAGAAAATAGATATTATACCCATTTGCTAAAATAGTTGAAATTTGAAAGCTTTATAACATGAAAAAAACTCAGAATTTTTAGATATTAATAAGTATAAAATAAAATGTTAAAATCAATATTGTCCTAATATTGAATAACACTAGAGAAAAAAGACTAACTTCCTATTATCTCTAGTGAGTAGAAATGTAGGTAATTTGGGCCCGGAGAGATAGCACAGCGGCATTTGCCTTGCAAGCAGCCGATCCAGGACCAAAGGTAGTTGGTTCAAATCCCGATGTCCCATATGGTCCCTGTGCCTGCCAGGAGCTATTTCTGAGCAGACAGCCAGGAGTGACGCCTGAGCAATGCCGGGTGTGGCCCAAAAACTGAAAAAAAAAAAAAAAGAAAAAAAGAAAAAAAAGAAAAAAGAAATGTAGGTAATTTAAATTCAAGGTTTTTGCTTTTGCATTTTCTTTTTTGTTTTTGTTTTTGTTTTTTGTTTTGGGGTCACACCCAGCAGCTCTCCGGGATTACTCCTGGCTCTATGCTCAGAAACCACTTCTGGCAGGCTCGGGGGACCATATGGGATACCAGGATTTGAACCCCTGTTCTTCTGCATGCAAAGCAAATGCCATACCTCCATGCTATCTCTCTCTCCCCTGCTTTTTACATTTTCTAAATTTTTTATAAACACTTGTGTTTCTTTATGATGAGAAGAAACTTAAAAAAAGAAACAAGGAAAGTTAATGAATTATCATTGGTTCAGTTCCTTTGAGGATATAATGTAATTTCTATATAATTTATGTTAAGGACCTGAATGATGCAAAGAAAAATCAAAGACGGGACCAAAGTTGAGTTGATATATCATAAAATATCTCTTATTATAGAAAATTGATAAAAGTTGATTATTTTAATGTTTTGTCAAAAATACCATAAAAGCTGCATAAAATCTGATGCTATTTCTTCAATGGGGAAAAAGGGGAAAATAAATGAAAAAATAGAATTAAAAATAAAATGAAAAATAAATGAAAAAAAAAGAAGTAATTACTGAGTGCAGAGTCAAAAGCAGCTTCAGAGTACTGTAGGGTGGTTGCCCAAAAGCAAAACAAAACAAACAAACAAACAGAAGAAAAGCATTGGCCTTAAGGGAAGAAATGGTCATTTGTGGGATATAAGGAAAACAAAAGGCAGAGTGGGGATGATATTCAGAGACAATAGAGATGAGGATTAGGAGGACTTTGGTAGAAAGCTTCCCACAAAGAGTGGAAAGTGCAGTTAGAGTAGAGAAGGGTCTACTATGAAAGTGATAGTTAGAACTGATCACTCTGGACAAAACCTGGGTGCCGATAGGGGATAAAATGACATGCTTGGCACCCCTTCACCAACAGTTGTGCAAACCAGTGTCAAAAAAGAAAAGGGAAAGAGAGTGAAATGAAATGTCATACCCAGAAGCAAGTAGAAGAGGGTGTGAGAGGGAAGAGGCTATCAGGAAAGATGAGAGGGAAACTAAGGACACTGGTGGTGGGAAATGCGCAATGGTGAAGTTTGCTGTACATTGTATGATCATAACTCAATCATGAACAACTTTATGTGTGGGGAAAAAAACTATTATGAACAATCTTGTAACCGTGGTGTTTAAATTAAAAAATTGTTTAAAGAGAATAAGTGGAAGAAATGGGCTGAATATACATGTATAGAGCATTCCACTCTCCAAAAATTAAGTATATATTGAAGAATGCACCTGAGACATTGTCAAGATACAGTACATACAAACAACTTTCCATAAAATCAAGAAGATAGAAACAATAATAACTATCTTCTCAGACCACAGTGCTTTGAAAGTATAAATGAATCAGAGAGTGGAGGAAATCTCAAATATTTAGAAACTAAACAACTTAGCTTCTGAGCAACCAGTGGATCAAAGAAAAATTAAGAAAAAATCAAAAGAATCCTGGAAACAAATAAGCATAAAAACATTAGTTACCAGAACATATGGGGCACAGCAAAAGCTATTCTGAGAGGGAAGTTGATAGTATATTCATCTGGAAACAAGAAAAAAATCTAAACAAAATATCAAACAATGGAAATAAACAAAATCAAAATTAAAAAATACAAAAATTCAATGAACTAAGAGCTTTTTTTACCCCAAAGGAATAAATAATTTGTGGAACAAATCATTCACTAGGCTTACAAAGGAAAAAGAAAAAAATACTGATAATCTAGATTATAAAGGAAAGGGGAAAATTACAATAAATAGCACAGAAATTCAAAATATGGGACCTGAGAGATAGCATGGAGGTGGGGCATTTGCCTTGCATGCAGAAAGACATTGGTTAGAATCCTGGCATCCCATATGGTCCCCGAGCCTGCTGGGAGCGATTTCTGAGCATAGAGCCAGGAATACCCCTGATGGGTAGGACCCAAAAACCAAAACCAAAACCAAAACAAAAACAAAAACAAAAAATTCAAAATATCATAAGATTACTATAAAAAAAAGACTTTAGGCCATAAAAATATAAAAACCTAGATGAAATGGATACATTAAAAAAACTCTTAAATTACCAATACTGACCAAGTCAGGAGGAAGCAGAACAAAATGCTGAACAAGCTCATTACTAACAAGCAGATTGAAACAGTAGTCAAAAATCTCTCCAAAAACAAGAATCCAAGTCCAGATGAGTTTATCAGAATGTTTTTCCAAACCTTCAAAAGAGACCTAATTTGTATCCTCCTCGAGATCTTTCAGAATATCAAAGAAACAGGAATTCTCCTAATTTCTATGTGGCCAGTATCATCCTGATACTTAGGCAGACAGAGACATCACTTAAAAAAAAATGACAGGCCCGTATTCTTTTTTTTTTTTTTTTTTTTTTTTTTGGTTTTTGGGTCACACCCGGCAGCGCTCAGGGGTTACTCTTGGCTCTGTGCTCAGAAATCGCTCCTGGCAGGCTTGGGGGACCATACGGATGCCAGGATTCGAACCACTGTCCTGCATGAAAGGCAAATGCCTTACCTCCATGCTATCTCTCCAGCCCCAGGCCCGTATTCTTGATAAGAAAAGATGCACAAAATTTTAATGAACCAAATCCAACAATGCACGAAAAGGATCAGTGGGATTTATAACAAGGATGCAAGGATGTTTTAACGTATACAAGTCCATCAATGCAACACACCATATCAATAAAAGGAAAAATAAAAATCATATGAGTGTGTAAAATAAAGCATTTGACAAGATACAACACCCATTCATGATAGGGAAAAAAATAAACAAAATGGAAACAGATAGAACTTGACTCAATATAGCAGAAATCATCTATCACATTCTACAACTCATATCAATTCATATTCAATGGTGAAAATCCAAAAGCCTTTCCTCTAAGATCAGGCACAAACCAATGAGGTTTCCCTAATAATTTTTATACTGTATCATATTATAAGCCTTGGCTATAGCAATTAAGACATACTAAAGAATCCAGACTGGAAAAGAAGAAATCAGACCATTGCTGTTTGTAAATTACATGGTATAATACTTAGAAAACCTCCCAAGGCTCTACTAAAACACTCCTATAAATAAAAAATCATATACAAATTAGCAGGTGACATTAATGGTTAGAAATGTGTAACAATTCTAAAGATAAAAAAAATTTTGGGGCCACACCTGGTGACGCTCAGGGGTTACTCCTACCTATGTGCTCAGAAATTGCTCCTGGCTTGGGGGACCATATGGGATCCCGGGAGTCTAACCAAGGTCCATTCTAGATTGGCCGCATGCAAGGCAGACACCCTACCATTTGCACCATTGCTCTGGCAATTCTATAGATAAATTTTAATGCAGAAGAGAGAGAAATAAAATTGCTTTCACAATCATGCCACTTATTATTGACTCAACAAAGGGGGTGAAAGTGTTGAGTAAAATACTCTCAACCACTGTTGGTGGGAATACCATCTAGTCTAACCTCTATGGAAATCAGAATGGAGATTTATCCAAAAACAGGATTAGAATTCCCATATGATCCAGCAATATCACTTCTTGGTATCTATCCCTCAAAAGCAAAATCACTGATCTGAAAGGATATATTTACATACACACACACACACACACACACACACACATATGCACCTGTATTCATTGCTGTACAATAGCTGAATTATGGAAACAACCCAAATGGCCAACTACAGAGGGTCAAGAAGTTGTGGTATATTTACACACACAATGGAATAGTCTGAAGCTCTGAGAAAGAACAAAATCGTGTGATTTGTAACAACATTGTAGATTGGGGATGATGATGATGATGATGATGATGATGATGATGATGATAATGAATAAAATCAGCAGAAGAAAAAGGGCAGATCCAGAATTATCTCTCATGAGTGAGACCTAAAGATACAGCAAAACAACAAAAACAGAGTAATGGAACTACAAGTATTGGGTTAGAGAATAGGTGAGAGGGAGGGGAAGGAGAGGGGCCTATTAATGATGGATGTGGTATCAGAATAACGTCCAAGAGAAACCATTCTTAGTAGTTATTAATAGTATTTTAAGCAAAAAAAATTTACAAAATAGCAAAGGGGGAGGTGGAGTGGTGGCACAGAGGTAAGGTGTTTGCCTTCGACAGACTGTGGTTCAATCCCTTGGCATCCCATATGATCCCCCAAGCCAGGAGCGATTTCTGAGAGCATAGCCAAGAGTAACCCCTGAGCATCACAGTGTGTGGCCAAAAAACAAAAACAAAAAGTATCAAAGGAAGTAAAAGACTTATAAAGTGGACTAAGAAAGGTGAAAATACCTCTCCTGCTACTAGATAAAAAAAAAAAAAAGATTAACATTGTTAAAGAATATCATTCTACCAAGGCACTATAGAGATTCTGTAATCCCCATAAAAATCCCCATTATTTTTTACCCAATAATGTTTAAAATTTATATGGAGTAATAAAACTCCCCAAATAGCCAGTGTAATATTCTAAATGAAATTATAAGATCCTTATCCCCCACAATTTTAAATTATACTACAAAGCTATAGGAATTAAAACAGTTTGGTACTAGAACAAAAGCAAACTCTCGGACCAATAGTATGGAAGTGAGAACTCTGAAACAGACTCTCTACTGTGGACAGTAAATTATTGACTAATGATCTAAGAGTAGAAAATGGAGCAAGTAAAGCCTCTTTGACAAATAGTGAGGGGGAAACTGGTTTATATAGTCACATGGGAAAAAAGTGATTGGAGTCCTCCTCCTCCAGACACAAATATTCAAAATGGATTCAAAATTCAAAATAGATTAGAGACCTTTAACATTAAACCCAACTCCATAGGCAGAGATAGGAATCCATATGATACTAGCTCCAGAGGCATCTTCTGAAGGTATCAGTGCTATTGGCCATGAAAATAGAAGCAAGAATAAACAAATGGGACTACATCCAAATAGAAATCTCCTACACTGCAATAACTAGACAAAGTGATAACTAGAATTAAAAAGACACTCTACATACTTGGAGGGAAATTTTGCTTATCACTTATCTGACAAAGGATCAATATACAATATGCATAAACCCTGAGCAAATTAGCAACAAGAGCCAAACAACCCCATAAAAATAGGGAGAAGAGTTGAATAGGCTCCACGTGCTGTAAAAACCAGTCTGGAGCAGCAGTTGCCACAGGAAATAATCCAATCCAGGCTGAGAGGGTGAATCCCAAGTGGCTGGTTAGCTTTCTGCCTCATCGAGTAAGAGAGCAAGTTACCTGCCAGAACTGTGGTTTTTAACTGAGTGCAGAGAGACCACCCGGAGCAGCAGAGTAAAGACAGAAGACCTATCCTGAGTCAGTCCTACCCAGGTTTGCTTGAGACATGAAAAACAAGGTGGTAATTAGCAAAATCTCTATTTTGGGTGAAAACACATTGTAAACAAACAGGTACAAAGAAACCAAAGATGATTTTGTTTAGGGTGAAACTGAGTTGTAAACGGAACTTCCTAAAGAAGATAGATGGCTATAAGCTCTATGAAAAAGTGCTCTTCTTCCCTTATCCTCATATCAAAACAGCAAGGAGATACCACCACCAACCAGCAAGACCAGCAGACATAAAATGTGTAGAAATAACCAGTGCAGTTGGGTATGTGGTGAAAAGGGACCATCATCCAGTGTGAAATGTTATCTGGATCAGGGAAAATCTAGGGAAAATAGTATAAAGACTTCTCAGGAACTTAAAGATTGACCTTATATCTGACCCAGACATTTCACTCCTTGGCATCAATCCTCAGAACCTCTCAAACTACATTTTGATAAGATTTTTTACTTGAAAAGGCATGTTCATTGTAGCACAATTACATTAGCAGAGATCTGGAGACACCCCTAAGAGCATAGAGCATATGACTGGGAAAAAGGAAGTCTGGTATAGAGACATAATGGAGCACTACTCACCTATTAGAAAAAATAGATGCCTCCAGTTTACCACTAAGAGGATGGGACTGGAATGGATCATCTCCCAAGACATCAGAAGGAACAGGACAAATACAGAATGATCTCTCATATGTAAAGAGTCACAGGAAAGGAACAACTGGTAAGAGACCTTGAGAATCAGCCTGCAGAACTGAGTTAGCCAAAAGGTGGGGCCAGGGGTGGCAGGGAACACCAAGACATTGGTGGAGGGACACTGACATTTTGATAGTAAGAGTGTGTTGTTTAAATTATAAAATATAAAGTCTAGATTGGAGGTGAGGCCTTTCTACGCATGGCCTCTGTAGCCCCCTGGCTGGCAGGTCTGAAAGTTGCTGGGTTATGACAGGGAAATGATCCACAGGCAGTAAGTTAAAGTTTCAGGAGTCAACCAGTTTTATTTCATAGCCCTAACCTCCATGTGCATTTCCTCTAGGCTTCTATGCTAAGCTTTTCATGCAGCCACTTTCAGCTGCCCTTAATGCATCCTAGCTGCCTCTGTTCTCTCTCCTTCCCCCAACCAGTTCTATTATTCTTTATTCCAAACAGCAGCCCCTCCCTGGTGTGGGTGGGTCTGACCTTTCAGGTGACAAGGTGATGTTAACATTTCAATAGAAAGTTTAGGGCATTAGGGGAGGGGTAACCTCACGAGAGTGGAGTTTGAACACTGTAAGCTCAAACACTATTATTAACATATTATAAATTACAGTAACTAGGGGTCAGAGAGATAGCATAGAAGGTCGGTGGTTCGAATCCCGGCATCCCATATGGTCCCCTGAGCCTGCCAGGAGCGATTTTTGAGCATAGAGCCAGGAGTAACCCCGGAGTGCTGCCGAGTGTGACCCAAAAACCAAATAAATAAATAAATAAATTACAGTAACTAAACATGTTTTAAAGTATATTTAAATCTTCATCAAACAGGATCTGTTCTGAGGATATAACAAAAATCAAATTAAGAAATGTAATAAATGTCTTAAAGACTGAACCTTTTTTTTTTTTTTTTTTTTCTAAATCAGGGGCTGGAGAGATGATGCAGAGGTTAGGGTCTTGTTTTGTGTGCAGCCAATTTGAATTTTCTCCCAACACTACAGATGGTCCCAGGTTCTGCCAAGAGTGATTCTTGAGCACAATCAAGTGTGGTCCCCCAAACTAACAGAAAATGACAATAGATACAGAAAAGATAGTTGCTAAAATTTTTTATTATACTATGATAAAATCAATAAATTTGGTAGTCAGAATGTTCCTCTATATTATAATGGAAATCCCATGGGTAAATGTCACTACCAATAATGAAAAGCCAAAAGCCTTTCCTGTGAAATTAAGAATAAGATTGTGCTGGCACTTTTAGTGTCTATCCTACACAGTACTAGAATTTCCGGTCAGAGAAATAAGGCAAGAAAAATTAATATTAAAAGTTCAAGTAGGGACTGGAGCAATAACACAGTGGTAGGGCATTTGCCTTACATGCAGCTGATCCAGGACAGATCTTGGATCTTGGCACCCAAGATGGTCCCCCAAGCCAGGAGCAATTTCTGAGCACATAGCCAGGAATAACCCCTGAGCATCACTGGGTGTGCCCCCCCCCCCCAAAAAAAGGTTCAAGTAAGGAAAAAGTAAAATTCTATAAATGATCTTGGAGACAGAATATCATAAAAGCTCTCCTTTGGAACTATTAGAACTAATAAAATAAATATATAATATATGTAATGTATTTATAAAATTAAGATAATATAATAAAATTAAGATCAACATAAAATTCATTGCTTCTGTATACTAATAACTATCTGAAAGAATAATATTGAAATCAACCTTCTTCAAACTGAACAACAAAACAAATATAATCAACGTAGTATTGTATTGGTGCAAAATGGCATACAGACTAATGGAAAAGAGAAGAGGCATAAAATAGAAATTGCAGCAATAAACTCACATACATGAATAGCTAATTTTTGATGAAGATGTCAAGACTTTCTGATAGAGGGTTAGAAATAGAGTGGTGGGGCCCGGAGAGATAGAACAGTGGCGTTTGCCTTGCAAGCAGCCGATCCAGGACCAAAGGTGGTTGGTTCAAATCCCGGTGTCCCATATGGTCCCCCGTGCCTGCCAGGAGCTATTTCTGAGCAGACAGCCAGGAGTAACCTCTGAGCAACGCTGGGTGTGGCCCAAAAACCAAAAAAAAAAAAAAAAGAAAGAAAGAAAGAAAGAAAGAAAGAAAGAAAGAAAGAAAGAAAGAAAGAAAGAAAGAAAGAAAGAAAGAAAGAAAGAAAGAAAGAAAGAAAGAAAGAAAGAAAGAAAGAAAGAAAGAAAGAAAGAAAGAAAGAAAGAAAGAAAGAAAGAAAGAAAGAAAGAAAGAAAGAAAGAAAGAAAGAAAGAAAGAAAGAAAAAAGAAAAAAAAGAAAAGAAAAGAAAAGAAAAGAAAAGAAAAGAAATAGAATGGTGTTAGAAAGCTTAGTTCCTGGGTGGTGTTGCCCATAGCTGTATCATTTCTATGGGGATCTGGGGTTTGGGATTGGACTAACACTGTCCAATCTACTGGAGACTGTGTTGTATCCACATGACACATGTTCAGGATGGGAGGCACCCTTCTGCTATAAAAAGTGAGTTCTTATCCCTAGAAGATAAGATTTTGTTTCTGTGTCTATGGTTTCCCCCTTTTTTACTGGGCCCATACAAAAACGTATGGTCACATACTGTGTTGCTTGTGCTAATATGGGTAAGGATGACAGGCTGCACACACAGTCTCTGTCGTCTGGTTTTGTTCTGAGCTTGTATCCCAGTCAAGGCTTTTTGTACCAAGCTGCACCAAAAATGGTAAGGATAGAGAAAAAATGTATATATTAAAATAGAACAAATAAATAAAACTGAGTTAAAAAGAAAATGTATTCCAATAAAACAAGTGGTGGAGGAGGCTACCTGTATATTTAGGAATACACATTTTAAGATGTATTGTTATACAGGTATTGAGCTTCCATAGGCAATATAAGACTCCCAATTAGGTCTTTTGATATATTCTTGTGGGGAGTAAAAACCAAGGAGATTTATAACACTGCTCTGGCACCAACTTGTGCCAGTTTTGATATGACAACGAGGAAAAGAAAACTTGACCTAAGATCTGTCCCATCACATCACCTAACACTAAATGGAAATCAGAAGAGGTATTGTCCTTTGAACTGTGAAAAATAAGAGCACCAACAACAGACTGAACAACCATGACTGAACAGAACCTACCTTGGGACTAATAAGGAAAACCCTACCTTAGGCTGTAGCCCAGGACACATAAACAACAACAACAACAACAACAAGATGTCTTACTGCAGAGATCCAACTTGGACAACAGAGACTGAGCAGAACCTTTGGACCCATAATATCCTAGGTTTCGGCTTAGGGACTGAACGAAAACAGGGAGCAAGTGTTACAGAAGACTGGACACAATAACAACGATGGATAGGAACCTCTAGAACCTAGAGACTCTATCCTAGACCCTGACCCGCGAAATAGTAAGATCGCTAGCTACAGTGGTTTGATTTTCTCACACACAACCGAGAGGAAACTTTCCTGGCATCGCAAAAAAAGCCTTTGGGATGGCGTAATGAGTATATATGGAGCCAGGGGCTGATCCCATGATGGTATGCTTCAAGGATGGAGAAACCCTGAATCTCTTAGGCCACGGGAATTCCCTTTCTTCCCCAATGCTTACTGTGCCTATGCAAAAAAAAAAAAAAAAAAAAAAAGAGGGGAACGCCAAACCCTGCCACTCCAGCACCCATAATTTTTCTTGTTTTGTTTTGATTTGTTAGTTTTTGACTTTATTTTCCTTCTTTTTTTCCTTCCACTTTTCTCTTTCTTTTTCACTCTGTGGTTATTATTTAGAGATTTATTTTTATTTTTATTTGCCAGGTCCGTTTTTACCTTTTTCTTCCATTTTTCTTTTCTTTTTTTCTCTCTTCTTTCTTTTTTTGGTAGTTATCACCAAATTTTTTCTCCCTTTTTTTTTATCCTTTTTATCTCCAATGACAGTGGAATGGATGCTCAATCTACAACAAGCTGTAAAGTGGAGACCAGTTGCACTAGCATTCTGGGGGGTAAAGGAGGGAGATATGGGATGCATACTGGGAACAGGGGCAGAGGGAGGACAGCACTGGTGGTGGGAATGCCCCTCATTCATTGTCACTATGTACTATAAATGTTGCAGTGAAAGATTTGTAATGCACTTTGGTCACAATAAAAAAAAAAAAAAGAAAGCTAAAATAGTCACATGCAAAAACACACAAGACCTAAATCAGGGGTCTCAAACTCAATTTACCTTGGGGCCGCATGAGGCAAAGTCGGGATGATCCTTGAGTGCAAAGTCAGTAGTAAGCCTTGAACATTGGGAGGTGTGACCCAAACAACTAAAACAAAACAAAACAAAAAAAGATTCCTCTGGGTCAGGGCCACAAGATGTTGTACGGAGGGCCGCAAACGGCCCGCAGGCCGCGAGTTTAAGACCCCTAATTAATAGTTCATTTTTAACATCATATAGGAAAAGCATTCAAGATGAATTAATGATATGAATCGAAGACCTGAAAAATAACACACTGACTGGGAGAAAATCATCACACATCATAACATCCATCAAGGGATGAACATCCAAAAATAATTAAAGAATTACTAAAACTCAGCAAACAAAAAAGCAACCATTCCAACCAACTATGTGCCAAAGATATAAATAGATACAATGATATTCCAAAAAAGACATAGCCCAAAGAAGTTCAACAAACACATTACACAGTACATAGTTTATGCTTGTCAAGAAATGCATATAAAAACAATCCTTTGGTATTGTTGTGAGACTGGCCTAGATCACAACCAAATATGGGTGTAAAGAAAAGGAAATTCTGATCCATAGCTGGTGGAAATGATCAGTTCTGGGGAAAATTGGAACTCCCTTAAAACAAAATTGAAATTTGGTCTGACTCAGGAACACCATTCCAAAGGACTTCAAAAACTTATATGAGAGTATAATCACATCACTGTGTTCATTTCAGCTGTGGTCACAATAGCCCAAACATGAAGCCAGCTTAAATACCATGGATGAAGGTAGAAAGGAGTTGGTATAGTTCAACAGTGAGTACATACTCTGCATTTGGGAAATCCAGTTTTGCTCTCCAGCATGCATGATTGACTGAGCACTAGGAGTTACTCCAAACAAAAAATGAAGGTGTGGGGTTATATATTCAGGGAGCTACTACTAAGCTATTAAAAAGATAAAACCTTGCCTTTTTGGGGGAGAGTGTCACACCCAGTGGTGCTCAGGGGTTACTCCTGGCTCAGAAATTGCTCCAGCTAACTTGGAAGACCATATAGGGTGCAGGAGATTCAAACCACCATCTGTCCTGGGTCGGCTGCCTGCAAGGCAAATGCCCCTACCTCTGTGCTATCTCTCCTACCTCAAACCTTGCCTTTTGTGACATGTATAAAAATTTGATATGCTAAGAAATGTACATGAGAAATGAAGAGATAATTTGTGCTGAGTCACCAAGTATCTTTACTTATGTGGAATATGAAGAAGCAAAGCAAATGAACTCACAAAATAACTTTCAGGAAAAAATATGGTGGTTACTAGAGGGGTAGGGTATGAAGACGTGAAGAAGAAGTAGCAGAAGCCAACTTCATAGTATAAATGGTGCCAGAACTTTGAGTGGGGCTCTTGTTACTCACATAACAAAGTAGTAAACCATACTCCTGAAAACACTACCAAGCCTTTCTATAAAATCAAGGGTTAACCAGTTAAATATTATTTTAAACAAAAGAATCAAGGCTCTTTTTTTTTTTTTTTTTTTTTGGTTTTTGGGTCACACCGGGCAGTGCTCAGGGGTTACTCCTGGCTCCATGCTCAGAAATTGCTCCTGGCAGGCACAGGGGACCATATGGGATGCCGGATTTGAACCACTGACCTTCTGCATGAAAGGCAAAATACCTTACTCCATGCTCTCTCTCCGGCCCCTCAAGCTCTTTTTATAATACTTTCAAAAGCAATGAACTAGGAAGGACTTTTATTAGGAAGGGGCAATATCTGTACACTAAGAAATATAAAAACTGATGGAGAATTTAAAAAGACACAAATAGATGGAAAACAGCTGGTGTCACAAATTGGAAGAATTAATCTTGTTATTAATTCTTATTAACTAATACTATTATTAATGTTGTCAAGTATCCACACAAACCAATGCCATTTGAAGCATCTATGCAAATGCTAGCAAAACTCATGGTATTTTTCTCAGAAATAAAATCCCAATCCTCACTGTGTACATTGAACCAGAAAATACCTCAAAATAACCAAATAAATCTTGAGAAAAAAATAATAATGCTTGAGGTGTCACAATTCCTGATTTCCCATTGGGAAATTCATTTCAAAGCTACAATAATCAAAATAGTGTGGTATAAGAGGAGACAAATTGATCAATAGAATAAACATACACATTTATTGTCAACTAACTCTTGTCAAGGATACCAAAAACTTGTGATGGTAAAATATCTTCTCTTTAATAAAGGGTCTTGGTAAAACTGGATATAACTCTCAGGAGAATAAAAGAGGACCCTCTTCTTCCACATCTTAAAAAATGTACTTTAAATGGACCCAAGATTTGAATATATGAGTTGAAACCATTGAACTCCTACAAGAAAACTTGGAGCAATCTAAACATCAGTCTTGGCAGAAATGTCTTGAACTTGACACTCAAAACACAAGCAATAGATGCAAAAATAAACAGAGGGATGACAGCAAGTGTCAAAATGTCTCTGAGCAGCAAAGGAAGCATCCATAAGACCAAAGGGAGACTTCACAATGGGTTAAACTCTCTTGAAGTTAGGTATATCCAAGATAGAAGTATAGAAGGATCCAAAATGTAGCAGGTCAGCCCCTGAAGAGGTTGACTGATGGTGGGATGGAGAATGAGGCCTTTTTCTTCCAGCTCGGAGCACGCGTCTGCCACCCTGTCTAGCCCACGGTTCTGAGGTGAAACGGCGGGTAAACAGCTCGCAGACAATCAGGCTCGTGGAAATATTTGCTTTATTCGGATGGACAAAACTGAAGTCCAAAGACTCAGATTCAGTTCCAGCCAGCCAAAAGCTCCAGACTTCCACAGACCCTTGTTTTTATACTCCAGAGTCAGGTACCACCCAATGGTGGGATCAGATACCAACCAATGGTGGAAGCAGAATCAGGTCCTACCCTAGGGTGGGGGCAGAATGCCAGGTCACACCCTAGGGTAGGGCACAATCACCTAATCAGTTTAGGGTGAGCAACATAGTAATCCCCCAAAATATTTACATACACAACACAAAATAGAAGGATCTCATGCCAGGCAACAGCCAAAGCACAGTAGCTGGTGATGTGCAGAGACTAGAACAGGTGTGTTTCCAAAACATCACAAATGCATAATGGGTATTTGAAAATGTTCTTAGTGTTACTAGTCTTCCAGCAAAGAAAGACTAAGACTTCAGTGAGGCAGTGGATGGAGGTAGGTTTTTAATGGGCTAATATATTATATACAGGTACAATGCCTTATGGGTACAACGAAACCAACAGATACTACTAGATTACATCTTATTTTACCCAAAACAAATATCATTCCTGGTTCCTTTGTATCTATTTATTTACAACTTGGTTTTACCCCCAAAACATAGATTGTCTTAATTGTAAACCTGGGTGGGACTGTCTCAGAATAGCTTGAGTTATCTGGCCTTACTCCCCCATCTGGGGGTGGTAATCAATAAAAACAACAGTTCTGGCAGGCATCTCACTTTCCATCTGATGTAGACAATTACCAGACTACATGTATTTTACCCTCAGCCTGCTTTGGATTATTTCGTGCAGCAATTCTGCTTCAGACCTACTCACCCAGGGTTGTAAATATGGTACGTGGGATGATTTTACAACTGCTCGAACAGCAATCAGGGACCCGAGAAGATCCCAAAGATGGTAAGTTATTTGACTCATCAGTGGATTATCATCATGACGGCCCTCTCAAGCTGGACTGAGTGTGCAGTGCCCTTTACCAGAACATCAGTGCACATAGTCCCTGATCTGAATGGCTTCATGTTGCTCTGGTCCATCTACCTTCTACATGCTACACTCCCTAGAGATTCTCGCTTGCACATGCTCCAAGAGGGGAGGGGTGCCTTCCCAGTGGTGACAAGTTGTCAATCTAAAGACCTTCCCAAGTCTGATAATTTATCATTTATTACTGGCTCTAAACCAGAGAGACCCTCATCTTCCACCAAGGATGATGAGCTGGCCACCATTTCTGAAGACTTAGAATCTGAAAACAACTCAACAATTCAACCCCTGCAGCCTAAGCCCAAAATCAGGTGAACAAGTCGGTGCTGGCAAACCAAGTCTTGGGCACTGTTAAATGGTTCAGTATCTGGAATGGTTATGGATTTATCAACCAAAGAAGATGTCTTTGTTCACTGAACAGCTATTAAGAGAAACAATCCCAGGAAGTTTCTGTGTAGCATTGGATTGCTATGATGATTTAAATGTGTAGATCACTTAACAACTTATTCTTTTTTTTTTTTGGTTTTTGGGCCACACCCGGTGACGCTCAGGGGTTACTCCTGGCTATGTGCTCAGAAGTCGCTCCTGGCTTGGGGGACCATATGGGACGCCGGGGGATCGAACCGCGGTCCGTCCTAGGCTATTTCAAGTAAGGCAGGCACCTTACCTCCAGCGCCACCGCCCGGCCCCAACAACTTATTCTTAATTTAAGTATGTCTGCAAAGAAATCTTTGTCCACAGAAGTCTATGGAAAAGGAACTTGAATACTATAGACTCTTACTACAGTGCTCATTATAAGAATGTTTTAGCAACCTTATTTTTAATTATGTAACTGAAGAAATGTTCTAATAATTTGGTTTAGAGAAGTCTATGGAAAAGGAACTTGGATGCTCTAGATTTATATTACAGTGCTCGATGTAAAATTGTCTAGGAATGTGTTTTCAAATTAAGTATATATGCAGAAAGGTTCTAATGTTTATGTTCAGAGAATTCTGTGAGAAATGTTGTGATATGTATAAGACAAGAATATGGAAAAAGCTAATTGTTTTAAGAATAATGTAGACACAATCTAACATATGGTGCTTTTACAGGCAAGTCTATCTTCACTGGCAGTGATTGCTAAGAATTAGCTACAACAGTAATTGGCTAAGAGTTCCTCATCATCTTACATGATGCTAAAAGTTTTTTCTTTCTATTTCCCCAGCTTTTACCATGTCTATACAATATAACAACCACTTTTATAAGTTCTGATCTGGGATTCCCACCTCTTGCAGAGAACAATAGAATATGACTTATAAATTGCTCTCAATTTTCTGGACAAAAAGGGGGAGTTGTTAGATTAACCCTTGTTTTATCCAAAACAAAGATCATCCATAATTTCTTTCTATTTGTTTACAACTTGGTTTTACCCCAAAACATAGATTGTCTTATATGCAAACCTGGGCAGGACTGACTCAGGATAGCCTGCAGGAGCTATCTGTCTTTACTCTGTCATTACTCCCTCACCTGGGGGTTGTCTCTGTACTCAATAAAAATTATAATTCTGGCAGGTGCTTCATTCTCAATATGAGGTAGAAGATTGCTAGACTATATATGTTTCACTCTCAGCCTGGTTTGGATTATTTCATACAGCGACTCTACTTCAGACCCATTTATCCAGGGTTGGAAATAGATTGGTGAGGTGATTTTACAAGGCACTATGATAGACTGATAAAACTACAGGTATGAAACTGTACAGACACAATCCTAGACCACTGACACTACAGGTTCAATGCTTTATAAGCACAACACAGTAACGCTGAAGTGTAAGATGACACCCAGCTTTAACCCAAAACAAATGCTTTACCCCATCTTCTTCCTCTTTCCCGTAAGCCTATCCATTTGATAGGTAAAAGCCCACTCTACCTTCCACCACCTGGTGAATTTTGTACTGGGAGAATAAAGAAAAGTCAATTTGGCTTGGCACTCAGAGAGACCATGAGGGAGAACCACAGACCCATGACTCTCTACTGACTTGCTTGGTTTATTCTTTGCGGCTACCCTACCTGCTTCAGACCCATCCACCTGGGAGTAAAAATATGTGTGTGCAATGATTTCACAACCTGGGGATTTATTATACCCTGAAGTCTACAGGTACAATGCTAGACCACTGACACTGCAGGTATACATAAAGCTGTACAGGTATAATGATGCACCACTTGAACATACTGGTACAATGCTAGACCACTGACACTACAGTGAGCCTGACATTATAGAGAGACAGTGCTATACTTCTAAGGCCTGCAAAACACAATTCTAGACCACTGAAACCACAGGTGTAAATCATACAGGCCCAGTTCTGTACCACCAGAACATACAGGTAAAATTCTATTTATATATAATGTTTATACTGCTGAAAACCACATATACAATGAGGTACAGGTATAGTAAGGTATAGGTACAATGAGGTACAGGTACAATGCTATATCATTGGACCTACAAATATGTTGTACAGTACAGTAAGGCATAGTATAGGTGTAATAATGCATTACAGCTGAAAATTACAGGCATAATGCTGTCCAGGTGTGATGTGTTACAGGAACAATACTGTACACTTGTGTGATGGATGACAGGTGTGATGCTGTGTGTGTAACATTAGGTACAGGTATACAGGTATGATGCAGTACAGTTTCACTGCTATACAGATACACTGATGTACAGATGTGGTGTTATACAAGACACATACTGTACAGGTGTGATGTATTACAGGTATAACTGTATGTGTATGATGGCATACAGGTACCTGCTGTGTGGGTGGGTGGGTGTAATCTTAGACATAGTTCTACAGGTAGAGTGCACATAGATGCATCACTATACAGATAGTGTGCAGCTGAAGGCATAGTAACCTTTGGTAAATATTTTCGTCTCAGAGATGAAGCACCAAAGGTTGGTAAGGGGATGGAAGAAAGGGGTCTGGTCCCTCCTGGTGTATGAGTGAGGTACCATTTTAACAGGACCATATGGAGGATCCCCAAACAACTGAGAGTCACTGGGTAGAAAGAAATGATCTCATCTAGGGGAACCTAGCCGTGTAAATACCCCCAAACAGAGTTCTGGAGAGATGAGTGCAAGCCAACTTTTTGTGCTGCAATACAAGAGTCAAGATATCACCTGAATCCAGTGTCTCCTAATGGATGAACAGATACGGAAGCGGCTTCCTTGAGGGCTGGAGTGACAGTCCAGTGGAGAAAGTACTTATCTTGCAGCTCTGAAGAGGGAGCTGAGCTGAGTTGGATCCCTGGCACCCCCTTTGATTTCCTGAGCTGGTGATCACTGAGCATAGCACACCCCAGTGTTCTATGTAGTGTACACTACTGGGTATGTGGGTGTGGGTATTTACATAGCTAGAACATTGCTCTCTGTGAAAGGGAGAATTTTAAGGATCCTCAGGGCTGAACCCAAAGACAGTGTAAAGGTAAGTGCGAGGGGAGGACAGAAGGGAGAGAGAGGAAGGAGAGAGATACAGAGAGAGCCACAATCACCATTTAATTTCCTTTATCCGAAAATCTGCAAATAAAAGAGAGAAACCAGGGCCAGAGAAGAGCTACGAGGGGCTGGAGGTGGAGGACTGAGGACCCCGGACTAGTTAGGAGATGATGGATTCTGGGACGTGGACTAGTTAGGAGATGCTGAATCTTGGGCTGTGGGGCTCAGTCCGGTGCATGACGCACAGCAATGCTTCTTGTGCTGGAGTTTTGCTGAGCAGGTCCTAAATCTCATCATTAAGGTCCCAGGAGCCAGAGATCACCTCCTCTGCTTCCTTTGACAACCAGGTGACTGTCACTCTGAGATGGACAGGGAGAAGTAGCGCCCCAAGGGGAAGTTGTGGGAGGCAAGTCAGGGTGCTCATCCCTAGTGGCCAATCCAAGCTGGAAGCAGGGTTCCAGGATCTAGGGGCACGAGTCCCATCACTGACCAAGCTGTGCTCTTCACAGGACAACCAGCCCCTGGGAGAGCCTGAGCCCTGCACACCCAATCCCCGCAGGGACTCTGCAAGGCAACTCTGAGCCCCCAAAAGTTCAACTAGCAACCATTCCAGCACCAATGACCCACAGGAAGCCCAACGCCCCCTCCTGGCCTGGAGTAGCATGTACAAGCTCTTTGCAGACTTAAGGGTCCTGATGAGTTCAAGACGGAGAAGAGGGGCATCCTAGAATTCCCTTACCAGGGGATGAGGACGCCCCAGATTCCACATGGGGCGCCTCCCTTCAGCACTTGGCAGCAGCCTGGTGGGTTCACCGCTGGCTGCCAGCAGGTATCAGGGATTCCGGGACAGAGAGGGCAGAGTGGGGCTGGGACTCTAGATGCCACCAGATAGAAAATTTTGGGGGGTGATCCCCACCCCTCACCTCACCCAGAACCTCTGTTCGCCTTTGCTCATTTCCCCCTTATGGGGGAGGGGCTTCAAGCAATGACCAGAGGGTGCCTTCCCCTCTGGGCTGGCTTAGGGGGTCCAGGACATGTTTGGGGGGCTCCAGGGCGACACCTAGTGGTGTCCCGGGGGGTCAGGCAATACCAGGGTGGGAGCCTGTGTGTCCCCAGGCCCCCTACACCCTGAGTTTCCTGCCTAGCCCCTTCAGTGTTATCCATGCCCATCCTGTACTACCTTCTGGTATTTGAGGGGTGACTGAGACAGAATGTATCTTCCCCAGGGAATTTATACATAAGGAGAAGTCATCATGGGGTAATACATCTGGGGGATAAATCCGGGGATTATCTATCTGGGGAACATAGGGACATATCCTGGGTAATTTATTTCTTGAACATAACCTCAGTATATGTATCTGTGGACACATCCCAGATGACATATCCTGGGACCCTGATTCAGACACAGAAAATCCCACTCTCATGCCACGTGGGATGCAGATGTAAGATGGGAGGATAGGGTTGTGCCTCAGGGACCCCTTCCCCAGCCCTGAGGCCTCTCCAGGCTTGGGGCTTCCTGATGTGTTCCCACTATATATACCCCAGAATATATCCACTAATTATATACACCCCATAATATGTCCCCAGATATATGCACACCAGGGTGTATATCACTAATTATATACACCTTGGATGTGTTTCCACATATAGACATCTCAGAAGTGTCCTCTTAGTATATGCACCCATATGTCCCCCAGATATATGCACCCCAGAATTTGTCACTATACACCCAAAGATGTGTTTCCCTAATTATATATATATTCCAGGATGTGTCCCCTAATTATATATATCCCAGAATGTGTCCCCCTAATTACATACAAACCAGGATGTATTCTCTAATTATATGCACCCCAGGATGTGTACCCCTTATATATACCCAGGATTAATCCCTAATTATATGAACCCCATGATGTGTGCCCCTAATTTATATACCTCAGATTGTGTCCGCCTAATTATAAACACCCCAGGATGTTATGTTATATATACTCCAGGATGTGTCCCCTAATTATATATTCAGGATGTGTCCCCTAATTACATACAAGCCAGGATGTGTTCTCTAATTATATGCACCCCAGGATGTATGTCCCTTATATATACCCAGGATTAATCCCTAATTACATATACTCCAGATAGTGTCCCCCTAATTATATATACCCCAAGTGTCCCCCTTATATAAACACCCCAAGATTGTTCCTTATATACACCCCAGGATATGTCCCTCCTAATTATATACACCCCAGGATGTTGAGCCCCCTTATATGTATACCCCAAGATTCCTCCTAATATATACACCCCAGGCTTTGTCTCCCTAATGAAATGTACCCCAGGATGTATTCTGCAGTCACATAGAATCCCTGATAATGCCTCCCAGAGCCTGTCATCTACCACCACCTGGGCAGTGCTATGCCTTTAACCGGTCTAAAGGGGCTTTCCCCTCTTACCGGGGTTTTGGGGTACATAGTGTCTGCAAGGGGCTGGAGCCCCTTGGACCCTGGGTGAGTTGGGCATGGGTGGGAGTCCTGGCTAAGTTTCCTCCTCTGCCAGGTGGGGGCTATCCTGCAGGCTGACGAGGCGGCAGATCTTCCCCACCCAGGCCCTAGGGATGGTGGTGGGGGCTATAGCATGGGAGTGAGCCCCCCTGTTGGACCCCCACCCCAGCCTCAATAGCGCTCCTGGGCTGGGGGAAGTGAGTCATGCTCTGCGTCTGTCCGAGCCCTGTGAGGCAGTTTCGCAGGTAATTATGCACTTTCCCGCCTGCTCTGACTCAGAGCTCTCAGAGCTGAGTCGTGACCAGCAGAGGCTTCAGGCGTGGGCGAGGACCCTGCCCCCTCCTGGGCCAGTGGGCGGTGTGCAGCAGGGCCTAGAGCACGCAGATCTTTCCATGGCTCCGGCTCCCACCAGTGCAAGGGGGTCCCTGTAGGGAGCGGCGACCCCCACCATCCCGTCTCCCATGTGTATTATTCGGGGATCTCAGGCTGCTGCCGGGGAAAGAGGCCAGAGACCTAGTGTGCCCCAAGACTTCCCTGTTGTGTTTATTCCCACCACTGAATTTACTTTCTCTTGTTTCTTCCCCCTAAGGAGATGCCCCTAGTTGTTTTTGGGTGGGGAGTGGGAGAACTCTCCCATTTTTTCCAAGAGGGTATTCTTGTGAAATTGTGGGGAGAGGGCAAGACGTGCCTGAGAACAGGGCTCAGAGGACACAGTTGGAGATGGAAGGGTAGGAGAGAAAGTGTTAGGAACAAGGCACTGACAGGGTCCCCAAAACACCCCAGGACTCCCAAATCCCAGCCTCACTTTCCCCTTCTCTGCACATCTCCTCACTCCACACTCCTCAAGCGGAGACTTCTGATCCCCCTTTCTTTCCAACAGGTCCTCTCCAGCCCCAACCCATGGAATTCCATTCTTTTCCTCTGGACACCCCACTAGAAGAAAATAAGGGAGACAAGGAGACACACTGGGCTGAGCAAGTAAATCCCACTTGTAATGGGCATGTTTATTGTAGGAGGAGAGGTACATCTGGGCCCTGCCACCCCCTACCAATTCCTAGGGTTCAGCAACATCAACGCTTGAGTGGACAGAGGGTCTCCTACACCTTCCACCTACACCCCCAGGGAGAGAACTGTCCCACAAGTACCAAGGTCCCTGGTAGTTGACCCTGTACCCACACCCCCCAAGAGTACCTCATCTCTCTGAAAGTTCCCTCTGGGCCATCAGGGAATGACTCTAGGCCCTCACCCAACCACCCATCTCTGTGAGATAAGCCCAAGGTGGTGGCCTCTGTCCCAAGGGCATGTGGGTATTGAAGAGTAGATGACAGAGATAGATTCTAGGGAGCTTCCTGTAAGGGGAGGCCTGGGAGGAGAAGGGGGCTGGCATTCTAGGGGGACTCCCAAGGCTCTGGATTCTAGACTCAAAGGATGGACCCTGCCACCAGACTCCAGTGGGCAGTAAGAGGGACCATTACAGATGGACCTCAGCATGTGGGGGTTGGAGTCAGACCCTTAGGGAAGTGAGTGTCCTCTGGGGCACTTCCTGTTCCTAGCTGGGCCCCCACTTTCCTGTGCCCCCCACCCTGGTATCTACAGAGCTCCTTCCCCACCACTGGGCCATGGGAAAAGGCTGGAGGAGCTTCCCCATGGCTTCATTCCAGGTCCTCTTGCTGTCCCGGCTGTGACAAATGGTCCCCAGGTCCCTGGGAGTGTCTCAGGAGGCCTCCACTGCAGGACCTCAGCTTAGCCTGAGATTTATGACCCTCAGACCTAAATCCTTATCCTGCGCCCCCACACTCTCTCCGTGAGCAGCCAGTTGGACTCTTCTGACATCTCAGTCCAGGCTCACCTGGAGAGGACCTGCATCCCTCTTCTAAGCCATGACTAAAAGCCAGCCCAGCACTTAAGGCCCTGGTGGGGGTCTCCCATCCTTCTTGGAGTTCTTGGGGTTTTGGATGCCAGGGTCAGCTAGTGTTTCTGGTGGGGTCCTTCTTGATAAAGAAAATAGGGGGAAAGGAGTCTTGGCTCAGAGTGGGTTCAGGGGACTGTAGCTAACTGTGGGGATCACCCCAATCTGATGCATCACCCCGTATGTGACTCACAAACTGCTCTGCAGGCTGACAAGCTGGGGTATGCCCTAAAGGGGGCAGCATGTAAAGGGCCAGAAAAGGATCACCATCAGTCTGACGACACCCTCCAATGCCAGGCATGGCCAGGATGTGGGGGGAAGACAGGTGCCAGGGCCGCCATCACCCCCCTCTGACAAGGCTTCCGTGAGGAGAAAAGCTCTTAGTTTGCTCTGTTCCTGGAACAACAGATAACTAGTAATTTGGCTTCTAATGTAACCCAGCGCCCAGCAGCACAGGGTCACCGTCTTGGGGTCTAAAATGAGGCTGGAACACTTAGGCAGCTGACACCCTGTCAGATGTGATTCTCCAGGGGCGGGAGGAGGCACCCACTCTTCTTTCCGGGGGCACTCAGGATACTTGGTGGGGGGGTTACAGAGCTTGTGAATGCTGATGCTGGTGAGCTGAATGTCATCCCACACACACTCACAAACACACATGTACACGTTTAATATACTATCAAGGTGTGGCTGCATTAACAATCATTTTCCTCTCCGAATGCTCCCATTTAGTCAGCTCCGTGCATAAAAGATCAGCCCAGGCTCATGCTCTAGCTTGCTGGAGGTGAAGCTTCTCAGAGGAAAATTTGTGGGGAGATGGGGTGGAGTCTGAAGTCCTGTCTCCTGGGTTACATGGAGGCGATGGCTATTCTGGAGGGCGCTGGGACCTAGAAAGCACAGAGAACCGCATCAGACAAGAACTTGTAGCAAAGTGAGACCTCCTCCCCCTCCCATACACCAGCAGGTGAGGCCCCAAGCAAAGACCTTGGAAGGTTTTCTCAACACTGACATCCCCACGTACATGTGCAATATCAGCACAGGGGACAAGATGGACAACCCAGGACAGACTGTTGGAGATCCTGGACTCGGGGTGGTCCAGGAGTTCATCACCAAATCCTCCCGGGCCTGGTCCCAGGGCCAGAGCAGAGCCAAAAGGAGAGAAGCGACAGGGCTGAAGCCTCCTGTGAGGCATCAAGATAAAATGGGGGTGGGGAGCCTCCCAAGGGGAGGGGCAGGAAGGCAGACAGTGCGGGCACTGGGCAGCATTTGACTCTGAACCTTGGGGTGAGAATGGGCAAGGGACAGGAAGCATGTGGGTAGCAGAGGAAGGGGGTACAGAACTAGAGGAGAGATTAGGGTTGTGTGTGTGGGGGGTCAGGTGCACAAGGACACAGACACGCACAGGGGTGTGTGGGGGAGAGAGGATTATGTTGGCTAGACTGAGAACCTGCATCCCAGCCCATGGCAGGGATAGGAGGGCACACTGGCTGGCAGGTGAAGGTCCCCAACTCTGCTCCTGGCTTCTGAAAATCCTCAGGAGGGTAAGGGGCTGCCCCCAAGGGCGGTCCGGCGGGAGGCGGTACCAGAAAGAGGTTGACTGTATAATATTCATCGTATAGAAAGTGAACACCTCACAGGCAACCTAGTCCAGATACCACTAAGTGCGATCCAGGCAGTTTCTTTCGGCGCCTGGGTCCTGCACGGGGGGTGTGGGGGCAGCAGCCCCTGCATGGAGGACCGCTCCTCTGCTCCTACCCTGTTCCCCCTTGGGCAAAAATACTAGGGCCAGCATGCGGCATCAGTAGCCCTCTAGCAGCAGGAAGGACCTTGGTCAGGCCAAGCAGGTGCCACCCGGCCCTAGACATGCAGATGGTGTGGGTGTCAAAGGCTCAAGTGGATTTGAGGCGCACAGGTGGTCTCCCTCACACTGCGCAAACTGCATGCAGGGGTCCTGGGGCACTGGAGGGAGGCAGGGAGGTATAGGCCATAGCCAAGCACTTTCCCTAGACACAGACTGACCATGCACCTATATATCCATACTGCCCTGCAGTCCTACAGCCATTCTCCTCTCAAGTCACACCCAAACCCCACCTTCCCTAAATAACACAGCCCCTTTCTGTAGCCCAGCCCAGATAAGCCCCACCCCACTGACAAGCCCCAACCCTCCCCGCAGCCCCGACCCAGGAGCTCGCAAGCCAGCACCGAGGTCCAGGGCGAGGCGCTCCGGCTGCTGTGGGTGCCGAAGACAGGCCATCTGTGTTATATTCGTCATTAATAAAGCGAACTCATCACAGACAGCCTCTCCTCCAGCACCCAGGCCCCCCTCAGGCCGCCACTGCTGCCACGGTCACCTCCGGGCACCGTCCTAGGGCGGATGAGACACCAGAGGGTGAGGACACAGGGCAGCCCGGCACACCCCGCCCTTCTTGCCCCCCAAACTCCATGGTGTATCCTGTCTCTGGGCCATGGATAGGACCCCCTGACCCTGCTTCAAGCACCAGTGTGTGTAGGCCGGCCCAGGACCCCAGGCTGCCGTGGGTGCAGACGGCTAGTGGACCAGGTGAAGTACATTGGACACAATTACTTTCCAACTGGTCGACCACCCATCCGGTACCCGATCTTCCCGAGGCACCTCAGCCGGTCCTGGAGACACTGGAGCCAACAGGGGGATTCCCTGGGCATCCAGGGGCAAAGCTGATGGTGGAAGCTCTCCCAGGGCTCTTCGGAGGGACCCCCTGCCCAGATGAGCTCATGTGCCCCTTCCCAAAGGGCAAACGAGGGCCTGATGCACAGTGGGGACTGGAGACCCATCAGAGGTGGGTTGTACCAGGGTCTTTCAGGTACCCCCCACCCTCTACCACACTGCCTCTCCAAGCCCCAGCACTGGGGGGACCCTGCCCACCCTCAGCTTCAGGCAACAGTTAAGGGGACCAACTGCAGCATCCAGGTTCTGCCTTTTGAGGGTCCTCAGAAGGACCCCTTGCACAGAGCCACAATGGGTGGTCCCGCCTCTACTTCAGCCCCCCAAGTCCATCAGAGGTGAGGGACACGGAACATACATGTGCTGTCCCCAAATTACAGCAGGCAGCAAAGTGAGGGAGCAACAGCCAACACCATAAAATGAGGGAGACAAGGCCTTGAGTCAAAGGGGGCCAGTGGGCCCTGTGCACCAGCCAGGGCCCCTCCCTGGGAGCAGGCGTTGAGAGCCACAGCAGGGTCTGGATTCTGTGCCCACCACCCATTTTGCTAACTTTGGAGTGGAGCCGACAGCAGAATCCTTTCCCTGACATTGGCTTGAGTCCAGGTCACGCCAGGGCCGGTGCAGGGGAGTGGCCTCGAGAGGAGCCCACGACACCATGCTCCATGGGCCCGAGGCACTGACCTGTGGCTCGAGAGGTCTCCCAGAGCTGCCATCAAGACCCAAAGGGCTCCCAGGAAGTGTGGGTGACCCCTCAGCAGGCATCTCTGGTACCAACAGGCTGAGACCACCCTCTACGCCAACCTGGCCACCATAGGGAGAATGGGCTGCCCTGTGACTGCACATTTTGGTCCCTGCAAGCCCTCAATGGGCCCAGGAATCTCTTGGGATGACCAGGCTGAAATAGAGGAAGATGATGAGTGACAGGGAAGAAGCTCGGAGCCCAGGTGGTATCCAGGGCCAGTCGTTGCCCCCCCCCCCCAAATATCTCAAAATTCAGCCACTTTAAGACAACTTGTCCTAACCATTGATTTTCATAAAAATGTGTTTTCTTCCTGGCGAATTCTATTAAACTAATTCAATTCCCTGTTTAGCTTTGCTGACTGTGCCGCCGAATGGTTTTCATTTCTTTGATTTTCCTAGTTATTTTGCTGAAATCATTTTCATTAGGATCAATTCTTTCCCATTTAGAGATCTGGATGGAGATGTGATGCCTTGACTGTCTTCTGTCAACATCATATGCTGCTGTTGAGGGACTTCACCCTCCTGCCCCCCTCTGCAGCCCCCTGAGAGCCCCACCCCCCACATCCAGGGTCAGCTGTGGCCTCGGAAGCGTTGTCAGGAAAATTGGATTCTTCTGCCAATTTATAGTCAATTGGACACGATGCGCTCCGCGTCATTTCAGCTGGTTTTAGTTTTAGTTTGTGTTGATTGTTTTTTATCACATTTAATACAAACAGGATGGAATACTGATGGTTTCCATTTGCTTCAGAGCCCAGGAGAAATCAAGAAGGATGTTTGGCTGGGGCTGGGGAGAGGGGGAGATGAGGGAGCAGGAGAGATAGAGTTGGAGAGTATGGGACTGGGCCTGTGAGAGAGTTTTGAGGGGGACACGGAGTGTGAGAAAATTTTGAGGGGAACCAGGCCTGTCAGAGTTTTGAGGAGGGCTGGGCATAAGAGATTTGAGGGGGACCAGACACATGAGAGCTTTGAAGGGGCCAAGCATGTGAGTTTTGGGTGAACAGAGAGAGACAACCTGTCCTGTTGGCAAGTATTGGACTGACTCACTACCTGCACAGGAGTGGGGGTGCAGGCCCAATGTCCCAGGAACCCCAATCAAACTGGGAATTAAAAGAGAGGGGGGCCAAGGTCAGACACCCCAAGGGCCCACAACTCTAGCCTCTTTCCAGCACCCAGTGTGTCGAGATGAACCCCTCAGAAGCACGTTTGTTCTTGAGCTGCATTTTTTCTTGTCCAGGGGAACCATGAACACAGCTCATGTGCACCTGTTCCGTCCAGAGTAGTGGTGTAGACACCATGCCTACTCCACCCTCCATCCAGAGCAGCAGTGGAGACAATAAATTCATCTCAATGTCATGGAAGCCACTTGGACAATACTTGAAATACTTGAAACGCACACAAAAGTCATCTTTGTGGGATTTGAGGAAGCGAAAACACAGTGGGGAGGGTATTTGTCTTGCACATGGCTGGCCCAGGTTTGATCCCCCAGCATCCCATATAGTCCCCCAAGCCTGTCAGGATCGATTTCTGAGCACAGAGCCAGGAGTAACCTCTGAGTGCCACTGGGTGTGGCACCCAAACCAAAAATAAATAAATAAAAATCTAATATTAGGCATTTCCCCAGAACTATGTAAAATAATATTAAACTGCTAAAGTTGGATACATAATTACCTGTTTGCAGTGGGGCATAGAATGAAAAAGTAGGGGCCGGAGAGATAGCCCAGTGGAAGGTCATTTGCCATGCACGGGCCGGCCCAGGATGGACTTGAGTTTGATTCCCAGCGTACCATATGGTCCCCTGAGCCTTCCATGAGTGATTTCTGAGTGCAGAGCCAGGAGTTACCCCTGAGCATTGTCGGATGTGTCCCCCCCAAACAAAACCCCCCAAAAAGTAGTCTTTGTGAGGTTCAATACAAATGATACCAAGTGCTACCCAAGGGGCTTTCAGGTGGTATCCAGTGCACAGCCCCTCGAAGGGTCATCAGCTCCACCTGGGAAGAGCTTTCCCTCCACCCACGAATGCTAGGACTAGAGTGGGGGTGGCACAAGCCCTAAGGGCACTGCAACTCAGTCTGGGCTATTTGGTGTGGCCAGGAATGTGTACACACACACACACACACACATACTGCGACACACACACTGTGACACACACACACACTAGCCCTCTGGGGTAAGCCTCTGGTCACACATCCTCCAGGTGTGATGCTAATTTTCTGTCCCACAGCTTGTCTGACTGGGAGCCCTGAGCCGTCTGTGGGATGACCATAGTTGGTTGATCCAGCTTTGGGTGTGGGTGAACTGACCTGAAGATAGGGGCTCCCTTGAGCAATTCATCTGGGGACTAGTGTGGGACCCTTCCTCCCTTGGGCCCTTCCAAGCGCCCCCCTTCTAGAATGCAGGCCATGCAGCACCCCTCCATACACTCAATGCCCCCTCCAGCAAACAGACACTCGGGCCCCGGTGTGGCAGGGCCGCCCAGGTGCCAACAATGAGCAGGCCTAGCAGCTTCACCTGGGCCAGGGCTGCCCACCCCTCACAGAGAAAAACTTAGGCAGAGGAGCAGCAGGCCAAATATGGCAGCTTGGCTAGCCATGGTAGGGGCAGACATGTAGAGCACTGGTCTAGACCCCAGAATCCCTCTTCTAAGCTCTGAACCCCACCCCTAACCCCTGCGCTGGTGCCTGAGCCGTGGACCCCAAACGTTCTCACCTGAGCTGACCCCAATGGTGTAACCGCACACCCCCACACTGATAAGGGGTTCTGGGAGTGGGGTATGAGAAAATCCGAGGGACGCTCCTGAGGGGGACGCTTAACCAGGGACCACCCCCAACTCC
Source organism: Suncus etruscus (assembly GCF_024139225.1). Taxonomy (NCBI): domain Eukaryota; kingdom Metazoa; phylum Chordata; class Mammalia; order Eulipotyphla; family Soricidae; genus Suncus; species Suncus etruscus. Next base: position 43,710,444 of record NC_064850.1, on the reverse strand, counting down.
TTACCTGATCGGGTGCCTGGATGGCAAGTTTCCCCCGAAGCATTTAGTACCAAAGGGAGATTGGCCATGTAATACTCATCATAAATAAAATGAACACATCATGGACAACCTCCATTCAAGTACCCAAAAAAGGCGCTGGTGGTGCAGGCACGGCCCAGACTGCAGGCCTAGGATGGGGACACGGGGGTGAAGGTGACCCACACCCACAACCACACCCACACTCATGCCCACACCTGCCTGAGCCCCCAGCCCGGCGCTGGCTGGCCAGGAGGGGCACAAACCTGCAGGCACGGCATGATTTGGGAGGGGAGCCTTGGGACCACACAAAGCAGCACAGGGAGGATGCAGGGTGCAGGGTTGCGGGAATGCATGGCTGGTGTCCCTCGCAGCCAAGCTCAGGGCACACGCAGCTAAGCAGGGGCCACCTCCATGGGAAGATGCACCCTGAGCGCGTGCACACCAGCCCACTGGGTAAGTGCGCGAGCGCCAACCACCTGCCTGGTGTGTGACTGGCACGGCCTCTGGCTCTCCCCGCAGTGCTCCCCGGGGCCACATTTGATACTTAAAAAAAGGTCAACCATGTATGATTCGTCCGCAAAATCACGCGAATGCATCATGGAAGACCTCTCCTCAAGGACCGCAAAGTTGTTCCAGAATCTTCCCATGGAGGGGCCCCGCACGCAGTGGAGACTGAGGGAGAGCGAGCACACAGGGGCGCACATGCTCCTCCGCTTACCTGGGCCGATGCTAGCACCAGGTCGGGCCCTGCCCCGGGGGCGCCCCCTGGAAGCCTCACCAGGCGGGATTGGGCACTGAAAACTAGGTGAACCGTGTATGATTCGGCTCAAGTTCAGCGAAGGCAACACGGATAACCTATTTTCAAGTACCGCCTCTTGGTCAAAGTTGGCCTCCTCCAGGGAGTCCCCAGGGCAGGAGCCCGAAGTCCCAGCCCAGCCTAGCCCCCGGGGGCCACTCAAGGAGCCCAGGCTCATTGCAATGGCCTGTTGGTGTCCAGGTAGCTGTTCCCAGCTCGGTGGAACTTTGTCAAGGTCGCAGGGATCCTAGATGCCAAGGTTTGGCCTCATGTTAGTAGGGACCCAGGGGGCTGAGCGCAGCTAGGGCCCCAAAGCTGGTGAAGTTTGCAGATGGCAGGGCCAAGTTAAGTGTCCCCCCCCCCCACCCCCACGGTGCTCACTCCTCTATCCGCATGCTGCACTGCCAGCTCAGTAGTTACGGACACAATCAGAGCCCTCAGGACAAATGGCAGCCCACTTAGAGCCACCCGGGATGTAAGAGACACACACATAGTTCAGACCAAGTCACGCACCTGTACCCATGGTCCTGCCTGGCCCTGGCTGTGCCCCTGAGGATCAGCTGAGGGGACAGCTAACTTTGAAATTGGAGGTGACCGTGTTCCTTTTGTGCCATGCAGGCGGGTTGTCTGCAGTGGAGCCTCAGCAGGTGCCTCTTCAGGACCATTCCTGCCAGGTGAGACTAGGCCAGGAGACAGCAGCCCTGTGGGGGACAGAGAGAGGGTTGGGTAGTGGGCCCGAGTGACATGACTCCTCCCATCACATGCTCACCCAAGCTGCACTTACCCGAAGAGGTGGGCAGGCGCGCAGCTGGCCTCTGGTCTTCCTGGTCACTAGGGTCACCTACAAGGGCATTCCTGGGTACTTCCCAGGGCAGCAAAGTATGAGTGAAAATGGCTCTGGTGAGAGAGTAGAGGCAGCCACATCTGGAGATGGGCTCCAGCTCTAGGGCCATGTTGGACGGTGCCACCCACCCTGGGCACTAAAAAGTACCAGCCAGAAGGGCAGGGCCTAGAGTGTGGGAGTGTGGCAGGGCAGGAATGCATGTCCCCTACTGATACAGACCCCAGAGCCTCTTCTGACACTGGCCATGGACTAGCCCAGGGCCCTTTGCCCCAAAGTCTTGCAGTCTTGCACCAGCCACAGGGGTCTTCAGAAAGGGAGCCTGACCTAAGGGACCCACAGGTGGGAACTCTGCACTTACCTCTGAACCCACCCAAAATCCCTGGCCAACAGGGCCAGCCCCATATCTTCACTGCACTGGGACGTTGTCCCCAATCTGCTCAGTCCAGCCAGTCCTGGGAGGCAACACTTGGCACTGTAAAAAGTGTCGTGATTGATTCGGACCAAGTCAGGCAGATTCACCATGAGTAGCTTGTCCTCAAGCAGTACAGAAAGGCAGAGACGGACAAACAAACAGACAAAGAGCCTGTCCCCTCCTCTTGGCACAAACAGTAGCCAATGCACTGTGGGCAGAGGGACTGGCTGGGGCGAGGGGCCACCACTCGTCTCCCTGAGCCTGGTGGGCCAGGTTCAATTGACAAGAAAGAGGAGGTGCAGCCCTGCTGGGTAGGGTCCTTCCAACCTTTTAGTCCTTCACTAAAGTAGGGAGATATGGCCCTATGGGGATCACCATCCTAGGAAACCCACTGCCTCTGAAGAGCTGCTGGGAGCCTTTTAGCCCAACTCTGTTGAACTCCAGGTTTAAGATGCTCCTGCCTTCCCTCAAATACCCCACATGGATACACACAGGCTCCCCAGAGCAGAGTTCAGCTTTGCTCCCTGATTTCACCACCCCTGGCCTGCACCCCATATGGGAGGAGTCCACCATTGCCTGCACCCTCTGGTTTCCACACCCCCTGCACTCAGAACTTCCCAGGAACAAACTTAATCAGGCAATAAGAAAACACTCCCCTCAAATGTGGTCCCATGCCTGTGTGTCCAGACTGTTCCAGCACTCCTGCCTGATCACTCACTTGGAGAAAAGGCCCCCAAATGTCAGGTTGGTTCCCTCCTTATGTCCACTATACCCCCCAATCTGTCAGTATGTTGTTTTGGACACTCCGCACCAGCCGTCCTAATTAACCCAGTTCACAGCAACAACACAGCAGAGGAAAAGGGAACCCCGCCAGCTCCACCAGGGCACATGAGCAGACTCCATCCCACCGCTTCAGAGGTGCAAGAACAAGGCAAGTAGACTCCGCCCACTGCCTCCCACTCACATGCAAAGCAAGCAGACTCCGCCCACACTTCCCAGGAGCATGTGCAGAGCCAAACCCCACGCCCTATGGCAGCCAAGCATGCAGTTGAAGGTGTCCCGCCCCCTGCACACACAAGCACATGCTCTCACAGCTCTTGTGCGGCGGCCCTCGAGGCAGAGTCTGATATTCAAAAAAAGGTTAACCATGTATTATTCATGACGAATGACGCGAACAGAACACGGGTAACCTCTCCTCAAATATCCTTCAATAGTTCTGGAACCAAAACCAGCCGCCTCTTGCCCACCGTGGTGGTCCTGGCATGTTCTGGAAGGTTCTCCTTGGGAAAGAGTCAGATCCTCGGAGTCAGGGCAGGGGTAGCACTCTATAGAAACAGAATGTGACCAAGTTTATGATCCATTCCCAAGTCAAACCCCACTGTGCCCACTGACCAGCCATGCCCATCTGTTCTAATCTGCTCTAATCCCATCTGTTCCAAGACCCAAAGGCACACATGCAGAAGCCCTCCAGTGGCGCTAAGGCATTATCGAAGTAGAACCCAAAGACGCACCTCCTGTGTTTGGGACAGTAATGTGCCAGCCTCAGTTTCCCCAGGAGGGTCCTGTTCCTTATCCTCACTGGGAAGGCAAAGAGACCAGTTAGTTGCCTCCAGCCCAAGGATCAAGACAGCCTGCGCTGTCCCTGCGCTCCAGATCCACTGCCTGGTCCATCCAGTCCTGGGGCCTGTGTGAGCACCGGAACCACGGCTGGACAGAACACAAGAAAATCCTCGGGGCTGTTGTGTAGAAACGGTTCCTTCACACACCCCAGGTAAGGTAAGGCAAGGCGTGACTAGCTCCTGGGGCACAGGAAGATGGATGGATGAATGGAAGGTGTGGGGTCAGGGGACACACACAGCATAACAGGAAAGCCCAGCGGCTCCGTGGCTGTCCACTGCCCAGAAGGAATAGCATCACTTGGGAACTTGCTAAAAATGCAGAATCTTGCTCCCTGAATCAGAATCTGCCTTTTAACAAGATCCCTAGCTGATGAAGTCATAGCAGGTTGCTGACCAAGGGGTGCTGGTGGCCAGGTCTGTGCACACACCCGCATGCACATGCCATGCCCAACCCAGCCCACAGACAGCAATGTGGTTTCGGGGCCAGGGCCAGCCAGGGCCGAAAAAGGTCCCTAAGAGTGCATGCACCTGACTGTAGGGTGGGGAGAAGATTCTGTTGCTACCTTTCTGAGGTGGCGGTCAGGCACTGCAAACTCTTTCAGGACACCTAGAAACTTTTCAGTGCCTGGAAACCCCTAGTTTGGGGCTTAGAAACCCCTACTTGGGGCACCTACAAATCCCTAGTCTGGTCTCCCAGAAACCCCTAGTTCAGATACCTGCAACCCCCTAGTTTGGCGCTTGGAAACCCCTAGTGGGGCATTTGGAAACCCCCTAGTCTGGGCAAATAAAAACTGCTAGTTGGGCACCTGGAAACTCCTATATCTGGTGCCTAGAGGTTAAACCCTAGTTGGAGTTCCCAAAAACCCCTAGTTCAGCCACCTGCAAATTCCTACTTTGGGCTCCTGGAAACCCCTATTTTGGGCACCCAGATACTGCTACTTGGATCACCTAGAAATCCCTAATTGGGTGCCTACAAAACCCTAGTTTGAGCACCAAGAAATCCCTATTTTAGGAGCCTAAAAACCTCTACTTTGGGAATCAAGAAACCCTTGGTGGTGGCTCCTGCAAACCCCTAGTTGGGACACCTGGAAACCCCTAGCTCTGCAAAGCCCCATGTGGCTGAGACTAACAGAAAGAAAAAAAAAAACAAATGAATAAACATCAACATCCCACATGGTGTCCATGCCCCAGAGGCGAGGGGATCCCAAGTACTGGTGATATGCATCCTGGGGCCCTGGGTTAGTCACTGCAGACACCCAAGCAAGCATGCTCCGGGAGGGTTGGGGACAGCCGCCAGGGTCCTCTTGCTGAAGTCGGCGAGGTCGGAAGAGTGATCGAAGCCCATTTGGATACTCAAACAATGGTTGTCCGATATTAATCACCATGAATAGAGAGACCATACTACGGACAGCCATTCTTTAAGCACCAAAGAACAGGTGCATCCAGGGGTATCCAGTGTCTTCTTCAAAGTTCACGTGCCTTCCAGAACATTCCCTGTCCACTCTGGACAGGGAACGCATGGGGTGAGGGTTCAGCAGGACACGTGCTGAGTTGTTAGTGAAACACATGCGTGGGGCGGTCACTATTGTCCAAAGGTGGGGATAGGGTGACCGGAAGAGCTGTTTGTTTCTGGACCAGGCTCCCTGTGCACCCAGCCCCAGGCCCCACACTACTCAGTGGGGGGCCCAAAAAGTCTACTGGGTCATGGCCAAGTGTGGCCCCTCAGCTCATCTCTTGGAAGCACAGTCCCTAAGTGTCCTCCACCCCGCAGCATGCGTCCCCACCCGGAGGGAGGAGCCTGTTGTCTCCTGCACGGAACTTGTCACAGAGTCCGATGTCCGCCGAGGCAGGATTTGATACTCAAAAAGAAATTGTCCTTGTATGATTCATCATGAATAAAGCGAACACACCAAGGATAATTTCTCCTCAAGTATGAAACAGCAGCGCGGGCTGGAGCACGGGAGCGGTGGGGTCTTGTTGGCCTTCAGGAAGGTGCCCCCCAATGGGCGGTCAGTAATGGGTCTGGTGAGCTGGTCTAGGCAGGTCTGGATGGGTCTAGCTGAGTCCAGATGGGTCTAGGTGGGTCCGGATGAATCCAAGCAGGTTTGAGTGTGTCCGGGTGGGTCTAGGCGGGTCCAGGGGTCGGTGCCCAGCAACATGCACTTTGCTTCTCTGTACGCCAAACTCTGAATAGATGAAATGACAATCACTAGCTCTGACCAGTGGCTCCGGCCTCAGTTTCCCCCACATGCAGCAGCTGTGACTCCACAGTTCGGCACAGACCTGTGGGGAGGATTTGGGTATCCAGGGTTACCAGCAAGCAGGCACTGGGCCTCTTCCCTCAACCACCCTCACCCTGGGGAGACATCCCAGAGACTGGAAGGTTCAGGGAGGTCAGTTTTAGGAATCATTAGGCAGGAGAGTGGGTGCTCCCTCAGCCTGGAGGTGGGGTTAGCTGGAGTGAGATAGGGGCAGAGGGCAGCATGCAACATCCCCCAGGGACCCCTGAGCCCACATATTCGTAGCCAATGTGACAGTCTGCGCTCTTGATGCTGAAAGAGTGGATGACCCTGTACGATTCGACAGGAACCAAACGAACAGGACAAGGTTAACCACTCTCCAAGCACCAAAGGGTAACAGCAAAGCCAGCATCATCCGGGGCCTGGGCTCATCTTCAGGACACAGCCTGGGAAGGAGAGAGACATGGAGATGAGCACAGGGCCCCCGACACTCCCTCACCCCACCCCACCCCAAAACACCCTAGCCTGTGTTAGGACCCAGAACACACACGGTGCATGCCCCAGGCCCACCCACAGGAAAGGGAGATTGGTTATGTGCAGGGCTGGGCTGGGCTGGGCTGGGAGATGGACTGACTGACTAAAAGCTTCTATGTATGGCACTCCCCCCGCCCCACACACTGGCCCAAGCCTGGGGTGCTTTGTCACACAGCAGAGGGTCACAACACACAGCAGAGAGTCACACTCGCTCATGCACCACATACCACCTCGCTGGGCCCAGGGAGATGCCCGACCGTGTTTGGTGTTCACAGAGAGCTTGCCCTTGTATATTCTATGTTAATAAACCGAATATACAAAGGTAACCTCGCTGGAAGTACCAAACAGATACACCACTTCCACGGTGCTCCCAAGGGCCATGACCTCAGCTCCCTGCCGTCAGCCTAGGGAGGGGGGGGCAGGATTGCAGATCGGGGTGGGGAGGCCAACCTCCCCTGCCACATGTGTGCCCCAGGCCCCCTGTCTCTCAAGGTCTCCAAAGCATGCCAGAGCTCAGCGTTGGCTGCAGAATGGCTGGATAGTGGGAGGCCGTGAAGACAACTCCAGGAAGTCCTCTGCACACACGAGACATCTTTGCAGCAGTGGTGAGGCCACATGGGCTCCCCACACTGGGGCTCCCCATTAGCAACCAGGAAGGTCTAAGGTCCATGCCCCAGGTCCACGGCCATAAACCCGAGTCATGGAGAGGTCTGCAGGGGGCGCTGTGGATGAAGAAGCTGGTGAAGAGTAGAGCCAGGGAAGAACCCCAGCACGCCCCCCTGCCTCAGGGGTCCTCACCTGGGTGTGGGGGTAGGAGACCTCTGGAAGGACATGGAGTCATGAGCACAGGACTGAGGAACCTGCAACACGGAATGCAGGAGGTCAGAGGCCCCGGGACGACCCCTCGGACAGAAACACAGCTCTGACCCTCCTACATTCACGTACCTGGGGGTGGGGGATATGCTGGTCTCTAGGGAGCCCAAGATCACACTGAGAAGGTTCTAGCATGGTCTGGCCCGGGCTGCGAGCAGTTATGCCTCTTCCCGCACACTGAGGAGCATTAAGGCACATCTCAGCTTCCTCTGTCACCCTGTTGCTCAGACATTGCCCTTTACATGGGCCGCCAGGGAACTGTCCAAGTACTGGGAAGGGCTGGAGCAGGACAGGAAATCAAAGGGCATTTCCAGGTAGGATTAATCCCTCAGAGATCAAAGCATCATTTTGAACAGACAATCTAAGGCTCCACAGAGGAGGGGAGTGCCTGGACTGGATCCCTGCACTGGATCCCATACTGGATCCCAAGGCAGGCAGGATGTACCTGAAGTGATGCAGCAAGTGGAGGTTCTGGGACTAGATCCCTAAGCTAGCAGGATGTACCTGACTAGACCCCACACTAGATCCACAGTGGTCCACAGGATCCTGGTGGGATAAGAGTTGCTCAGAGTCCTTGCATGTCTGCTTCCCCCTATGGGCCACAGAGCAGCCAGCAAGGTCCAAGACATGGCTTCTCTGCCATGTGTCACCCTGCAGCCTAAGAAATAGGCTAGAGGCCAGCAGGTAGGCAGTGCAGGACTCACCAGCTGTGGTGACAAAGCAGTTGGTCCTGTCTCCATGACCACCATTCCTCTTCCAAGGCCAGCCACTACCTCCAGGAAGTCCACCTGTGATGGGCAGGGGATGGTTGGGCATAGCTGAAGAGAAAAGGCAGGAAAGAAACCAATACTGGTGTGTCAGATCACTGAGCAGGACCTCCATGGTCTCATGTGAACCTGGCATTGAGGCTAGGAAGTTCTCCAAGATTTGTTCTTGGAAAGCTCAAATCTCTAGGGCTCCTCTAGATGGACTCCAAAGGGGGGACACAGATGACTCACGGGAGAGATCACACTCCATCCCCAGTCACCCCTAGAGCAGCCTGTTCCGGAAGCTGACAACCTACCTTTGAATGTACCTGAACATGGCTCCTTCTGCATTAAAGAAGCGGCCTCCAACTCATTATCCAGCGGTGCTTGGTACAAGCCAGGGACACTTTCTGGTGTTCACTGTGATAATTCAGTGCTTCGGCCTGTTGGGACTTGGGGCACAAGAGACACATCGGGGTGCAGGGTGCAGGGCAGCATGCAACTCTAGGGATTGAGCTCAGGACCCTCTCTACATACCCTGCCAGTGAAGGTGTACCCACCCCAGGCTTATCTAGGGTTCCTCTGTAGTAACTACAAGAGCTGGTTTCAGGAGAGCACGACATACATTAACAATCCAAAGAGAACATTCTCCAACACTCTCAATCTATCTTGATTCCAGGCCATCCTACTGAGCCCAGCAGGGTCAAAACCAGCACATATGGGGTGGAAACCAGCTGGCTGCCCAGATCCTAAAAGCTGAGCTAGCTATCTTGGGTTTCTGAGGGGTCCCCCCTACTCGTCGTGGATGGTGATTTCATATCCGTGGACGTTTCCAAGCAGCATTTGATACTGAAAACGTGGATTTTCCTCTATGATTAATCGTAAGTAATGTACTCATAGAAGGAGAATCTACCTTTTAAATACCAAAGAACGACTTTGTTCCAGGAAAACACAGCCAGTGCCTGAGTCTCGGAAAGCAAAGTCAGGGATGAGGAGGACCAGAATACAGAGATGGGACCCAGGGATGTCCCCTCCCACCCCCGTAGGACCCTCACACCCACCTCTCTCCATTCCGTCATGCCACGAGGCAGCCAACGACAGATGTGGCCACCATGGGTCTCGACCCTTTCACCTACCCACACTGAAGGGGATGCTTTGCCCTTCCGTCTCTCCGCCGAGTGCTCCAAAGCTGCATTTGATACTGAAAACATGGATTTTCCTCTATGATTATCTATGAATCACGTAAACATAGAAGGAATATCCACCTTTTAAATACCAAAGAAAGATGGGTTCCGGGGAAGGCCGACCTGGCATATTCCGAGGTGACAAGGCAACCGTGAGGTGTGGCGGGCAGCAGCAAGTCCTCATCATGAAGGAGACTCTAAAGCGGTGGTCGGCAGAAACAGAGCAAATGTGACACCCAAGTCCCATGGCCCCAATGCCTTCCCAATGCCTCCTGCCCCTGGCAGGAGCCCTGCTGCCCCGAGTGTACACAGGCCACTCCCTGTCCAAGCTGTATCTGATATTGAAAACGTAGATTTTCCTCTATGATTATCTAGGAAGCAGTAGACATAGAAGGAATGCCAAAAAAAAGAAGCATCCTGAGTGAGACACCCCTAGGCATGACCCAACAAAATGTGAAGGGGGATGGCCATAGGGGCAGCCCGAGACCCTTTCTGGGGGAGTTCCTGGGAACCCAGTATGTTCCCCACCAGAGGAGGACTCACAGATGCCAGGTGGGAAGGGAGCATGTGTGAGGTTTATGGGTTAGGGGCCCTTCATTTCTTACTTACCCTCACAAAGGTGTTTGGTCTTACTTGCCTGTACTCCTGGGGACTCCATCCAGACAGGCTCCTGGATGCATTGGAAATGGAAAACATGGGATTTCTTCTATGTTTGACCCTTAAACACCAGAAATGGAGAAGAAATTTTTACCTTTTATTTTATTTTAGTGTTTGGTTTTGGGGTTATTCTCAGTGGTGGTGCTGAGGGGTATTTCTGGCTCTGTGCTCAGAAATCATTCTTTTTTTTGGGGGGGTCACACCCGGCAGTGCTCAGGGGTTTTTCCTGGCTCCGTGCTCAGAAATTGCTCCTGGCATGCACGGGGGACCATATGGGACGCCGGGATTCGAACTGATGACCTTCTGCATGAAAGGTAAACGCCTTACCTCCATGCTATCTCTCCGGCCCCAGAAATCATTCTTGACAGGCTTGGGGGACCCTATGGGATGCTGGAGATTGAACCCGGGTTAGCCACTTGCAAGGCAAACACTCTCCCCAATGTACTATTGCTCTGGCCCATAATATCCACCTTTTAAATACCAAATATTTAGTCCTGGAAGGTTGGATGCTAATATATTCTACCCAAACTGAAGATGACAACAGCCCTGTGGGGAAAAACAGCACAGAACTGGCCATTTGTTTTCCTGGTCTGCCCTCTGGGGTGGGGAGGGGGCACAGACCTCATTTTTTGCATGGGTGTGGGAGGCCAGAAGGGGAGAATTGGGGTTCAGAAGTATCGAAAAGCACTTTGCAGTTACTCTTTCACCATACTGCATGAATTCTTGAACCACCAACCATTGAGTGATCTGGGAGAGGTGGACCCGGAGCCCCCAGGAATTCCTCGAGAATTGTGTTCCCTCCCCCAAGCACTTCCAGGTGCCAAGCATCAGTATCAGAGACTCAGGAAGAAATGCCCATGACTCAGGGTCTCCTTGTTGGCCCTGGTGAAGGGCATTGGGCATCACCCCATAAAATGTCCCATGGACAGTACCATCTCGTGAGCTGATGGTGATCCTGAGAAATGGGAATAGTTTTAAGCAGATTCTAGAACAGCGGGAGGGGGAATACTTGGACACTTTTGGGGTCAAATCCAGCCACAAAGGGAAAATGCAGAGATGTGAGTCCCCCCATCCCTGACTCTTGGTAACTGGGCTCTGTCTCTAGGACCCTCCCACGTACCTTCCAGAGATGAGCAGATCCAAGAAGCTTCCAGAAATGCAGGAGTGGGATCCAGAAGTCCTGATGGGCAGATCAGCATCCCTGCCAAAAAAGTGCATCACATGCAGCCCCACATCACTTGGGAGACAGCAGAGGGTCCAGCAGAGCTATCCCCCTCCTGCAAACCACTCAAAAGCCTTCAGAAACATTTTGTTCCATGGAAGTTTAGACTCACCTGAGCCAGCTGCATAGACTTCCCCACAAAGTTCTGGAAATCCAGCCCTCGGTTTCTGTCCTGTAAGATTGCCACCCCTCCAGGAAGTCCTCCTAGAAGCAGATTCAGGCCAGGGACAGCCTGTGCTTGGACACAGGTCCCCATTCTTACCCCAGAGAGGCCCCTGCTGAGAGCACTGTGTTCTTTAAATCCAAAGAAAGGATCAGTGACCACCCAAGGGAGCGAGGAACACTGAGAGGTCTGGACACAAGGTATTGCCCAAATTCTACAAAAGTTGTTCCCTCATCCCATCAGTCTGTGCAGGAGTGCACCAGGCTACCCCAAGATCCGCAGGATCCAGGTTCTATCATGGCCCAAGGCCAGCAGGGTGCCACTGGGAGAAGTCATGTGGTCCAGGTTGGTGCAGAGGAGCACTATAAATGACCAGGTCCTAAGCGAGAACTGTGAGTAAACAGATACTGGAGGGAACACTGTGAGCCATCTGGAGAGAGCACTGAGTGATCAGGTGCCAGAGGAGCACTGTTAGTGACTGGGTGCTGGAGGAAGCACTATGAATGATCAGATACTAAGTGGAGCACTATGAATAATAATAACTATGAATAAACAGGTACTGGAGGGAGCACAGTGGGTGAACAGGTGTTAGAGGAGCCCTATGAATGACCTGGAGCTGGAGGGAGCACTATGAGTGAATGAGCGCTTAGAAGAGCACTATCAGTAATCAGGTACTGGAGGGAGAACTATAAAAGACGTGGAGCTGGATGGAACACTTTAAATGACCTGGAGGGAGCACTCTGGCTGACAGGGTACTGGAGGGAGCATTGGAAATGATAAGAAACTGGAGGGAGCACTGCAAGTGATCGAATGCCAGAGGGAGCACTGTGGATGACCTGGAGGGAGCACTATTAGTAATTGAGTGTTAGATGGAGCACTATGAGTGACCGGGCACTGGAGGGAGCACTGTAGGTACAGGGCAGTTGCTTCTAGTGAGCAGCCCAGTGGGGCTGAGTCAGGAGCCTCTGGCCCCCACACCTGACGTGGGAGCCTGGACTCGGGGACTGCGTGAAGTTGGCCTAAGCAGGAGGAATCATCGGAGTAGTCGCTGTTAGTTTGGGACTAACAAAGAAGCTTTCTTTCTGGCCCCTGGTGCCCCCACCAGCAGATCGCCCCTTGGACTGGTCCATCAGAAACTTTTGAGGCTAGTGTCCCTCCCAAACTCAGGGTATCCCCAATCCCCCTGTGGGATGGGGCTAGTCTGAGACCGCCACCCCCACTTTCTCCTGGAGCATCTTTCCAGGAACTTCCAACACCCCGCATTTGCCATTCCTCCACAGAGTTGTAGCCACCACTGCTAAGGAAGGGCCAAGGTGAGAGGCAGCAAGGGGGGCTGCCGCACCATCCCAGGGCACTCTGTCCCCACCCTGGCTACAGGTGAGGGTCATGGAGTGTCTCAGGGACACCCCAGGAACTGTCACTCTCCTCAGAAAACTGGCCCCTATACTCCCTGCCTGCTCCTGGAAGAGTCACTACTCCAGCTAAGTCCCCTTGAGGCAGGAGGCAGTGGTGACAAGCCACCAGCTCTCACACTGGCCCAGCTTCCGGCTCTGTCGATGGCTCAGCTGACCATTCTGATACTAGAGAACCCCGAATCCTGCTCAAGTTCAAACCACATCCCAGCCCCAGGTCCTATCTGTCTCCCCATTAAACGACTGAGCAGGTGTCCCAGGGCCCCTTATTTTTTGGTTTTGGGCCACACTGGGTGGCACTCAGGGTTTCTCCTCGCTCTATGCTCAGGAATCAGTCCTGGCAGGCTCGGAGAAACCCTATGGCATGCCAGGGATCGAACCTGGGTCGGTTGCATGCAAGGCAAATACCCTTCCTGCTGTGCTATGGGTGTGACCCCTATTATTCTTGTTCCCAGAAATTGGCCAGCACTAGCCCTGTAAGAGTGGGCAAAGCCCCACACCTGCCGAAATGCAACGAGAGGCCTCCTGGGGCCCCACCATGTGCCCACACTTGTACTCACCCCTCACTGCTTGGCCATCAAGACGGTATTTGATGAGGAAAAGAGATCAACCGTGCAATATCTGCCGCGAACAAAGCAAATACATCACGGACAACCTCCTCTCGAACATCCAAGACCAGTTGCTGAATCGCACTGCCTGCTCAGGGCCTCCGCATCTTGGGGCTGCTCCTGCAAGGGCGGGATGAGGGCTGAAAGGACCCATGGGTGGTCCCCCCAAACACCCACTGAGGGAGGGACTGCCAGGATATGCCCCTCTCTGCACCTGAGCTGAGGAGACTCCGCCCCCTTCACACACCTTAGCTGATGTCCCCAGGACTCCACCCCCTTCATACACCTGAGCTGAGATCCCAGGAACTCCACCCACTTCATGCATCTCTACACACAGAAAGTGTCGCCCGCCCTCTGCTTGCACCCAAGGGTGCTCCCTGGTCTGTGCCTTCCCGCAGACCCTGAAGACAGGGGCACTGGCTGATGAGTAGGCTGATGCAAGTCCGTCTACCCCCACTGTGTGCATGCAAGCAGCTTCTCTTGGATCCTTCCTCCTCCAGGAAGATGAGGGTGCCTGGCTCCAGATGTGCCCTTGAGAGAAGGAGGTTGAGTAAGAGGGTGTAGCCAGCAGCGTGCCCACCCCCCAGGCTGCCCTCCACTTACCCGGCTTCAATGGGCACAGCTGCCATCCCAGTGGTCGAAAGGAAGGAGAATGGCCCAGAGGTCTGGGACTCTCTGGAAGACACTCCTCCTGGTTCCACGACCCAGCTGCTAAAGCTATGGTGGATGAATAGACTATGGACATCAATTTATGACAGATGGACAGATGGATGGGTGGATAGACAGGCGTTGGATGAGTGAATGGATGGGAGGGCAGTTGGGTAGCCGAATGGGTCGAGAAATTGGGCCGTTAGATGGACAAATGGATGACGAACAGATCCATGGGGTGTCACATGGACAAATAGACAGACCAGTGGGCCATCAGCTGGACAGATGGACAGCTGAACAGATGGACACAGAGCTAGGGCTAATAACAGAGACATTCCTCAGTGCCTCCTGATTTGAGGTAAAATCACATTCCCCCTTTACAGTTGGGTCACACCCTCACAGACAGGATTGGAATTTGGGTGGGGTTGTGTTGTGCTAGGGGATCTCAGACCCAGAAAAGTGACTTCTAGGGAGGCTCTGTCCCCCCAGATTCATGGGGATGGCTGCCTTGTCCCCAGACCTTCACAGCAGGCAAGTGGGGGCACCCACTGAGGGTCCATCACGTACCTAGGACTGCCACCCAACCACCCCATCCTCCCTGCGGGCGGTAATCCCCATCCACTCCCTTTTAGGAAAAGACTTCCGGCCTGGAGAAGCCTAGAACTGCACTACTCGCCTTGCAGGCAGTGGGGGACTTACCGTGTTCCCAGGTCCTGGGCAATGTTGGGGAGACAGTTGGCCCCGGGGAAGAAGTGCACCATGTTTGTTTCGTCACAAATCAAGCGAAAAGAACACGTGCAACTTCTACTCAAGGGTCAGAAGAAGCCAAGACGCCTGGGGCCAGCTCACCTGTGGGACATACAGACCAGAGTGGGCATCCCAGCCCTGGGCAGGGGGGTGTGGGGGAGGGAAAAAAGGGCTTCTCACCTGGCTGGGTATCTGCCCCAGAGAGAGAGAGGTGTGGAGCAGAGGTGAGGGGACAAGGTGGAGCAAGTCGAGACCTTTGCTGCAGCGCCCAGAGGAAACATAGTCAAGAGGTTCCCTCCACCCAACAAAGGCTCTTTGAGCACCAAAGCAGTGATGGACCCATCAGGACTCACGGTAAATGCAGGAATCCTTCAGGGAGAGAGGCTTGGACAGGGCAGGGCAGGGCAAGTGCTCAGAGTCCACGCCACAGGCCTTTCCTGGGCACAAACACAATCATGAGCCTTCGGCAACTTAAGCCACCCATAACTCAGAGATATAGATACAGAAAATATCACCTTCACAGCCATCTGTTTTGTCCCAAGAATGAAAAAAAAAGTATTTAAAAAGCCAATTTAGGTTGACTTATAGAATATAATTCATGGGTTTACATAGACTGTGTTTACATAAAAGTGCAGCACAGATTCAGGTGGGGATTGAACCAGGGGCTCAGCTAACATGTCCAGGCCTTTCTTCTTTTGAGGCAACTTTCTCTCTGGCCCACTCACTATCGGACAGTACCCCAGGCTGGCTCCCCCACCCCCAGATCCCTAAATGGCAGTGGGAGCTGCAGGTTCAACTGTCCTGAAACACAGCTGATCAGGACAATAGCCCACTTGGTCAACTCAAGAGCATAGGGGGCCCCATTCTCCCTGAGCACCCCACCCATCACAGCAGCAAAAGGATGACGAAAGGGCCGCTGCATGTTACCCGGAGACCATGTGTGTATGCAGATATCTGTGAGTGTGCTATATGTATGTGATGTTCCTGTGAAAGGTGTGAATGTGTGTGAAGGCCTAAGTACCTGTGGTCTGTGAGCATAAACAGTACTCACACTGTGACTGTCCTCACATGTTTACATGTGAGGAGCTACAGAGTGTCTATGTGGAAGTATTTAAATATGTGTGAGTTTGTGTAGAGGATTTATGGCATATGAGCATGTATGGAATGTATTGCATGTTTATCTGTGAATATGTAGAGGGTGTGTGTATGGTGTTCGTTTGAGTTATATGAGTATGTTTGTAAAAATAACTATAGATAATTGGGTGGCATGAGTATGTAATACTATGTGTATACACGTGTGTGGTGTGGAGGTATCTGTGGTTTCCTGTGGATGTGTCTGCATGTGTAAATGCATACATGTATATGAGTGTATATGAGCATATTTATATTTAAGTGATGTGTATGTTAATTGTGTTTGTATGTGTGGTGTGTAGAGATAAATATCATGCAATGTGTGGTGTGTAGGTATCTGTGTCTGCATGTGTGTAAGTGATATGTCTAGGTGTGTATTGTGTATGTCTAGCTCTTTGTTTCTGTAGGGTATATCAATGACTTGTGTTAATGTGTGTTATCATGCGTGTATGCATGTGAGTGTATATGAATGTATCTGAGCACGTTTGTGTGTATAAGTGGTATGGTGTGTGTGTACATCTGAGCAGTTTGTATGCGTGTAGAATGTTTAAGTGACGTGTGTATGATGTGTGCTAGTATGTGCTTGTAGTACATGTGAATGAGTGGACGTGTATCTGAGAATGTGTATAAGTGACTTATGTAGTATGCAAGTTAGTGTGTGTGTACATGTATCTGTGTCTGAGAATGTCTGTATGTAGAGTATATAAGTGGCATATATATATTATGCTAGTATGTGTTTTTGTGTGTGCATGTTTGAGTGCATGAGTAGATTTGTATATGTGTAGATATGTATTATGCTTGTGTATAAGTCTATGTTCATGTGCATGTATGTAAGTGTATGTGTGCATGCCTGTATCTGGTCATGTTTGTGTGTAAGTGGCATGTATGTGTATTTGTACATACTAGTGTGTTTGCATGTGTGTAATGCGTCTGTGTGCACGTCTGCATGACCGTGTTCATGTGTGTTGGTATGGGGATCATGCCTCTGCAGGCCATGGCCAGAAGTGGGTTTCTGGACAGGAGGAAGCAGGACGTAGGCAGGTAGGATGGTTCAGTGCATGGCACAGTCGTCGGCGCGTGTGGATACTGAGGAAGAAGTGCACCGCGAATGTTTCGTCACAAATTCAGCGAAAAAGACACGGGCAACTTCCCCTTTAGTACCGCGCTCGGTCCGCCGCGATGCTGATGCTGATGACGTCGGCGTCAGCAGCTCCCTCAGAGCTGCAGGAGTGATGCTGCAGGGACAAGGAGGCGCTGGATGAAGCAAGATGGATGTCCCTGAAGCCACAGAGAGACCCCAGGGGGCACCCGGGCCCTCAGGCGGAAGTGGACCACATGCCCCCATTCTGCCTCTGGACACTGGAGTGGGCACTGCCAGCAGGACAGTTTCGGGACCCAATGCCCCTAGGAAGGCCCTGACATTAGGAGTTGTCTTAGGTGGGGAAGAGGCGAGAGGGTGGTTGACATCGGAGAGCTGTGGGGAGCCTGCCACTTTCTATCACTCACCAGTAGGAGATGCCCCTTGGATGGGTCAGCCAGAACCAGATGGGACACTTGGAGAGGGTAGTGATGACAGCAGCTCCTTCTCAATCTTTCTGAGTACCCGGAAAAAACCGGAAACTGGAACTTGGCCAAGGCAGGCCATGATCAAGGAAGGGTTGGAGTCCCAGGGGGTGGGGAGCTCCTGGGGTGCCTCCATGCCTCGGGGCCACTCCCTAGCAGCAGGGCCCACAGCTAGGACTTTGCAGGGCCTAACCCCACAGCTAGGACTCCTCTGGGGGTGCTCAGGGCTGAAAGTGACAGAACTAGACACTCTGGACCCAGCCCATTAGCTCCTGGGCACAGTGGAACTCACTGACAGTCATACGGAAGCACCACCCAAAACACACAAGCACACAAAAACAGAGACACACTCACACATATACAGACTCACAGAGACACTCAGTCTCACAAATACACTCACACAAGCTCTCAAACACACATAGAGAAATATACATTCATATTCTCTCTCTCTCTCTCTCTCTCTCTCTCTCTCTCTCTCTCTCTCTCTCTCTCTCCCTCTCTCTCACACACACACACATATACACGCACACACACGAATCATCCCTCTCCTATACAGCCACCTTCCCCAGGTATCAGTCAGCTAAGGATTCCATGCCATGATCCTGCACAAACGTGAGCTAATGCTTATTTGTTTTTTGAGAATGGAAAAAGGGGATCCCCCCAAGCTGGTCCACTGTGACTTCTCCTGGACATCCTGATATTCCCCTCTCCTCTCCAGAGCTCCCACATACTGAGGACGCTTGCACTGGGTGCTGAAGGAGCGTGAAACAGCATAAATACAGCATCAATGACACATAGACATACATACAGCATAAACATAAGCACATTGCCCGCCCAGCAGTCCCTCAGCGACCCTAGATAGTGCCCAGCACCATGGGCCCCCTCCTTGAGGCAGTGGGTCTGCGCCAACAGCCCGAGTGACAGAGAGAGAGAGAGAGAGAGAGAGAGAGAGAGAGAGAGAGAGAGACCACCTCCCCCAAGTCAGCAGAGAGATACGACCACAGAAGGAGCCACCCAGCCACAGTCAGCACCTCCCTGAGCTGCACCAGGTCTGCCCATTTAGTATCTGCTCACGTGGACGCGGCGACAAGGCCATCCCGAAGATGCATCAGGAGAGAATGTGCCTCCAGGGTGGGATTTGATACTAAAAAAGAGGTTTCCCGTGTATGTTTCATCGTCGATAAAGAGAAGACAACACGGATAACCTCTCCTTCGAGTATCGAAGATTAGCACCAAGCAAACAAACAATAGAACGTACAGAACAAAACTCCAACATGAAGAATCCAAGGCAGTGGAGTGTGTAGGTGCTAGGTAGACCAGATATCTGTAGGCACGCACTGGGTAGACCAGAAGTTCCACGTCTTAGCTAAGCACAGTCTTGAGAGGTAAATCTTGAGAAGTAAGTCCTGAAGAACTGGTCAGCTGAGGCAGCCATGAACCTGCAATCAGGTCACCCATGAGCAAAGAGCTGTTTTCACCAAAACAGAGACCACACCGGTCTAAATTTTCTCTAGGCCCTGGGCTTGCCTTTGGGGTGCTGCTTTGCTCTCCTCCTGGAAGTCGGCCGGGTTCAGGTTTTGTCCCCCTCCACTGTGGTCTGTGCTTGGCTCAGTGTACCAAGATGGACTCCAGAGATCTGTGGGCAGTGATGTGGGCCAGGCCGGTGGGACTCAAGTGTGTGACTGTCCAGGCCCTTCCTGCCAGGGTGTGATTATGAAGAGAGGCAACCCAACATGGCTTAATTAGGGACAGGGCAAGTGCTCCCTGGACTCCTGGCCCAGGGAAAGAAGGGGAAGTCAGACCTCAGACCCACCCCCCAGAATCCAGAGCAAACTCTTCTGACAACTCTCAGTGCTTTCTGGTTCTGGACAAAGCCCGAGTCCTGCCCTGAAATCACAGAGCCCAATAACTGTGCCAAATCTGATTTGCTTATTTGTTGGTTGGTTGTTTTTGCCCTAAATCCCCTACCATGTTTGTTTATACTGTGAAGAGATTCTCCTGGGCAAGAGGCACATATCCAGATTATAGAATTTTTCTTCCCCCATTTTAGCAGAGTGATAAGGACCACCTGAGAGAGACACAGAGCGACAAAAGTCAAGAATCAAGAGGTTGGTGGCTGAAGCAAAGGAGGGTATTTGCCTTGCACTGGGCTGCATCCCATAAGGTATTCTGAGCCTGCCAGGAGTGATTTCTGAGGGCAGAGCTAGGAGTAACTCTTAAGCACCACTGGGTGTGGCCCCAAAAACAAATAAACAAAAAAACAGAAAAGGCCTGCAAGGCTCCTAATACCCAAGACCCCAGGCAGGAGCGCACTAGCCTCTAGGCTTTCTCTGGGCATGCCAGCCTCTGATTCCTCCACCCAGTCAGGTGCCCAGGCTTCAGTATTTACAGAATTTGAATCCAACAGGAGCCACCCTCCCCACACACACACAACCCAAAATCCACAAGTCAACCCCTGCCAAGCAAAGGCACAACCAGAACTTACCCATGTGCCTCAATGGATTCTGACTGCTAACACTGTCTTTGGGAAGTCCTTCTGGTATGGAAAGGTGAGACTGGAGCCAGCCACACTCCCTGCAGTGGCAATGAGGTGTCTTGTCCACTCACGAACCTCTGCTGGCTGGGTCCTGTCAGGCCAGGGAGTCTTCTGGGCCTTCTTGTAGACCCCCAGAGGGAGCCTTGTCTGAGACCCACAGAGCACCGGCCAGTCTAGAGAAGGGGAAACAGCAGTTAGGGGGCACGAGTGTCCCAGCCTGGATCCTTACTCTGCAGTGGAGAATGCCAGGGTAAACTCATCAAAACTCAGGACAGGTTCCCCCAAATCACATCTAGTTCCCCATCAGCACCAAGGGATCCCAGTTCCCCTCTCCCTTGATGCATCATGAGCCCAGGTCCCCCCCCCATGTTTATGCAGCCCCCAAGATTGGACAGATCCCCCCCAGCTCAGCCCTGGGAGACCAAGTCCCTCCATCCCTCCCTCCCACTGGGAGGCTGCTCCTCACCTCATCTGACAGTGCCCAGGTCTCCCTAACCATCCAGCCTCACCCCAGAGAAGAAGCCCCATCCCCACAAACCAACACCCCTAAAAAAGGACAAGACACTGAGGGGGAGGCAGCAAAGGCCAGGTTCTGGAGCCAGCCACCTGGACCTCTATGTACCCCTGCAGCTGGGGTCTCAGTCTGAAGACCAACCCCAACCCAAGGCTAAGAGGAGCCATTGGGAGCTTTGGTGTCGCTGATCCATGGAGTTCTGAAGCTGGAGGGAGCACCGCAGGCGAGCAGGCCAGGGGACAGCGGCCACGAGCAGAAAACACCGGCTCAGCAGTCAACCCGGTCAGCTCGCCGGCCAGGCCAACTCATGTGCATGTCACACAGCTGAGGCTGGAAAAGGCTGAACCGGCAGCGGCGTCCTCAGGCACCAGGAGGAACGGGCACGTGCCCGGCCCCTAAGATCTCTCCTCGTCACCAGGGAGAACGAGTGCGTGCCCGGCCCCCCCAGGCCTCTTTCAGTCACCCGGAAGAACTGCAGTCCAGCATGGCCCCCAAGGCCTATCCTTAGGCATCAAGGAAAAAGGCGCACCCAGAAACCCAACACCTCTCCTCTGGGACCAGAGAAAAACGACGCACCCAGCCCCCCAAAACTTCTCCTCCGGGACTAAGGAGAACAGGCGCACCCAACCCCCAAGACTTCTCCTCAAAGACCAGGGGAAACAGGTATACCCAAACCCCAACACCTGTTCTCAGCTTCCAGGGAAAACAGGTTCATGCCCACCCCCAAAGACCTCTTTTCAGGCACCAGAGAAAACGGGCACACACCTGGCCCCCATACGACCCTGGCCACTGAGCGTCCGTGGGCTGTGGGCCTGATCCATGATCTCGAAGACCAGCGTGTCCAGCAACATTCACCCAGTGACCATCACCGCCTGGAGCCCACCCTAATGAGCACTGGTATCTGAGCATCCCAGGAGGCAGCTGGTAACAGGAAATGAGCACAGAGAGAGAAATTGAGAGGGCACAGAGGCCAGTGGGGGCCCAAAACAGGGCTCCTAATCCAGCCAGCTGTGGCGTTAGCAGGGCCAGGGCAAGGGTCACTGGAGGTCAGCAGGGTGTGAGGTGAAAGGGGGTGAGCAACAGGGCAGGGTGGGGGCAAGAGGCCCCACTGGGCCCTATGTACGCCACCCTGTCAGCAGCCTGGCGGCTGGAGGCTTTACCAACACTGCATCTTGCAAGGCAGTACGCCCCACGGCCCCTCAACACAGTCCAATGGGGGCGGCCAAGGTTGTTGCGGTGTGTGATATGTCCCCGTCTTCCAGCTGGTCTTGCAGGAGAGGGGGGTTAGGTACCGAGGGTTAGTGGACCAGGTCACAAACGGCATGAATGAAGCGTGTGCTCTCTGGTCAACCACCTCACGTACCCAGGCAGCTGCCGCAGATGAGCTTGTCCAGATGCCAAAGCTGGGCTCGGGGGTACCGCAAGGCGAGGCGAGATGAGCAGGGCTGTGCCCCCCCCACGCCAATCCCTGACCCCCACCCCCAGCCCCTGGCACGCAGCTAGCATCAATGCACCCCTCCCCACATGTTAGCTTGTGCGCACACAGAAAGCTGGTTTGCCAGGCGGGTTAGATACTGCAGAGAGGTTGACCGTGTAATGTGCGCCATGAATGCAGCGGACGCGCCACGGACCACCTCTCCCCAGGTACCAAGCGGCAGCGGGCTCAGTGCGGACAGCAGCTCCTCCTCACAGCCCGGGCGCTTCCCAGTCTTGTGGGGTGAAGGGTGGTACCGAGAAGGAGCAGCCCGTGGGTCCTACATCACGAATAAAGCGGATACACTATGGTCAACCGCCTCTGAGATTCCCAGGTCGGGGCATCACCACATCTGGCCTCCCGCTTTCACTCCCAAAGTCTGCTCAGGTCTCCTGGGCTTGGATAGGACACAGATAACCCCAATGAGCAGCCAAGTCCTTCACCGTCTCCCAGAGGCCAGGGATGGCAGAGCTGGGTAGAGAGACAGGGACCAGGGCTGGCCTGGATGGGCATGGTAGGGTAGGGGTTAGAGAGAGGGAGCATGCATGCCCTGGGCCCACCGCCTGGTCCTGTCTCTCGAAGGCTGTGCCAGGACGCTGAAGCCAGACTGAGGGTGTCCCTCGTTGGTGACGGGGCCCGTGGCCGCCCTCCATGACTGCATTTGATATTGAGAAGACGTGGACCGTATTACATACGGCATAGAGACAGCGCATGTCCTACGGTCAACCATCTTTTCAGGTACCGTGGGGAGGGCGGGCCTGGCCGCAGATCCATCCGTCCGCCTCGAGGGCCCTGGACGCAGGACTGAGGGTGGCTGCGAGCACTCGGACTTCAGAACGCCACGAGAGACATCGCTGCCCCCACCCATTCTACCTTAATCCTCCCCACCACCCAGGGTCGCACAGCTGAGGCCTCAGTTTCCCTCCCCAGTGGAAGACGCCCGAATTGTGCTGGCTTGTTAGACAGAGGGGACATGCGTGGTGAGCAGGACACAAAGCAGGGTGTCTGTGGGGTGGACAGGAGGTGCTGGGTGGGGGCACCCTCGAGGGTGCCTTCTCAGGGACCGCTGGGTGGCAGCATCACACAGAAGCATGCTGGGCCGTGGGACGTGTGCGGTTAGTCACAGACATGCAGGTGCTGGCCTCTCTCTCTCAGGTACCGTGAGGCCGGCGCTGAGGCCAGATCCTGGACTTGGTTGGACTCAAGCACTTCACCGACAGGAGCACGGGGAGTGGTAGGGGGCATCAGCGTCTTCATAGAGCATCGAGGCAGCCCCCAGAAAGCCTTGCTCCCCCGAGAGTCCAACCCTAGACAGCACCCACCGCCAGCAACACGATCCAGGCATTGGTGGGCATTGGTGTGGGCACCCACATCAGCCTTCACAGTGTGTTTGGCCTTGGGGTTCTGGCTGCAGGGAGCCTTCCTTGAGTGCTGTTCTGTCTGCCTTCTGGAACATTCCGCCTCTTCTTCAGGGTGGCTGCCTTCCCCCCATATCCACGCGGTCCCTGGAGTTGCCCTGGACAGCTGAGACCACAGACACCTAGACATGGATGCCACGGGGCAGGGGGGTAGGTGAGGGCAGAAGTGCCCACGTTGCCCCTGACCCACTGGTCCAGACGGCTGGGCTAGATACCAAGAAGCGGGTTACCGTCCCACATCCATACTGGGAATGTATGTGGGACGGTAAACCATTTCTTCAAGTACCGCACAGGGCAGTGAGGGCACAGGGCTCACATCGGGGCTCCTGGCCCCTCTCGGGGCTGCGCGAGGCACTGGGTGGGTCACAGATGTGGAGGGACGGGCTGTCTCATTGCTCCAACAGGTAGATCCCAGTAGGGGCGATGAGGTGAGGTGAGGTGAGTTGAGGTGAGGTGAGGAGAGGTGAGATGAGGTGAGGCGGCTGGCGAGGCTCCTCGTGGTGGGAGAAGGTGGGTGGAAAGCATCTCGGGGACGGCCGTGCCCAGCTCTGCTACCTGGTCCCTGGTACCGCGGGCGTCAGGTCACGTCCGGGGGCCCTCGAAGGTGGATTTGGTACTGAGGGTTAGTGGACCGTGTTACATACGTCACGGATAAAGCGTACGCTGTACGGTCTACTATCTCTCTGAGTACCACACAGGGTGCCGACGGCAGCCAGGGGGTCGCGTCCAGAGTTGGGGGTTAGGAGAGGGAGCTGCTGCTGCTGGGTCCACATGCCTTTTCCTCCAAGAAGTCCTCCAGGGCTGCATAGGCTGCACGGGCACCACCGCGAAGCAGACACAGATGGTGAAGCGCATTTCATCTGTCCAGAAATTCTGGTTAAGTTCCCAGCAGGGCCTGGAACGCCACCTTGATGCCAAGTTATAGGCTAGATTGTTTTGGGGGGGGGTGTGAGGAAGGGAGAGGGAAGTATAGGTTGGAGCTGAGGGAGTATGGCTGTGGGAATACTCATGTGGCTGATAGGTGAGTGAGGCAGAGTGAGTAGGATGAGAAGGTCCAAGTGTAATTCCAAGAATGCTGTCCTAGTTATGGGGGACAGAGAGGCTAGTGGTGTTCCAGGAAAGCTAAAGATCACTGCAGGGACAGTGGGACCCACAGGACTGAGGGTTAGGGAGTGGGAACCACAAGGAGACCCTCCATAATAAATAAAACCAACCCAGCACGAATCAGTGGATGTGAAGACAGAATCACACATGGAGTATAAAGAAGTTCTTCAAGAAATGTCAGCCCCCAAAACCCTCTAAGAAATGTCACCCCCAAAGATCCCCAAGAAATGTTGGCCCCTCAAGACCCTCCAAGAAATATCAGCTGCCCAAGATCCAAGAAATGTTAGTCCCCAAGACCCCAGAGCCCTCCAAGAAATGTCAGCTTCTCATGACCCACCAGACTCCCCAAGACTTCCCAGAGTGAACTGAGCTCCTGAGACGAGAGGCTACGCCATCCTGTCCCCAGCGCGTGGCGGTATCTCTCCAAGAGCCGCGGCCGGGGCAAGGCTGATGTCGCCCCCCTCCCATCTGCAACACGACTGGAAGCCCCAAGAGGATGTGTGTAAGGGGGACCCCTTCATCCCCGGAAGAGGGGGCGTCGCACGTGCCCGCCGAGGACGGAGTGGGTCCCGAGAGCCAGTGGACCATGTGACATAGGTCGAAGCATAAAGCCTACGTTCCATAGTCTACCACCTCGCAGGAACCACGCAGGGCACTTCCAGAAAGTTCTCTGGGGCGTGGGGTGGGGGCGCTAGGAGACAGGTAGGGGTGAGGAGAGAAGGGCTGCAGGGAAAGTCCCTCCTGCAAGAACAACCTCTAGGAAAGGTGGGGATGAGGCTTCCTCGATCAAGGGGATGAGCAGAGACCAGAAGTTGAGCCCTGGCTCCACATCACCCTCTCCTCTAAACAGTCTTCCAGGAATGTTAGTTCCCTTCTCATCTTAAAGCCCAAATACTGTAAGATGTCACTGGCCAGAGGGCTGGGGTGAGCTGCTCTGAGGATGACCTGTGTTTGAGGAAGACTACAGGGGGACATGGCTCCCCTCCAGGGCCCTGAAGCTTGTGCCATCGCATCTCCCTCCCCACACCCATTCCCCCAGCAGCTAGAAGTCAAGTCTTTGCAATGGATGATGAATCTGGGGGCTCAGGTGTCACCTAGCCCCCAGGTCTGCCCCCCCCAGCCCACACCAGTCACCCTCACCTTCCTCCAGAACACAGGGCCGTCCTCACCTCCTGCCCAGTCACTGTCCACACGTCCAGACACTGGCTCAGTTCCCACAAAGGACTGGCATTGGCTTCGGCCTCAACAAGGCAACCTGGGGAGACCCATGTGTGGGCAGGAACAGGGGGCAGCTGAGAGGGGGCACTGCCCTGTCAGAGGGGTAAAATGAAGAGGAAGGAGGAAGAGGAGGAAGTGGTGGTGGAGGAGGAAGAGAAGGAGGAGGAGCTTGGGCAGGAAGCAAGAGACCAAGTGTGGGGCGGGCCAAAGCCTGGCTGGCAGGACAGAAAGACGGAAGAGCAGGAAGAGAAAGGAAGACGGGCCAGCTGCAGGCAGGAAGTGAACAGTGAGATTCTCTGACCTGGTCAGAGAGGGGGCATGGGCCCTGCACCCTGAAAGTGCTAGAGATGCACAATGGGAGGAGAAAGATCGCAGACTGGGAGACGTTTAGGGGCCCGCAGTGAAGCAGAGCAAGAGACGGAAATCAAGAGAGCCCAGACCCAGAGCCAGAGATGATTCAAAGAGCCATAGCACATGCTTCACTTGGGTCCTGATCCACAACCCCAGTTTGCACCCACTGAGTATCACTGGGTGCAGCCACTGAACACTGAGCTGGGAGTAGGCTCAGCACACGGCTGGGTGTTGAGCTCTGAGACTTCTCGCTCTTCCCAAAGATGCTGGATGATTCATCAAGAATTTAAACTTCCTATTTGGATAAGCCATAGCAACAGCAGCTGGGAGCAAGAGGAACGTGCAAGATGAGGTGGTGCCCCAGAACGCAGAGGGCACAGGGCAGATGGGCAGATGCCTGCAGAGGAAGAAGGGGTGAGGAAGTGGAGCAAGGCACGAGGCCTAGAAGAACAGACACCCTGGTAGGACACTAGATTGGTGTTAAGGCTGCATGTTCCAATGTTGGGGTGCAGGGGAGGATGCCTGACAATGCTGCAGCAGCCAGCACGAAGATTATTTAGTTTATATTAAAACAATAACTCACATCACCCCGAGCCAGGCCGGGTCCCCTGGAATGGCATCTTTTACCCAGTGCACTGGAGTCTGCAGCAGTGGCAAATGAAAGCAAAGGCAGGCCTAAAAGGCAGGATGAACCCCAAGAATGCTTTACGCCCCCATGATCTTGGGGAGGGGAGTAAGGCTCCCACCCAGCCTCCCTGAACAATCCCCATCTTCTCCCATGGTCTGCTCCCAGGGATTCAGCCATGCCTGGGCTGGCCTTAGTCCATGCAAATCCACCTCTCAGGTGGGTTTGGACGTGGGTCAAACAGCTCAGCCTGGAATCCACTCATGGTGAACCCCAGGGTGTACTGCAGTCAGGATCTCAGAGCCCAGCCTGGGAGGGAGGACATGATGTACCCAGAGAAAGAAGGCATCAAGGGGCAGCCGTCCAGGTAACACAGAGAGGGTCCAGAACCCTGGATGGGCTGTGGGTAGGAGAAGAGCCTGGCTGGAGCCCATAGTCAGGAGGATGTCGGCAGGAGGCCCACGAGGATGCATGCACACTGGATGTCATCATGTCACCAGGAGGATCAAGTCAGGAGAACACGAGCACACTGGTATGAAAACTAAAAAAACACGAAAGCCAGGGATGATCAAAGAAGAGAAGGATGGGGAGGAGGGTATGAGGGTCAATTTCATGTTCTTATGTTCAAACAAATGAAAAAGAAAGAACAAATTATTTATATGCCCTTCAAAATGGGAATTTGTTTTGTTTTGGTCTAGGTCCAAAGCCAACAAGCTCAGCTCTACATTGTCTATTTGATGCATACATTGACTTAGTTAACTGAAAAGAGTTTTTGCCAATGGGTGGACATGGATGCCTTAAAAGAGTCTTAGTTTCCATGCACCTAACTTTGGTCTGCACACACAATTGAACACTCAGACCCGCACATCCTGCAATCACTCATGAACAACAATCTGATTAGCTCCCTATCAGATGGCCTGTGCACCCCAGTTTTGCCTATATCAACCATTGATTGCATTTATCTCCAATAGCTTCACATTCTCTCTACAAAGGCTTCAAAAGGTTGCTGTCTGGACGTATCCACAGCTCCACAGCAGGCTATTCTGTGGAACACCACTTCCATACCACCTACCACCACCTTTTTTACTCAGGGGAACCTCAGAGCAATATGTTTCTGAAGGAAGGACTTGGCCATATGTGAGAACTAGCACTTAATTATATTTTTCTCCTACAGTGATTCAAAAAACTAGAAAATGGGAAAAAAGGTGATGGTAGAGATCTTATTTCTTCTTAAGAAATTAAGACTGTGATAAAAAAACAACTGTGAACAACCTTGTAAACTACAGTAATTGTTAAAAATCTGAAGAAAAAAAAACATAAAAAGATTAACATGAAAATCATTAAGCCAATCCAATGGGCCCATCTATAGCCTAAATAATTGAATTTAGGGAACCATGTACCTAAAAGGACATTAAAGTATACTTGTGGACTTCTAGAAATGGCCTGGAAAGATGCCAAATATTGAATTCTTGAGAAGAATTATTTGGAACTTGCTAGTCTCTGGTTTAACTTTCAAACAACACTCTGAACAGGGCCTCACAGAAAATGATAAAAGGGTGCTGACCTCAACAACACAAGGGACAAGACAGTACTGTGAAAATTTCACAAAAGTGTGAGCAAGATCTTGAAATAAGTTCATAAAAAGCATTAGATAACTTCATTCATAAACAAGACCATGAAATAAACTCTTACCATTCTGAGATGGGATAAATAATCCCATAAAGATAGAATACTCAAGAACATTTAGAGTAGGAATAAAATAGAATTCCTATCATTTTATTTATAGAAAGATAGATAAATATAGTTTGCAGAAATCTCTCAATTCTAAAGACAACAAATAATGAACAAACCACAAAACTTGAAGCAAGTAAAATCATACTGAAGATAAAATGAAAATAAGGGGAAAAGGTGCATTTTCAGTATTTGACCACTGTATTCCAAAGATTTAACCAATGTATAAATCAAAAAATTAAACTATTCAAAATAAAGTTAAATTATAGTTATTTGTAAATAGATTTGTGAAAAAGACTAAAAGAATCAACTGGGGGAAGCATAAATCAAAATGTCCTTACATTAAAATCTGTATTCTATAATTATGATTCAAGCTTATTTTTAAAGACCCAGGAACCCTTACAAAGCAGAATATCTATACAAGAGGGCCCATTAAATGCCCTGACAGTAGAATTTGTAGCACCAAAATTCCTTAGCCACAACAAGATATAACTGTAATTGAAAGAAAGTATACACAATGAAACACAATGCAAACAAGGGTTAAATTAAAAAAATAAGCAACACTTTTAATGCATATAATTCAGATCATCATTTAAAAGCAAGAAAAATGGAAAACATAATTACAATCAAATATTTAAAAAACACTACATATCAAAATAGTGTTGCTGTCAAAGCCACAGCTAGAGGCAAATATATAGCATGAAATAATTTTGTATTTAAACAGGAAAATATAGGGCTATTTTATGAATAGATCAATAAAATAAGTGTAAGGAAAGCAGAATGATGAAATAAAGAATAAAGACAGTGTCAAAGTTGAGCATACACACACACAAAGTGATTGAATTGACAAAGCAGTCCAAGAACTGATTCTTTTAAAATTCCTAAAAAAAAAACCACAACACATTCAAGTTCATCTATTTAAAAAAAGAGGTAAAGGACATATACATACATAAAGTTGAGAATTACAAAGGTGATATAATTATGAAAATATACAGGTTGTAGAGATTGTACAAGGGTAAATGATGGTGTTTGCCTCACATGTGGTTGAACCCTGTTTAATCCCTGACACTACATTGTTTCCCAAGTACCACTAAGATTGACCACAGCCACTCCTAGCAGAGTCATAGTATCTATCAAACTCCACCAAGGGTGACTCAAACTCCAAATATATTTAAATTATCATTATTAATATTATAATCATTTAATAAAATGTTATACTTCAAGATATTATTTCCTGAGGTAATAACTTGAAAACTTGCTACCAGGCAGAATGCAAGGTACTATGACTTTCAACCTCAAACTAGTTCTCTGAGCTATAGCTTTCATTTTAACCATTTACAAATGGGGAATCTAAGAATTAGGAAAAGACACCATTTTCCCAAGGTCAGAAAGGAACTGAGTGATAATTTTTTTTTTTTTTGGTTTTTGGTCACACCCGGCAGTGCTCAGGGGTTATTCCTGGCTCCAGGCTCAGAAATTGCTCCTGGCAGGCACGGGGGACCATATGGGACGCTGGAATTCGAACCAATGACCTCCTGCATGAAAGGCAAACGCCTTACCTCCATGCTATCTCTCCGGCCCCACTGAGTGAGAATTTTAACCAAGATTCTCGACTACAGTACCTATACATATAAACAGTTACTATATTAGAACAAGAAGCAAAAAATAACGCTAATTATTTAGAAATCAAAGGAATCTACTAATTACAGAAGAAATAGAAAAGAAAGTTGTCAAAGAAATGTTCTAGGAAAGATAATCTAGGTTCATTAACACTTCCATGGAAAAGACCAATTTATGTATAATATATGTTAATATTATATATAGATATACATATATGCAATTATACATAATTGTATTAAGAATTAAAGAAAATATTTTACATTTTAATTTAAAATATTAAAATATCTGTAATTCTTTTAACAAACAGCATAACTTTGATGTAGAAACCAATGAAAACTAATATGAAATTTTCTACATGAAATTCTAGTACAGCAAGGCATGTAATGTTTAAAAAAACAATACCATAATCAGACAGAATAACTCAAAATGCTTCAAAGTTATGAAAAATACATCAACAGATAAACAAAGAAAAATAACATGAATAGAGTAAAACAGCACAACATGAATAGAGAAGAACAGAATGAATATTTCTACAAGTATAAAAAAGCATTTATTTTTATAAATTTGTAAACTCAGTCTGATTTAAGTTGTTTGTACTAAATATTTAATTAGCAATAAAACCCTCCTTTAGTAACTTTTTATCATATGAGCATTAACCAGTAATCAGACAAGATTTTTATTAAGTAGATAATGTTTTAGAATATCTAATAGCCAATGCTATATGGCAAGAAAAAAAAACAGAAGAATAAAATTTTGAACAAGTGGCAAAATTTGCATTTAAAAATTATATTAATGACTCTACATGGAAATTCTAAAACATTTGTCTAAAAACCTGAATTATAAAATAATTCAATGAGAAAGCCAGTAACAATATTTCATCTTTTCTATATGCCAGTTAGAAAAATTTAAGAAAAGAGAACTAATTCATAATAAAAATCATTTGTAATTCCTTGAACTAAACTTAATGAAAAACCATTAATTTACCCAATTTGACAAATTGGGAAAACACATTCAACTACAAAATATTATACAAAGCCTAAGTATCAAAAATACAAATATGTTTAAAATTTGTAATTCTAAAGAACAAAAAGGTTTTTGTGTCAGGAAAAAAATCACTAATTTTAATATGATAAAACATGAAAATACTGAAAATAAATGAAGATTACTGTTACCAAATAGTAACATTTACTATAACAACATAATATATAAAAACAAATAATTACTAGAAATATGAATAGGTAAAGCTTATTTGAAATGGAAAGTAAAAGAAAAGCATAAGAAACAAAAAATTTAAAGAATCAAGCAAGCAGTAAGTGTAGAATTAAACTTCAAATTAGTCCTCAGAACAGTTGAAGGAGTAAAGGCAAAATATAAATAATAAAATCATGTGAGAACTAGAAAAACATTAACTATGGGAAAATACTTCCTAAATAAGAAGAAACAATAAGGAATACATACATGTTTAAAATAAAAACATTTTTTTCACTTGAAAACATTTTTTAAATCTGTGAAAAAAATGTGTTGATAAATGAAATATGGGCAGAAGCATTGATAGTACATAATATAATAAGTTATATTCTTTATTTTTCTTTTGGTCTGGGGGTCACACCTGGTGGTGCTCAGGGCTTACTACTGGCTCTGTGCTCAGAAATCGCTCCTGGCAGGCTTGGCGGACCCTATAGAATGCCAGGGATTGAATGCCCTCCCCACTGTACTATTGCTCCAGCCACTATTCATTATCTTTCTAAATCTCCATCTTTCTTTCTCTAGTCCTATTTCTACCTATCTCTATCTTTTTATTTCTATCTTTCTGTATCAATATTTTAATATATAATGTGTTAATAGATTTCTTTTTTTTTTTTTTGGTTTTTGGGCCACACCCGGTAACGCTCAGGGGTTACTCCTGGCTATGCGCTCAGAAGTTGCTCCTGGCTTGGGGGACCATATGGGACACCGGGGGATCAAACCGCGGTCCGTCCAAGCTAGCGCAGGCAAGGCAGGCACCTTACCTTTAGCGCCACCGCCCGGCCCAATAGATTTCTATAATACCTGATTAATAAAGAAACTAGTGTGAAAATTAAATACACTTAATAATAAAACAAGAGCTTGAAAGCTGCCAGGAGAAGAAAACTACAGAATATTATAAATTATTTTATTATGAATATTAATATATATATGAAAGAATTGCATCCTTGAAACATAATGCTATATTTAAGAGCACAGGAGGAAATATCTTAAAGAGATATAAAAATAAAACTGTTAAAGAATGAGATAGATTTTTCTCAAAAAAGTGTCAACTAGTGAAAAAACTACAGGAATATTTGGTCACCAATTAAAGCCAACCAACTTCCATAATTTTATGAACAGTGTAACTTATATAAACTGAAAACAAATGGGAGGAAATTATCCAAGACATTATCCTGGGAATCCCTGGGAAGAGATAAAGATCAGGGCAAGAAGCCTAAATAGAAAAAAAAATATATATATATATATTCAACAAAAAGATAAAAAGGAATCACATATTTTACACATAGGAGCTCTAAATTGGATCCCAGCACTGTTCCCTGAGCTCTTCTGAGGAATCCCTGAGCAAAAAGCCAGGAATCAATCTCTCTCTCTCTCTCTCTCTCTCTCTCTCTCTCTCTCTCTCTCTCTCTCTCTCTCACACACACACACACACACACACACACTCACACACACACACACACATTAATAAAGAGCATAATTGTTTATACCAAAATGCATGGTAAAATATATAGACACAGATTCATCCAACAATACATGCGCATGTAATTAAAATCACCAGAAGACAGTGAGCAAAGCCTACACATTCTAAAAAGGGAGAAAAATAAGTAGAAGATCACATAACAGGGAAGCAAGGAGGTCAAGGTAAGTCTGGATGTGCATGCCATCCAGGGAAAGAGGGATGTGGGGAGGGCGGTTAGTTCTGCAGAGCTGAGGCTGAGCAGGATCCTGGGATACAGAGAGAAGGGGTCCCCTTCAAAAGGATGGAGAGAGTTGTGTGGCAGTGGTGAGGAAACAGAAGCTAGTTGCAATATAAAAATGGTCTAAGCTTTCTCTCAAATGCAAAGAGCCAATACTGGGGTGAGGATCAAATTCTTATGATGATGTGTAATTGAAGAAGGAAATTCAAAAGGCAGGTGACCAAAAGGTGACAAGTGCCATGGGATGGAGAATCCCTGACCAACAGACTCAGCATTGACCAGAAATTGGACCAACATGGGGTTGATGTGAACCTTGTTTAGGATGACCTTTCTATTTGTCCAGATATGACAAATTATCTGCATGGACTATTTTCGAACCTTTATAATAAATATGTAAAGTCACTGAAAAGCCAAGGGGAAAGCGCAGGATCTAGAGTCGGGTTAAGAGAAACAGATGGGGGGCCGGGAAGGTGGCGCTAGAGGTAAGGTGTCTGCCTTACAAGCGCTAGCCAAGGAACGGACCGCGGTTCGATCCCCCGGCGTCCCATATGGTCCCCCCAAGCCAGGGGCGATTTCTGAGCACATAGCCAGGAGTAACCCCTGAGCATCAAACGGGTGTGGCCCAAAAACAAACAAACAAAAAAAAAAAAAAAAAAAAAAGAGAAACAGATGGACACGGAAGATTCAGGTGACAGCTAAGCCTTAATTTTATTACCTTTACATATCCCCATGCATACACACCTATCTAAGCTGGGTAAGTGAGAACATGAGGGTTTTAACATGGTGGAGAGAATTAGTCCTCTCTAATTAATCTCCAAGTTCAGCTTTGCTGGTTTTCACATTCTATAGCATTTTACAATGAACCTTACTTTTTTTTTTTTTATAAGGAGAGAATTGTTTTTGAGTACATCTTGTTTTGGTGGGAAGGCCACTCACAGCTGTGCCCAGGGCTTATCCCTGACTCTATGCTCAAGGATCACTCCTGGCAGAACTGAGAGGTGGACACTAGGCAGTGCTGGGGATGGAACTGGTCATCCACATGTAAGACAACTGCCCTTCACACTGAACTGTCTCTCAGCCTTTCGTTTAGTTTTGTCTCCTGAGACACAGAGCAAAATTCTCGCATCTTGGCCTCTGTGTCCCTGTTGGAGGTTCAGCAAATGTGTCCTGCCTGAGTGTTTTTTGGGGATTCAGCAAATGTGCCCTGCCTGAGTTGTTTTAGGAGTCCCCCAAAAAATCAGACCTTCAGACAAGGCTAACAGAGGGGTATGAAGCCCACCCCAGTTGCTATAAAGAAAGGCGAGGTGCAAACAAGGACACAAGCATGCCCTCAACCCCCAGAAGCAGCTGCTTGAAATAATCCAGGCTCTCAGAGGGAACCCTTTTGTGCATGGCTACTCTACCTTAAACCTTTCCTCGAAGAAGCATGAGAAGTGGGGTTCACCCAGGAGACAGAGACTCCTGCAGAGAAATCCGGGGCAGGGTTTCTTGGAATGGTCAGCTCCCCGCTGCAGAACCACCTACCAAAATAGAAACAGACCAGCAGTGCATCTATGACCATAAGAAGACTCAACAAATGGGGACGCGGAGACTGGGGGAACCCTGAATGTAGTGGATACACACGAGAGCAAGGCAGACACCCAGGAAGTTCAGGAGAATGTCAGGGACCCCCTTTCCAAGAGACAGAGGAGGTGAAGAGAGATGGAAATGGGGCAGGCAGAACCTAGGCAAGATAGAAAAACCTCAGCACCACTCTAGGCTGCAGGGCCACAGAGGACAAGTGGGTGTGTGGGTGGGGCCTGTGAATATTGGGATGCTCAAAACATGAGGGTGCAGTTGTCTATGGTCGAGTGAGCACTCCTGCCAGGCCCATCCCCTGTGTTCCTCCAGACTCTGCTGGCCCATGACTGCTTATCTGGTAACACCATCATTGTGCTATTGTCACTCCAGGTGTATACCCACTACTCCTAACCTGCTCTAGGATAACTCAGGACTTTCAGGGGGCAGGATATGGGGATTAGACTTGAGCAGAAGCATGGAGAGGGGTGGGGCATGGACAGGGATGGGAGATCACAGGGATAGAATGTAAGAATAAGGACTATGGGGCCCGGAGAGATAGCACAGCGCGTTTGCCTTGCAAGCAGCCGATCCAGGACCAAAGGTGGTTGGTTCGAATCCCGGTGTCCCATATGGTCCCCCGTGCCTGCCAGGAGCTATTTCTGAGCAGACAGCCAGGAGTAACCCCTGAGCACCGCTGGGTGTGGCCCAAAAACCAAAAAAAAAAAAAAAAAAAAAGAATAAGGACTATGGGCCCATTGTTGGACAAATGAGTCAAGGTCCAGGGCAGTGGCTAGGAGGGACACTAGATCAGACAGAGGACTGGGGACATGGGATCCATGTAAACCTTAGACACTTCCCTCAACCTCTAATTGGTGCTCTAACCCCCTGCTTGAGAGGGTCTGGCTCAGCCAGCAGGATGGCCCTTTGATTTTATCAAAATTAAATTATAAATACTAAATACAATTATAATTTTAGGAAAATGAAGCCAAAAGAGGAGCACAAGCTCCAGGGAGCAGCAAACAGAGACAAGTGGCCCCACATGAGCACTGAAGGTCACTTGGGTGAGTGGAAAGGGAGAGGGACCCTGTCTCCTTCATGATCCAAGAGGGGCCTGAAAGACATCCTTGGTGTACTTGCCAGCCCCTGTATGTCACCCTGGGGAAACAGGCCACACAAGGCAATCGCAGACTGACTGCCCAGCATGAAACTATTGCTGAAGGAGTGAATGAGTGAGTGAAAGAATGAATGAGTGAAGGAGTGAAGGACTAAATGAAGGAATGAGTGAAGGAACAAATGAGTGAAGGAATGAAGGAATGAGTGAAGGAACAAATTGTGAATGAATTGATGAGTATATGAATAAAGGAATTAGCAAATGAAGAAAATGAGTGAATGAAGAAGTGAATGAATGAGTGAATGAGTAAATGAAGGACTGAGTGAGTGAATAAATCAACAGGACTCCCCTTATTCCTTCCAGTCATGGGTTGAAGGAGGTT
Organism: Suncus etruscus; assembly: GCF_024139225.1. Lineage (NCBI taxonomy): Eukaryota > Metazoa > Chordata > Mammalia > Eulipotyphla > Soricidae > Suncus > Suncus etruscus. The sequence continues at coordinate 43,674,438 of NC_064850.1, read as the reverse complement.
CCATTGACTTCTCCAAAGGCACAAGTGGCTTTTTCCTGGCAGGGAAGGGAAAAAAAGTCAAGAGAACATGGACCCTACTTGTCCTGCTCTGGACAGGGCCAGGGTCACTCATGGAGAGGGAGAAGCATATGTGTCAGCACAGCAGGGAGGGAGATAGTCTTGTATGAGGCCACCCCAGGTTTAAAACCAGCACCCCACATGGTCCCCAGAGCACAGTCACTTTAGGTAGATATGTGGAAGACTTGTTCATGATTCCTCCTAGAAAGCCCTTTCCTGCCAGGTGCCACATGTGACCATGACAGGCACCATGCCATGTGGCAGTCAGGCTACCCGCTCTTATTGAACCAACTCAATATCCACAATCATCCAGTGAGGCCATCTAAACCTTTCTCTGGGCATGGTCCCCTCTGACTTTTACTTCCTTCAAATGAGCCCCTCTCCTACCAGTTGGACCCCTAGTCTCATGCCATTGTTTCCTGGTCACCCTTGGAACGATTCACAGGTGCCTGGTAAACCCATGCAACAGCTAGAACCAAGAGGGTTGAGTGTGGCAGGGACACAGGGTGAGTTGCAAGACCACAGCTGGGTTATTTTTGAGCCTTCATCTTGGCAGAGGTAAGGGTAGCTTTTGGGAAGACCTACAGGCTTCCATCCCACCATGCCAAACCAATGTTGCCCAAGCATGGGCCCATGCCCAAGGCAGGCAGAACTGGCAGCATTTGGCATCCCTGTTGGCACAGTCCACAGGAAACTGGATGCTGGGGAGAATGTTCTTTCGATTGCGTAAAAGGAGGCCACAGACCAGTGCCACACAACACACGGTTCTTAGAGAGGTGCCAGGTTGGCTCCCAAGGGCCACCCAGATTTCCACAAAAGCACACAACTTTGTCCATTCATTCATTCATTCATAAACTCGGAGTCAGGAAGACACAGAGAGAATTTGAGCCAGTTCCAGGCTCTCAGGCACTTGCATTGGGTAATGACAAGTCAGACCATGCCTAAGGGGTTCTGGTGGCTGTTTTGAGAATGCCAGGAGGTTGGGCGTGGCGACATCCTGATTGTGGTAGTGGAAGGCATCCAGGCCGAGTTCATTCACCCAATGCTTCCCTGACTCGCTGTAGTGTTGACTGACTCACAGGCTGACTCACCCATTCATCCCCAGAGCACTTAATTTATTCCTGGATCATGTACTCACTGATGGGCTCAACGACCGTCCTCACTCTCCAATTCACTCTCCTGTTTATCCACTCCCCCTAATAGACTCATTCATGCCTCCAGTGGCTCATTCATTTGATCCTTAATTTGTCTCATTTGCTCGCTTATTTACTCATTAGTGAGTTTCTCCCATTTTTCTTCTCATTGCGTACCTCATCTATTGGCTCTCTTTCTTTCACTTAATTGGTAATTAAGTCACTCAGCAACTCTTTCACGCATTCAGCTCTAAATTCCTACATGAATTCCCTAACCAACTTATGGTCCCTCTTTACCAATAAGTTTTCACTTAAGCATTGATGGACTGCAGATTTAGGGCGCGATCAACTCTGTTATTCACATGTTCATTGGCTAGTTTTGCCTTCATTTACTGGCCGATTTCTTCTTTACCCATTCATTTCCTTGTTGGGATTTATCCATGGACATGTCTATTCTCCTTAACTCTTCTGCCTCAATACACTGGCCTTGGGATCCATGAAGCTTGCTCACTCATTTCTATACTCTTTCACATTACTTTCTTTCAAGCCTTAGTTAACTCAAAGATTCATTTACTCAAACATTGAAGAAAGATTTCCTATAGTGCTCTTATGTGCTAGGCATCAGGGGCAGAGCAGAAAACTCAAGGAACAATGATTTCTCCTTCATACAGCTTACAGTGCTCCATTAGCTTAGGACTCACTGAGAGGCAGAGTGAGCCAGACACCTACCATCTTTGGTTCTGGAAAGTTCATCTACTGGCTCTATCTAAAGTGATCATGTCAGCAGACCTTATTTTACTCCTTAACAATAAAACAATTATTTTAACAATAAAACATTATTTTACTCCGTAAAAATCCTGGTCCAGAAAACTATAAAAATGAGTAGTAAAGATATCACCACCTCCAGAGAAACTGGGTCAATAATGGCTGTGCCCAAGGTAAGGAAAAAATTTTGGATTTAAAAAAATCCAAAATATTTCAATAGTCCGTGCATAGCAGTATAAAGTATATGGAATTAAAGTAAAGGTTGAAAATAAAAGATAAATGTTCTATTTGGAGGGAAAAACTGTACTCATTTTTAATCCTCTCAAAACATATTTTCAATGGTGACAAATAGACTTATCGATGTCAACCACAACTGTAAGATATGTAATATCTAATATGCAATGCAATGATATATGTCTAATATACATATATACATATAATAATATATAATACCACAAATAATAATTTCAGAGCCATAAATGCACCCCAAATAATCACAAAAACACTGAATAACATCTGATATTGTCCCTGTTTCGCATAAGAGAACAGCTTAAAAACCGTCTACACAAATGGGTCTTTAAGAAGTAAACTAGATTGATCATATTTCATGTTTTGTAACTTTTAAGAATTCACTGCAAGCTTCTTGGTCATTTTCTTTAATATAGATTTTTCTTTTGTTATGCATTTAACTTAACTAACTTCTGAAATAGAGTTAATTGCCTAGAATGTGCCTCCAAACAAGTGGACCATTTTTTAAAAAATAAGTCATTTTATGGACCCCTCGGAGTGCTGAAAGACTTAACATCAATTTTTTTTTCATAGTCACCACTTTCTCATGGATGGCTGCTGTAACTTTACAAGTATATTTACTTTTAATTTTTAATTAAAATTTATTCAACAAAATAAGAACAAGATCTGATCAGGACTACAATGTCTTTAGAATCTAGGAAATAACTTTTTTCAATTAAGTAAAACAAATGAACCCCAAACTTTGTCAAAGCAAGTTCTTCATTTTGGGGAGTAAAGGGTCAAAACCCTTGGTGTTCACCTGGAACCAGAGTCAGTTGCAAGCAAGTCAAGTGCCTTATTCTTGTACAATTTCTAAGATCCAAGACAAACTTTTATTATTGATGCAGGCATCCATGGTGTATGATTGGACATATGATTGCCTGAAACTATTTATTCTTTTTACAGGATATATTGCTATAAGCCATAAACAAAAGGACCAAAGCAAGAGTAAAAAACCATAAAATTTTTACTTACTCTGATCAGCAGGTATGTTCTTACACCTCAGTCAAAATCTTCACAATTAAAGACCGATTCACAGCTACCAGGAAACCACTCTGGGATACAAAGCAAAGAGAGAAAAAAGACACCCCTCTTTAGCTTATGTGTCATCCCTTTCACAGAGTAAAACACTGTAATTTTCACAATTCCTTCCTAAGTATCCCACAAGAGCCCAGTGCCAATGAGGACCAAGCGGGTAACTTATAAAACCTGCATTTAATGACTATATCCAGAAAGCGGTAACAACTTGAACTTGTCCTGATTCTTAATAGAACAAAGTACTGAAGAATTAATCATGGTATTCCTTATTTCAAACCTAATCTCCAATTAGATTCAAGTTGCCACTTCTTTAAGCTATATGTAAAACTATATTTATATACTGATACATTCATGAACTCACTGATCATCTACAAATCAACACTCAGGAGCTCTTTCCAGTCTCAGAACTGAATTTTGAGACTTGTCATACACTGGTTCACTCTTTTGCAAGGACCTCAGTGCTTCAAAACATTTGATCATAATTTCTATTCAGATGCATTCCATTCACATCATTGGTCCAGGCACTCTCTTGCTGAGAAAACATTTCTCCAAGACAAGGGTCAACCACAAAACCCATCTCAATTGAATTAAAATGGAGGCACAAGAATTCTTGGTGAATGAAACAAAGGAAACACAGTGGAATTGCATTCCAGAAACTGTCTTACTTGTATGACTTACTTTCATGGCTTGAGTTGCTACTTTCTAACAAGCAGAGGAGGAGAAAACTTCTTGACCCAGATTCGATCCCCAGCATGCCCAGAGCCCGCCAGAAGTAATTTCTGAGTGCAGAGCCAGGAATAACCTGAGTGCCACTGGGTGTGGCTAAAATTAATTTAATTAATTCAATGGTTGATATTATATTAAAGTTCATTGATTAGGGTCTACACAATAATACAGTGGGTAGAGTTTTTTTTTTTTTTTTAGACTGAGAACCAGAGTGCTTCTGAGACATGGTGGCCTCCATATCGCTCATCTGAGCCCTAGGACCACCCCTAAATCTTTGGCTTCTTTTGTGAAAATGAAATAAATATAATTATTTCTGCCAAGCAGCTTTATGTTGGTGAACAAACACATTGCTAGATTATTTTGGATAACTCATTTTTTCAAGTAGGAGAGCGATGTTTAAACTCAGTTTAAACTCAGAGATGTTTAAATTCAGAGACTTAGCCCAGAAAGACAGAAACATCATTGCATATGTTTTTTTGTTTGTTTTCCCCTTCTTTTTTGGTAGAGTGAATGGTTAGGCCACAACCAGTGTTGCTCAAGGGTCTGCTCCTGGCTTTGTGCTCAGGAGTCACTCCTGGCGGTGCTCAGGGAATAGAAGCAGTGCAAAGAATCCAAAAAAGGTTGGCTATAGGTAATGAGTGGGCCTTACCTCCATCTTTCTTAGCCCAACTTGGAAATATTCAACATTTTATTCTCAGGCAGTTGGTTCTAAGCTGAGTGGAAACGCTAAATCATAACCATAATTTAAAGACATGGTCATTACTGTCTTTACCCTCCCAACTCTGGCTAGTCATTCATTTTCATAGTGTAAAGAAAACCTTTATCAAAATACCTCTATCTCTGCAGACACTCAAGCAAAGAGTCCATCCCTCTTCTTACACCGGCAACCCCCCTACACCTCTAGAGTTTCACAGAGGAAATCAGTGACCATAAGAGCCCAAGATTAGTCACCTAGTTATCCCTAGTCTTTAAGTAGGACTTAATCTTTTATTTTATAAATCCTGACTTAATCTCATAATAACACCACCAGGGATCAAAAAACCTAAGCACAGCCCACATGAATATTGGGGTACTGGTGCCGCTCTGACAGGATGGGCATCTTTGCCAAGAGCAGTGTGCAGGGATGTGCACCATGACAGGTGCCCTAATTGGTCTGGACATGTTTTCCCTTCACCGATTTCCCACTGGTGAAACGCTTTATGCACTAATTCATTTATTGAAATCGAATAGAGCCATTATCCATGACTCTCCAAAGGACAAGGATTGCATAATTAAATCTTCTGAATCACCAGCTATTGGGCTTTGCCTAAAGAGCAAGAACAGCATTTCATTTAGTGTCTGAACTTCAGATTTTCAGACACACGTTATTCATTAAACGTGACTTCTAACCTGTCTTCAGAACTGACAGCTAGCTGGGGACCCTTTCTTCTTAACTTACATTTTAGCTGTGCAGTTATTTATTAATTTCCCATCCACTAAAGAAATATTCAAGAATTGAGCCAAAGAGTTCAAGAGCTCTGACATACCTAATGCCTGTCTCTGAAACCATCTCCACACACACTGGTTCTCTCTGAAGTTGACCAGATTACATGAACCTTCAACATAATGGCTTGTGTCAATCCCCATTTTGGGACGACTTGCTCTGATTATTTACCACCTATTTCTTTTTTTTTTTTTTTTTTGGTTTTTGGTTTTTGGGCCATACCTGGCGGTGCTCAGGGGTTACTCCTGGCTGTCTGCTCAGAAATAGCTCCTGGCAGGCACGGGGGACCATATGGGACACCGGGATTCAAACCAACCACCTTTGGTCCTGGATCGGCTGCTTGCAAGGCAAACACCGCTGTGCTGTCTCTCCAGACCCGTATTTACCACCTATTTCTTAATAATGCATTGGTCACTAAAATGAACCAGATTAACTTCCTTCCCTCCTTCTCTTTCCCTTCCTCCTTCCCTCCATTCTCTCCCTTCTTTCGTCCCTTCTTCCTTCCCTCCATTCTTTCCCTTCCTTCTTTTATCCCTTCCTCCTTCCCTCCATTCTCTCCCTTCCTTCTTTCATCCCTTCCTCCCTCCCTTCTTCCCCCACTTCTCTCCTTCCCTTCTTTCCTACTAACAAAAGAAAACTTAAAGAGGCAATAAAATGGAGGGTTACTTGAGAATCTCTAGGGAGGCAAGAAAAAGGCTGGAGAGCCTTTAAGATATTCTCTGAGAGAGGAGGAAGAGGAGGAAGAAGAGTGGAGGAATGAAATGGGGAGAAGAGGAGGAAGAAGAGAAAGAAGGAGGAGGAAGTCTGCTACAGAAAGAGGCAGGGGGAAGGGCAGGATGGAGTTAGGGAACTAGATTCCATTTCAGTCACTCATTTGAGGCCATCCTCCAATGCAGGAGACAATGAAAAGACTGAATTCTGCAGAGTCACTCAATTTTCAGTCAATTATTTATGTTTAATACATGTTGTATATGCTTATAGATGAGCTCATGCACCACTGAGGATAACATCGAAGTGAAAATGGTGAACACAAGGAAGAAAACAAACTTCTAGGGGACAGGACTAGGGTAAGCACTAGAACTCATCTCTTAACCACAAGTCCTGGGTTCAATCACTGGAATTGAAAAACAAAACAAAACAAAGAATCTTATAAATTCCAGACTTCTCTGGAATTTAGGGTCCCCCAAAATAATAAAAGAAATGAACCTTGCTTTGTATTGGTTCTGAAATTCTGTGTGATTATTGTGAAAAACTCAGATATGGTGATTTATGCCATCATTAATCCAATATATCCCTATACTTTCCTAATTTGCTCATTCATTCTGAATTCATTTCCTGTAGACAGAAAATTCAATTCCTTGGGAAGTTCAAGTTCTATGATTTCTAAACAAGGAGCAGAACCCTAAAGAACTTTATCTGTGTAGAGATTCCTTTTCTACCAGCCATTTTCATGTGACTATGCTCATTTTCCACACATGAATTCAGCATATACTTAAGGGACATTATCTATACATAGACTATTCTCTCAATATTTGTCATCAATTCAGTTTTCACATGATCCAACAATATATTGTCTTAATTATTCTTCACTCATTATTGATATTTACACCAGTGATTAATTCCATGAACTACTTAAAGACACATTAGTTAAGGTAAGAAAGGAGCCTCAACTATGGCTCACCTTTATCTGACAATGAGCCAAAGTTCACGTCCGGAGGATGCTTCTGTCTGGGCCAATGTATCTGATTCTGCAGAGCACAGAATAGACAGTGAGGAAGCATCAGACACAGACATTCTAGGAAATGACACTAGGATTTCACCTTTCATCTAGCCAATCATCAATGAATTGAAATAATTTCTTTTTTATTTTGTGAGTAAAGTTACAAAATAATTTACTTTATTTTGTGAGTAAAGTCACAAAATCTGGCCACTGATAAAGAACAAGAATAGTGACTATTAATTATTATACAACCCTATTATTCATAGTCAGATACTAATATCTTAGTATAATGATCCTCTTATAGCTATTAGGATTTCTGGCACAACCACACATTTTTACATAGAGGTTATGCTTTCCCACTTCCATCTTTATTTTTCTTGCAAACACATAAGCATGAAGACCAAAATCAGCTCCTTCAAATCTCATGTATCTTTGTCTAGGGAATTTAATAGAAAATAAGAAAAGACCTATTGTTGTTGGATCTCAGCATTCCGGACAGTCTTCATCACAGAAGACTCATCACATGAGCTGTCATCATCGATCCAACAGTCTCTCTCTCTCCCTCATTCCTCTCTCTTTCTTCTCTCTTTCCCTCATCCTTCATGACTCTTTATCAGTGCCTTTCTTCCCTTGGATATAACTGCTCTGTGTGTGTCTAGAATCATTTTTCCCTCAATGTGGTGATCTGACACATGTTACATTTAATGTATGCACTAATGAACACAATGCTTCCTTCATATAAGTTCTGTACTTCTCAGTGGCTGGCCTACTCGGATGTTCTAAAACATTTTTCTTAGGTATGTTGAACATGAAGATGAAAATAATGACAGACACACACCTTTGTCATCTCTCACCTTGATTTCGGAGCCACCAACACAGAAAGATACCAAGGGAAGACTCGAACCAGCAGGATTGTTGGTTTTGAGAAACAAAGCATACTTGAGGATGAAAAATATATCCTGGTATTCATATCAATGGTCTCTCAAGTCCACCTTTCCTTTACAGAGATATTGAAGTACTTAAAACTATAATGTAAATACGTTTGTTTGTTTGTTTGTTTTTTGTTTTTTGTTTTTTTTTTTTTGCTTATTTCTGGATCTCAGGTCCAGGTTGACTGCTGGTGGGACCATATGGAGCTGCTCACAGCAAAGCAAGTGTCACTGCATTATCTCTTCCACTTGATCTTATTTCCTTTTAATTTTTTCATTTTGAGGAGGGGCCATTCCCGACAGTGCTCAGGGGTTACTCCTAGCTCTATGCTCAGGAATTATTCCTGGCAGGCTCAGGGGACCATACGGGTTGATGGAAATTGAACCCAGGTCAGCCTCATGCAAGGCAAATGCCCTACCCACTATGTTATTTCTCCGGCCCCAAGGTCTTATTTCCATTTAACAGAAGCAACATTCTCCAACCTGAGATGAAGCAAAAGATTGAATCTTCCATAATCATACTTCAATGATCCTTAAGAAAAGAGATTATAATAGCACCCATTTAATACTTCATGAGCTTCAGTGTTTTATTTTTTTATTTATGATATACTTTTTCTCTCTACATACGTTCAGAGTTGCACAATGCTTTACACTTTTTCCTTTATATTTTCTTTAGAGTGCTAATATTTATTCATTAATATTACTAATATGAGTACATAGAGGAACTCCCAATAAAAACATGCTTTACTTTACAAAGTCTAAAAGAATAATAGTGTTGAATAACCTGAACTTCTACCTATTGGTCATTGCTAGCAAAGATTTATACAGCATAGATTCATACAATCCATTCTCTCTACATTACAAACCATCAACCCAGCAACATAGATTATATCATATTCATTATTGCACAACGGCCCATTTGATTTTATGAGTAATTCTATAATATTTGATTATATATATATAATACTACTATGAATACCTATCACTAAAAGAGCCAGACAGAAAAATACATTTAGTCATTTCTTACTTTGGTCTCTCTTCTATCATGAAAGCTAACAATCATCACAATCATGACCAGAAGTGTTATTAGTTTGCCTGTCCATGGAGAGAAAGTGGTGAAGAGATTGAGAATGCCACACCATTTAATTGGAGTTTCCATCAGTTATTTATAACCATTAGGCATTGACTCATTTATAAGTTCTATTTCTTTCTGGATTTTGGACTACACCTGCTGGTGCTCAGGGATCACTCCGGTGGGTGCTTGGAGGACCATATAGGGCAGCAGGGATTTACGCTAGATTGGCTGCCTTCTAAACAAATAAGTTGTACTATCTCTGCTGTACTATCTCTCTGCTTCCCTATAATTATTTGTAGTTAATGAAACAAAGTTGGAGTCTGAAACTGGCTCAACCAATGAATAATGATTACATTTCACTATCAACATCAAACTACTAATGGACAATATATTTGGTCCATTCTTTTATCTATTCCAGTGGTTATTATTTTGTTACCTTGCAGATTATTATATTTAATATAATACAGAGTATTCTTCATCAGTAGTCATTTCGCACCTCATCTTATTCTTCTATTTTGCCCATTTAAAACCTCACTAAAATATTAAATGCAAAGGCAAAGAGACACATACAAATATCTACAGTATTAATCTACAGTATCCCTGGACACATTGATCAGATACATTTGACGCAGGACTTCAGAATTACAGGCACAAATTCTTCATCAGCTATAACACAGGCTACTAGGAAGTGTCAATGGAGATCTTGATTTCCATTCATTTTTTAAATGAATTGATTACCTATTGATTACTATCTATTGATTACTAGGAAATCAACATTAAGTTCAAAGCCATAAAAGAAGATTCCACAGCTCTCAGAGAATCCCATAGAGAAGAGATTCTGCCCTTCTGTAACTGTGCTGGTATTTTTCTTGATTGTCAGCATAATGTCCTTGGCTATCAGATAGTGAAAAAATAGTCATTTTCTGTGCTATCTGGTCTTGATTAATGAACTAGTGCATGCACAAAGTGGGTTGTCCTGGGGGAAGGTCACCATCAGCACCAGAAGCTCCATCCTAGGGGAGGAAAGTGCAGAAGGTGAGCAAAGCTCAGAAACCCTCCCAGGAATCCAAATTCCTCTCCTTTCATTAGGCGGGTAACTCAGGATAGTGCTGAATTTCCAGGACACAAATGAACTTCCCACCTCAAGTTCATCTCAGGCTTAAAATGGTCTTTTCTCTTTTCTACATCTAGATCGTCCTTAATTCAAGAAGGGAAATCCAAAACACTTTATTCTCTTCATATTTTAGCACTTTGATGCTATTAATTTCTCCCTCTTTTCTAAGGGGTGGCCCATATCAAATGATTCCAGAGGACCACAAGATGTCAGAAATGAAATCTGAAGTCCAGGCTCTGTGCCATCTACCTAGTACATCTGGTTTTTCTTGCCTCTCCACATATTTATAAGATTAATAAGACTTCCATGCATCATCTTTAATTGTTTTGGTATTTGTTTACAGATCCCTTCCCTGATGCAATGAGGACAAAAAGGCATGGCCTTTGGGGATTGACGGTCATCGTCACATACATGCATTAACATCATACCCGAGTCATGAGCTGGCCAGAAGCCCACCTCCTCTCTGTTTCTACACTGCTAAGGAAGAATTATGAGCCCCCAAAGTCCATCCTGGTCCTGTTGCCCTCAACATGTTAGTAGTATTGTTTTCCCATAACTATGTGAAATTAACCCCACCACCACCACTTCTCATGCCCTGTTGAACCAAGAGCAGGCTTCAGATGAATCCCATATTTCTCACTCAGGCCCAGTTAACACTCTTTGAGAGCAGCTCCTACTTTATATTTTTATTAATACTTGTAAACAAAACACAAACCCATAGACACAGGTTTTGCTTATTACTCACATTTCTCTCCAGGCTCCTGACTGAGATGTGACCCCAGAGCTTGGGATCAAGGAAGATTCCAGAAGTGGAGTGTCAGTTCTGAGGAGTGCAGAGCAGAGAAATGACGAAAAGAAGGTGAAACACTGTTTGCTGGTGATCTTTGCTTGTCACCTTTCACAGCACCACTTGACCAGGCTATCATTAATTGGATGTAGATACGCCTTTATTTCTCTCAGGGAAAGCAACTTGGAGTTGGCCACTGGCCCAGAATCTGTGGTTAGTCTATGGCTTTGATGCCTGTGCCATCCTTGGTCTAACAAGTATTTGGCATGAATCACTTATTTTTAAGGTGTGCAGGGAAGGGAGGGTTATGCTTCATAGTGCAGAGGGGCTTTTGTGATAAATGGAATTGAATTTGGGGCACCTATGTGCAAAGCTTGCCCCCTAACCCTTAGTGATATCTGTCTAGTCTATGGGTCATTTATTTTTCATATCTGGATATTCATAGCATGTTACTGCTCCCTCTTGCCTCCATTGGACAAGAATTCATCATATTCATCTGCATTGTCTTCTATAATTATTTATAGAATTTTTGTCAATGTAATAAAAGAATAAAAATAGGTAAACAATAAGGCCATAATGGAAGCCTTGGATATGTCTGAAATTTGTTCAACAATGAGGATGGAGCAGATCTGGTTGGCTTTGGAGCTCAGATTACCACGTATTCATCGTAGAAGACTCATACGCCACCAATAGTCATCACTGATCCAATATACCTCATCTCCACATCCATATCTCATTGATAAAGCTATGAAGTCACAAAATATCTATTTTTTGTTTTGCTCTGAGGCTACACCAGTGATACTCAAGGTTTAATCCAGGCTCCTGTGTCCTGGGATCACTCCTGGCAGAGCTCAGGGACCATATGGGTCCCTGAGAATTGAACTCAAGTCAACTGTTTGCAAGGCCTTACCCACTCTACTATCTTTCTGACCTCAAAACCCATTTTAATTCCTAAAATACATCCCAAAACTAAGAAGGGTCTACATAAACTTCATATGAATATCAAGCACTCTCAAGTATGTTTTATATTCCATAGTTTTACACATAGTCAATACTTCACACATACTAATATTTCATACTAAAATACGGGTGCAGCATAAGTGATAATTTTGCACATTTGAAAGAAGTTGAGAAGAGAACTTTCTTCGAGAACTCACATCAACATGAGCGTCACTCCCCAAACTTCGAGCCCAGATATGGCCCCTCAGCTCCAGGTCATCCGCGCTGAGAAAGATATCGTAGAGCGAATGACAAGAAGAAGACATCATTAATATTCCTGATCATTGCAACAGAGTACTGGATTCGGCTGCATTTCAGTGGGCCTCAGACTCCCACGCATTCATCGTAGAAGACTCATACGCCACCAGTGGTCATCATTAAGCCCATATTGCCCTGAGGTGGTCACACCCATATTCTTTTGTGTGTACTTTGGGCCACACCCAGAAGTACTCAGGGATTACTCCTGTCTCTGTGCTCGGGAATTACTCCTGGTAGTGCTTGGGGGACCATATGGGAAGCCAGGGATTTACCGGGGTTGGCGTTGACGGCATGCAAGGCAAACGCCCTACCCTCTGTGCTCTCTCTCAGGCTTCACACACTCATATTCTTAAACTCTTTGTTTCCCATGAGCACACCTTCCACTAATCATGCAAGTATAAGTAGTAAAACTCAGTATAATATAAGCATTAAAAATATATGAATTATATTATAAAAGATATGTATTTTTAAATATAGTTAATAAACATAAGTTCAAGGTTGTATAGATATAAAAAAACATTGTTTTTATAAGTATATTGATTACTTAGTCTAAATAGATTTCCGACTTTCTAAGAAGCGAATGGGTTACCTGAAATTGACAATGTCCCTGAAATTCTTGAAAAGTCACTAGACGGCCTGATGGAGATGCAATCCACAGGCAGGCCACCAGGGGGCATTGCTTCAGTGAGCACTAGGACTCCATTCTGGGGAGAAGTACAATGTGCAGTTGGAGAACTAATCTAAATATGAAATAAATAAATCCTAATATCTTGAACATTTACCCTCGTTCCAAAAACTGACGTCAAGGTCCTTACACTTATTTTCTATACACTGATAGTACACTGAACTCTTTAATTAAAAAAAAATCCTGAAATCTTAGGAGGAAATTTGAATTCCTTTTCCCATAATGCCAAGTTTTGATGCACCCAAGGGGAAATGTTTCAGTCATTCAGGGGTACCCATCATCAGGGGACAACAAAGGACACGAAGTAAAGAATGGACTTTATTCCCATTCTCCAGTGATAGTCGATTATTAGTCAATGATTGGAGTAAATTTGGTATCTGAGTAGATTATTCTATTGTCCAATGATATTAACACATGGAAACTGAGCAAATGTTCAAAGTAAATATTTGGGGGCTGGTGATGTGGATAAGAGGTAAAATGCACCTCATATGTGGGAGGTCTTGGGTTTAATCCCTGGCTCTGAAAAACAAAAATAATACTGTACGGGGCCGGAGCGATAGCACAGCAGTAGGGCATTTGCCTTGCACGTGGCCAATCCAGGATGAACCTTGGTTTGATCCCCAGCATCCCATATGGTTCTCCTAGCCAGAAGCAATTTCTCAGCGCATAGTCAGGAGTAACACCTGAGGATCACAGGGTGTGGCCCACCCAAAAAGCAAAAAAATATATTGTATAGATAGATTGCACCTATGGCTCAGTCTTCCTATAAACAATGAAAATGAATGTGGGTCTAGTTGTTTTGATCATCATAGAAAACTCATATGATACCATCATCAGTCCATCTTTTTCTCTTTCAAATCATTTCTCATTGATTATCAATACATACTACTTTTAGTGCTGTTTCACAAAAAGTAAAGGGGCTTTTAAGGCACTTTATCAGTATATAGACTATTCTCATCTCAACATCTGTCATTATCAAGTCAGTTTTCACATGACTCAACAATATATTCTCTCAATTATCCTGCACTTATCATTGATATTTACACCTATGAGTAATGAACTGCTTTAAAGATACAAAGTTAAGCTAAGAAAAGAATCTCAACTGTCAATCACCTTTATCTGATACTGAGTCAAAGTTCACGTCCAGAGGATGCTTCTGTCTGGGCCAGGCTTCCAACCTTTCAGGGCAAAGAATAGATGATGAGGAAGTCAGGTGTTTCAGGCAATAGCCCTAGGATTCCACTTTTCCTCTAACTAATTATCAATTAATTGAAAGAATTCCGTTTTATTTTCTTATCAGTAAAGTCATAATATCTGGTCACTTATAGAGAACAAGAACAGTGACTACTAGTTATGAATTATTCGTAGTCAAATACTAATATTCTGGAATGACTATCCTCTTATTATAGTTTTAGAATTTCTAGCCCAACCTTACATTTTTACACAGAGGTGGAACTTTCCCACCTTCACTTTATTTCTGTAGCAAACACACAAGCATGAAGACCAAAACTAACTCCTTATACCTTCATATGTGTCAGTCTAGGGAATCCCACATAACAATGATAAAGGATTGGATGTCTTTGCTGTTGGATCTCAGGGATCTGGACAGTCTTTATCACAGAAGACTCATCAATGAGCCACCATCTTCTACCCAACAGTCTCCTTTTCCCCCCTCATTCTTCTCTAAGTGATTCACATCCATTAATAAAACTTAATACCCTATTCTTTACAAAAGACAAAATGATATCCCAATCCTTCAATAGAATAGCCATGTCTCAGTGGTTAAAAATGTTCTTTTATATGATTGCATTAATATTTCACAAATTTCAGTAATTAATGTTGATGTATACTGCCATCCTGCCATTCTATAGTACCTTTTTAATAATGCACTGGCTATCCAGGAAATCAATATACCTTAAAAATAATACCTAAAAACAATCATCTTTCTCACATTGGTGTGGCATTTAAAAACCGTGAAGGGCCTCCACACTCACCCTATGACATGATGCCCAGCCAACTGGAATGTGGCTATTCTGAGAAAGACAAAGAAGAGATGGAAAAATACCATTAGTAAAACTTTATCCCAATCAAGACCCACCTACACAGTTTATTTTCTTGGTTAGTTAGGAACTATGTGCTCCCAAATGGATGCCTCAATAATTGAGGAATAAAAGATTTTCATTATGAAGAGGTAGTACAGTGGATACAATACTTACTTTGCATGCTGCTGACCCAAGTTCAATCCCCAGAACCATCTTTGATTCCTGAGCCTCAACAAGAGTGATCCCTGAGCACAGTCAAGAATGATCACTGAACACATCTGAGGGTGGCCCAGAGCATTTTGGTTTGGTGGTGGCGGTGGCAATGAACCCAGTAATGACCTCGTACATGCCAGCAAATTCTCTCCTGCTCCTCTCCATCCTATTCCCCTTTCCTTGGCTCATTTCATCAGTGGTTTTAATTTTATTAATAACATATTTTGTTTTACTGAATATAATTGAATCTAAAAGGACAATACATAACCCTATACTTAGATACATAAATCCATAATCTTTTTATTTGTGTTGAAAGTTCTATCAGTAGTTTATAAATAATTACAAATCCAGAACTATGAAACCAATGTAAATAAACAATCTATAATTCTAACATCTTAGTATAAAATCAATTCAATGGCAGAAATATGGAATTTATGTTCCATGTTGGACATCATTTCAAAAATTGTGCTACTCACCCCTAAGCCCTATATTAATAGCCACAATCACTGATCCATATTTAACACTTCATCTCTGCTTATACAAATCTCCCAATGAATAAATTAATTCATTGATTGAATCATAAACCATACTTCTCAAAAGTGAATCCAAGAAGCGGGTTAAAGAGACAGCACTAGCATTTCAGAAGTTGCCCTGCCCCCATTTAAATTCCTGGCATCTTTATATATGATCCCTCAAGCACTGCCAGGAGTGATCCCTGAGCACAGAACTGGAAGAAAACCCTGGGTATAAACAGGTGTGGTCTAAATACTCAAATTCAAATTTTTAAAAAGGAGAGATAAAGATGGCCAACAGGAATATAAAAGGATGATCCACATCACTACTCCAGGAAATGAGAACCAAACTCTCTAGGAAGTAGCCCTGCATGCTATTAAGATGATAATCACCCAAAAGACAAAAAAAAAAGGAACAAGTCTTGGGGAGATTGAGGGCAAACATGAGCCCTTTAGATTTTGCTGAGACTTAGTGCTCGCAGGGAATAATGGGGTGTTGCCTCAGCCAATGCCTCGATGGACTAGCAGGAAACTGGCTAGAGACAATTATCTCACTTTCTGTTGGGTCAGGCATTTTAGAGACATAGAACTCACAGCCACCAGCTCTCATAATTAATCCATTCAGGACCTTTCTAAATGTTCCCCTATCACTTACTTTGATATTGGTAATAATTAATTTGTTATAATAAAGATAAATGCATAATTCATAACATGACAAGAAATGGTTGACTAAATGTAGCTTCTGTCAAATAGAACCTGCACCACACAGATCCTATCTCTCCCATCCTCCAACGTCAGTGTGACATCCTATCAATGAAAGTTGCACAACACGCCTGCCACATTCATCATAGCACAGGATTAACTTGCCTCTAGATTGATCGCTTTTTAATGATACCCAGATAATCATTTCAACTGAGACCAAATTCCTTTCCTGACATGAGCTCAGCGGATCCATCAACATCATGATTGGGAATATCTGTGCAAGATTGTATTGAAAACTTTTGGGAGATCGTCCATCAGGGAAGTTTTCGTTAAGAAGAGTAGAGTATTACTCATATTAGGCTCCATCCTCTAATGAAGGCAGCCAGAGAGTTCGGAAAATGAATAATGTAGGCTTGGACCAACGACACCAACATCTCCATTCTGCAGTACAGAGCAGACCCCGAAGGGCTGTGAGTGTCACTGGTCCTGACTCCCACTCTTCTATTACAGGCCCAGGGGGTGATCAGAGATTTTGAGACTCTCTAGGTTAGTTTCACAAAACATCGCAACTGACAGAAAAATGAGTGGTGATCCCTACTCATCCTGTCCACACCGGATTCTTCCACTATTTCAACTGCAACCCCCAGAAATTTGTCTGCATCCTCAGAGGGGTCTGGTGGAATAAAAAAAATTAATATTGAATGAAAAGCACTCTAGTGAATTTTTTCAGATTTTTCACCATCCCCATGTTGTTTACTTATAAAGGGGTCACAACCCAAAGTGTAAGAAAGTCAATAATTTCAGCGAGAGGTGACATTCTCACTCTTATTTTTTTCCTGCTGAGTCTTTTGCGATATGTAGTAACCAACTAACCCAGTCACTTTCGGGGTGGGGTGGGGAAGGTGTTTGAACAATTGCCTAATCACTGGTCTCATTTTATTTGTAGACTGAAAATGAATAAAAAGGGATCCCAAACATAACCATTGTCTACCTTCACATCTGTAGAAATGGTTCCTAGGAGTGGTCTTGGAGGACTGAAATCTGGATATAGTATAGGTCATCTATGATTGATACAGCACCAAGCAACCTGATTGGGCCATCATGTATTCATGACTAGCCCTTTAAAAAGCACACTCCAGGAGCCAAAGAGATAGTCCAGTGGGTAGGACACTTGCCTTCTATGTGACCAACCTGTGTTCAACTTCTAGAACCCCACAGAGTCCCCAGAGCTCCACCAGGAGGAATCCCTGAGCCAGAAGTAAATCCTGCCAAGTGTGACCCAAATATAATAATAAAAAATAATAATAAACTAAAAATAAATAAAGCCCACTCTAGTCCTGAGTGGTATTTGACTATTCACTGGTTTGTGGAAGATCACTACTGTCCAGGGAACTATATTAACATACATACAAGAGAAAAATGTGAGCTCTTTGTTTCTGGCTTCTGCTCTCTCACTGGGCTGGGAACTAAATTATCAGAGATAGCTATGGAACACTTTGTTTTCTTTTAAGGAAAACGAAACTTTGAACTTACTACTGACCCAGTAAGAAACATCATCCAGGTTGCTCTCCACCATGTCCTCTCTGGACAGCAGCTTTTGAACCACATATTTAAGGTATTTTGTCCCCCAGCCCTTAGCATTTTTAAAAACTGGACAATGCTTCATTAGATACACCAATGCTTATTATTTTCTGTGTTTGTCAAATGATTTTTTTTTCATTGCTCCCATTGTAATTGCACAATGAAAATGCAAAAATGACTGAAATGTTCATGGGCTGGACCTCAGGGCTTGGTCATCATCACGCATGACTCATACTCTGGCAGGTACCATCACTGGTCCATGAAAGCCCATGTTCTCTTAGCAAATATGTATGGATTTTAGCTCTGAGCTCCCAAATCCACTAAAGGTGCAATCACAAGCCCCACAAAGTATCTTTTTGTTTTGTTTTGTTTTGTTTTTGTTTTTGTGTCACACCCAGCAGTGCAGGGGTCACTCCTGGCTCTAAGCTCAGAAATCGCTCCTGGCAGGCTTGGGGGACCAAGCCCCACAAAGAATCTTGTTCTCCCTCCCTTGCATGCTCTAAACTCAGTCTCCAGGGAGCAATTTACACTCAGGGCTCCTCAAGCACAGGAAACTATCAATGCCTCAAGTTAATCCCAACTTCATCACTGGGATGCAATTCATCTCATTTCAATATGGAACCCACTTAATACTGACAGTTAATGCCCTAACATGAAATACCCAGATCCAGAGCAGAATTTTGCCATGACTCATGCGGTTTCATCCTTCAACACCCCAGATTTAACCACTGAGCTGGTAGCCCTGACAAGCTCATCTACATCAGGAGAGCAGAACAGGACATACTTTGCAAAATTAGTCAGAAGACATTTGGCCAATGAACCTTGCATTCCACATATGATGAACTCTGCTACTTAAGGCTTGACTGATTGGGTTTTTTTACTCTGAAAAAAAGGAACCACATGAAAACTTGAAATTGGCCCCAAATAATAGAATTGATTCTGTGATTTTTTTGTTTGTTTGTCTGTTGGGCCATCCAGCAGCAGTTCTCAGAAATATGTAGTCCCCCTGTGCAAAGCATAAGTTCCAGTCTCCTGTCCCCTAAAACTGACTCTATTCTGTGTCTCTATTTTGTAGAAAAATTGCTAGAACACTTGATCCATTCATTTCTTCCCAAATGGCAACATTTTCCATTTTTAATAATGTTTTTCCCCATGACACACATATTTGATCAATGTCTCACTATACTCTTTGTCTCTTATATTTATTACATGCATCTATTATGACTCATTAATGATAAAAATAACTTATACTTCGAACAGTATTATCATTGTAATTTCCTGAGATTTGTCTGAAATCCTATGACATAATTCAGATTACTAGTCCATGTATGGGCCTTTGGGTGTTTCATTCTTGCCTGTATTAGTGAAATGATTGATCCATTGACAAAAATAAGAGTGATTTACACACACAGAACTAAGATCAAGGTCTTTGAATGTCTCAATATCTGCCTATTTACTCACTGGCCACATAAGTGTATATTTGTCAGTAATACACCTCAATGCTACCCAATGTATATATACGTATTATTTTATTTTTTTTTTATTTTTTTTGTGGTTTTTGGGTCACACCCGGCAGTGCTCAGGGGCCACTCCTGGCTCCATGCTCAGAAATTGCTCCCGGCAGGCACGGGGGACCATATGGGACGCCGGGATTTAAACCGATGACCTTCTGCATGAAAGGCAAACGCCTTACCTCCATGCTATCTCTCCGGCCCTTATACGTATTTTAAATCCTGTGTAACATTGGGAAGATGGTTGGGTAACATTTGATGATTTAAGAAATAATATTTCTTTCTGGAAGTTTGGAATGCTGCATGCATTAAATCCTCAAATGAGTGATACTGGAAATCTCAGTGACTAAAATAAGATGATAAAAAGAGTGACAATAGGGCCCGGAGAGATAGCACAGCGGCGTTTGCTTTGCAAGCAGCTGATCTAGGACCTAAGGTGGTTGGTTCGAACCCCAGTGTCCCATATGGTCCCCCGTGCCTGCCAGGAGCTATTTCTGAGCAGACAGCCAGGAGTAACCCCTGAGCAACGCCGGGTGTGGCCCAAAAACAAAAAAAAAAAAAAAGAGTGACAATAACTCGGCTACATTTCAAGAAATAATTGAACAAAATAAACAACAATGACTATTCTTCACCTTGGTCTCATCCCTGACATGGGAACATGACTTTGAGGATGATCTTGATCTTGATGACAGAAGAAGCTGGAATCCCTCAGCAACTGTACTGAAGTAGCAGGTAGAGATGATAAAAAAAAAAAAGGTGGAGTCTCTCTCTCTCCCTTTCCTCTTTCTCTCTCTCTCACCCCCACTTGCATCCATACACTGGGTTTCATTAGCTTGTACGAATTTAACTTTTTCTCTTAATAATATGAGCTTCAGAATCGTGATTCACAGAGAACAATATCATCTGTCATTGCTCATCGAATCCTTGGTAAAGAAACGAAGCTTAATGGTACATTTATGAGCTCTGGCAATTTTGATTACTCTTCAGTTTCCTCACAATATAGTTTAATCAATGAACAATACTTCATTTTCATCATCCCAATGTACAGGTTTGACTGTTATTCTGCCATCAGTACTTTAATAATGTTGAGAGCTAGGAGAGAATAGCAGGAACACTAATGCCCCCAAATAAGAGCCTTGGACATTCCTAATTGCTGGGTTACTGATGTTTTTAACCAGTCCCACGTGGGTTGGAGGATACATGCTCCTCATCATGAAGAATCACATGCCAGTCATCATCACTGGTTCAAGACTGACCCTCCACCCCTACAACAATCTCTATTAATTGACTATGATGGAAACAGACACACATTACCCCAAACTCATGACTAAAAGCCTTGAGTCCCCTTTATCTTCCATCCATACACTCATTTCCACAGAGATCAAACACCCATGAATGCAACTGAATGTTTCATCTACAGATTAATCATAATATTATTTCATAGTGGTGATAGCTGATAGGAGACTATTTGGACTGCCTTGATTATAGTGAAGACTTGTTAATAATAATAAATGTAATGCTTTCAAAAACACTCAGCCAGCAGCAATATGATTAACTCAAATGGTTTGAATGTTCCCAATGCATGGGTGACCAGAGAGCTTGTGAGTGTGTTCAAAGTTATAACTGAACTCGACGGCACCATTCTGAGGAGCACAGAGCAGATCAGAGAAGAACATGTTGAAATTGAATGGCCATTGGGCCCTCGCCCTCTGAATTTTGTTTCTACTGATTGAGACATTCACTTCAGGTACTTTGACTTCTTCATGAAAAATTAGTATCTCAGACATTTAGGTCAATTCTCTGTTCTTCTGACCTCACTACCTACTTTTACTATGGGATGATGCTCCATTTTGACTTCTATTTTTGATTTAATTGCTTTAATTATTCTAAACACATTTATAAATATATGATAGAACACAAAGACTAAAAAGTCCTAGGTTTGTTGTCTTCCTGACTTCTAGTGTATGGAATCCTTTCAAACAAAGAAAAGGAGTGGCATTTCTGTTTGATGGACCTCAGAGTTTCAGACACATAGGACTCATCATCCATGTTCAAATGCCATACATCATCATTGGTCCATAAATGGCATCCTTCCTCCTCATATGTTTCAAAATTGCTGATGAGATCACTCATTCACATTGATTTTTCAGGGACAGGCTGTTTCTAAATTATCTGCACATGCTCCAAAGAGTAAGTTCTTACTCACATGTTCTCGGTGCTCTTGCAGTATAGACACAACCAGGGAATTTGTCAACATGGAAGTTTACCACCTGCAGAGCCAATTAAAATAGAGCATAGCAACTGAAATGACAAGATGATCCATTGATTATTTATGGGCTGCACTGATCTGTTTTTAGATATTAATTGATTTTTCATTATGTATATGCATGCATAGGCAGAAATGTACTCACTATATGTCTATTAAAATAAATGAAACAACCTCAAGCATAGAGATGAAACAAAATAATATAAAAATGGGGCCGGAGCAGTGGCGCAAGCGATAAGGCATTTTGTCTAAGGTTTGATCCCCGGCGTCCCATATGGTCCCCCAAGCCAGGAGAGATTTCTGAATGAATAGCCAGGAGTAACCCCTGAGCACCACCAGGTGTGGCCCAAAAACAAACAAACAAACAAAAAACCCACCACCAACAAAAAACTGATTACTAATTGGGACCACAAAGATAGTCCAGCAAAGAGGTGTGCGTCTTGCACTTGACCTACTCAAATTCAATCCCTGTCACATCAGCTGATCTCTGGAACCCCTCTATAAGTGACCACTGAGTACAGGGCAGGAATAAGTCCAAGAACTGTTGAATGTGGTCCAAAACATCCCCCAATGTTGGATTATAATTATTCATGCCTATATAACCTGAGCAAAAGAGGTAACATCATTAATGCAATTATTTTCTTTTTACCATGCAACTGAAGGTGACATCCCCTGTCTATAGATTTCTTTGGTTTATTATTTATTTGTTGGCTTTGGGACTATAGCTGGTGATGCTCAGGGCTACTCCTCACTTGGTGCTGAATAGGGAATCAGCAAACATCCATCAGGGGATCAACCAGAGACTCCAGACTACGAAGTCTGGGAACTAACCAGCCTCAGGATTGATTCTTGAGTTAAAATCACTGACTTCAGCTTTAGTGACTGATCTATTTTTCCTTTCTAAAATACAACATTATTTCCATGATTTGATCTGACCACATACTTAGAACTCACAATTCCTTCATCTTTTTATTTTCCCGTGTGTTTATTTTTAAATAATGATTCATAATGGAGACATTAATAATAGTTAGTGATAGAGTACCTTGTGTACTTTAGTGTGGTGAAAACACAATAACTTTTGTACATTAAAATTGTAAACATTAATAATATTATAACAATGCTGCCTACACTATAATAAAGATAAACCCTTAAAAAGAACAATTAGGTTAACTATATGGAACTAGCATAAAAATATGAATTCTGTGGTGAGAGAGGAATTACAGTGGGTGAGGTGCTTGAATTGCATGCAGAGGACTCTGGTTTGATCCCAGAATCACCTATGCCACCCTTTCCCCAATACTGTCAGGAATGATCCCAGAGCACAAGCCCAAGGGTAAGCCCTGAGCACTAATAAGTGTGGCCCAAATCCCTCTTCCCTTTGGACCAAATAAATAAATAAAAAACAGCAAATCTCTATCCCAACATTTGTGCATGAAATTATTTAAAAATGAGAAAGACTAATTAGATTTTGCATTGCGTTTCATAATTTCAGATATACTTGGTTTTTTTCAACAGACTTTCCATATTTATTTAATAGCCTGTTTTTTAGTTTTGGTTTTAGACCACACCCAACAATGTTTAAAGGCGTACTTCTAGCTCTATGATCAAGGATAACTCCTAGTGAGGTTCAGGGGACCATGTTAGGTGCCAGAAATCAAACTGATATTGGTCACATGCAAAGCAAATGCTTTCCTCTCTCGGGATTCCTACATTTATCAAAAAGAAAAAACACTAACTAGGGGCCAGAGCAGTGGCGCAAGCTGTAAGCATCTGCCTGTGCACATTAGCATGGGGAGGACAACAGTTCAATCCCCCAGCATCCCATATGGTCCCCCAAGCCAGAAGTGATTTCTTTGTTTATTTCTTCAGATATACTTTTATCACCAATGACTCATATGACCAGTCATCATCAGTGGTCCATGATTGGACTCTTCTTTCTAAATGCAAAGTTTTTATATTAACATCAACCAAATCATTAATTCTTTTTTTTTATTTTGGGTCACATCCAGCGGCACTCAGGGATTACTCCTGGCTCTATGCTCAGAAATCACTCCTGGCAGTCTCAGGGGACCATATGGGATGCCGGGATTCAAACCACTGACCTTCTGCATGAAAGGCAAACGCCTTACCTCCATGCTATTTCTCCAGCCCCAAATCATTAATTCTTAATCAAAGTAAAGTTAAGGTAAATATTATAAATTTCTATCATCTCTACAAATCATTCTTCACAAGGATATCATCATCTCTGTTCATAGGTCTCAATGAAATGATCATTACCCGTGACCCAAAATGTTTCCTATATTACTGGACAAAAATTTTCACTAAAACCATATATGCCTTTAAAAAAATAAAGACCCTGGACCAGAAAGATAATATAGCAGGTAGGGTCCTGGCCTTGCACATGTGTTTGATCCCTGGCATCTCAAATGGTTCCCTGAGCAGAACTAGGAGTGATTTCATAGTGATTGCTGAGTCAGGAGGAAACCCTGAGTGTCACCAGGTATGGCCCAAAAATAAACAAACAAAAAAGACCCAAATCTTTGTTACTTACCAGGTCGGTTTAATTTTTGACGCTGATGCTACTGAACCATGTTGATCCCATTAGAATCTGCAATCAACTCCAGGTTTGGTTGTGAACAGACCAATCAGAGAAGGCTAAAAATAAGAGATGAAAACATGGTTCCCATTAATAAATATTTCCCACTATGAATAAGCATCATCTGTAACTCCCACTTGTCACTACGCTTCACTATCCAACCCATCTTACATTCAGCTCATTTGTTTTTTAATTCTAATCTATATTCACCTGATATTTATTTGGAAAATATTTCTTAACCTATTTTATCATGGATCATGTCATGCTGGTTCATTAATTCTTTGTTGATTTGATATGCTAATATATTATAAACAGAGTCCACTGGGCCATAAAAAATTATTTTTTTATTTTTGACACATGTCTCTAGGAATCTTCCATGAAGGTAAGGGAACCTTGGCACTGGACCTCAGAATTACAGATAAAGTCATGACCATAATGATCATTGGTCCATGTCAAGATTTGAGTCACACCCAGCTATACTCAGGGCCAACTCCTTGCTCTGTGTTTAGGATCATACTTAGGGAACCATCTACAGGGTTGGAGATCAAGCCAGAGTCATCTATATTCAAGGAAAAAACCTGAACCCCTGTATTATCTTCTATCCCCCATAACAATATATTTTATGTATCCTTCAATCAGTCTACAGAATAATATTACACTCACACATTTCTCATAGCAATATAGATGATAACCCAAAACTGAACCAATGTACAAGACACAAACTCCCAAGCAGAAAAGAAAAATGATGCACAAAGTAGCCCTAACAAAAAGAAAGTGCCACAAAGTACCACAGGGAAGGAGCAAAAAGAGTGGACCTAAGTGAAAAAAAATCCAGGGGAAATACAAATACCAGCTCATTTCTATAATAGAAAGAGGCAATAACAATTGGATGAATGAAACAAAATAAAATACAAACCAATATTGGGATAAATTAGTGATTCCCAGAAGGGAACAGGAAGGATTGGGGAAATTGAGACACATACTCACCTGGTGGCCAGGGTGGTCTCTAGAGAGAAGCTCAGGACTGCAAGGTCTCAAATTCGATGTATGAACCACACAGAGAGCAAGAGAGAGAGTCTTACTGGTCAGCACCTGGCCTCAGCTTGTCTGCTGCAGCCTTCAGGCATCTCTCATTTTCAGTAGGGATCTAGCTTGATACTCGTGAGCAAACTTCCATTCAAACTCAACCATCTCTTGTATGGAACCCTTTAATCTCTTTGGGACTTTATGAACTCTGAGTTCCAAGTCCTGTTACTATGTTACTCATCTATTCTCATCCTACAATCAATATCCCCAGAGCACCAAAGGCTGGCTCTTGACACTTGAAAATTCCACTGGTATAAAATTTCAAACCCTTTTGTGATGGACCTCAGAAGATCAGAGCTGTTTCAATCACTCGGCAGAGTTCAAGATGATTACAGGCACATCATTGGTCCGTATACGTTTAAATGTAACTTGTATGTTCCCTTTATAGAACATAGGCCCTTCATCAGAACCAAAAAACATACCAGTATCTCCTATGTACCCCTTTCCTTGTAACAACTATTCAACCTGCTTAGCAGTAACAAGAATAAATGTTTTCGGGGCCGGGAAGGTGGCGCTAGAGGTAAGGTGTCTGCCTTGCAAGCGCTAGCCAAGGAAGGACCACGGTTTGATCCCCCGGCGTCCCATATGGTCCCCCCAAGCCAGGAGCGATTTCTGAGCTCATAGCCAGGAGTAACCCCTGAGTGTCAAACGGGTATGTCCCAAAAAACCAAAAAAAAAAATAAATAAATGTTTTCAAAAAAAATAAAGGGAGGGGGATCAAAAAATGCTTCAGGAAGAGAAATACTATAAATCAACAAGCTATAAAGAAGAGTGTTACAAACTTGATAATTACTGAAATATTCCTATGTATATCAATTATTTCATAAATATTAGTTTGTCGTTGCTAATAAAGACTTTGTTTTTATAGATTTCCATAAGCCATTATGGTATTTTATTTATTTTTGTTATTTTGTGGTCATAGCTAAGAAGGCATGAACCACTTCCAGCAGAGTGCTCAGGAGGCACACCAGGTAGTGATGGGATGGGAGGAGCAAGGTGGCTACAGAAACTGAACAAGAGCCGGTTGCATATAAAGCATAGATTAGGCCATTCTTTCTTGAGCCTGATGAACTCATTTGTAACAAGTGTTCCAGAACAAAAAATGTAGGGTATTTCATACTTTCCATACTGGGAATTAACTTTCTAGAAATAATAGCCCAAATCTTGATTCATACTTGCCTTGATTGAGATCCTATACATGGTCACAACCACAGAGTTGGGAACAGACCAAGATCGTCATTTAACTCAGGGGTACCATTACTATTCTTGTCCTGGGAGCTTCACTTCTAAGAACAGGAGAAAAAAACAGAAATTCCAATAGTTGTAGATGAACCAGCCCAAGGGTCTTGCTTGGCAAGTTCACCAGTACTTGCCTTATTCTGTGCCATCAGAGAAAATGGTTGCAACTATGAAGCAATGGACCAAGATGGCTGCAACCTTTTTTCAAAGGCACCATTTTATCTGAGAGCAGATAGAGAGTAACAAAAATGTGAAAAGGCTGATGATGCCCAAAGGTCACTCACTGGATCCTGCCCAAATCCCACAATACAAAAATTCATACATGAGAAACTATTTCTCCCTGAAGAATGTACTGTAGCCTTCTTCCAGTCACTAGGCCAAAACTCCTTGTCTATCAAGGCATGGTGGCACTGTCAGAAATCATTAGCTAAGAAGAAAGTAAGCCTTCCTTGCCTCTTAAAGATGGGCACTAATAAGAAACTTTAACAGATCACTCTGGACCATGTGACAGCACCACCATCTTCATCTTTTGATCCCTTGGTCCCTTTCCTCTTGATGATTTCATGTTCCAGTGAAGAATATGAGGAGACAAGTCAATCACTGACATATATTTGGAGCCTCAGGCCACACAGAGCCAAGGACAGGTGAATCCATATCTTTGGACCTCAGAATCCAACGTAGTCATCGTTAACGACTCATACGCCACCAGTGATCATCATTGATCCAATAGTGCACCCTCGTCCTTGAATTCATTGTTGCACATCATTGGCCAATTAATTTGAGAATTCATTGCCACTAATTTCATTAGGAGTAATGATGGTTTATTGGATCTCAGGAAACCTAGATATCCCAAATTGGGACGAAGATTCACCACTACTTTCATGTCACTATTTTGGGCTCTGCCAACTGTCTCCCAAATGAACTAATTGATAGACTCAAGCCCATGATTCCTATGTACCAAGGGTTCTTCTCTGATGGAATTTCACACCTTTCAGTGATAGTGGGAATCCAATTTCTAGAAATCATAGCAAAATGTAGAACCCAAACTTTGACCAATACTTGCCTTGGTCTCAGATCTTAGAGTCACAACAACGGAGCTGGGGACCAAGAAGGTTATTCAATATCATGGTATCATGGCTACTATTTTTATGAAGATTTCAGTTCTGAGGAGAGGAAGACAGAGAAATAGAGAGAAAAAAGGGAAAGTCGAGATGGGGAATTCCAGAAGTTGGAGATGAAACCAGAGGAATTGCTTGGGAGGTTATACAGGATGTCACATTGGGACATTGGGGGAAAATGTATCTTTTTGTTTCTCCTGCACAACAGACCATAAAAATCTTGCCTATGGCAACATGTAGGCTATCACTTTCCTTGGAACTGGCCCCTTTGCTCCTTGATTCTTTCAGAATAAAAGGCTATGAAAACATAAGGGACAAATTGGGTCCCATCTGGCTGGACCTCAGATCCACATGTATTCATTGTACAAAACTCACACGCCACCGCCAACTGCGAACATCATTGATCCAATCTCTCCTTTTCTGCACAATTTCCACATCATCAGGGCATTAGCTTGGGAACTAACTATGTCTGACTTATGGGTTCAAAGTGACTGAGTATCTGCTGGACACAACCCCAAAGGATCCTCACATTGCAAATGGGAATCCAATATTGGTGTCTCCTCAATTTGCATCTTGTCAGTGATTCTCAGTGCTGCCTATGTGTAGTACATGTGACAGTCAGTCCCATATTCACTGAGTTCATCCTACATATGCCATTGAGAACAGATGGGTCTTCATTGATAATGTCACACATTGTGAATCACTTCCTGTTGCCCCTAAAAATTCATAGCTCTAAACCCAAATGTGCACCAGTACTTGCCTTGTTCTGTAATGTCAGAAGACTCAGTTGCACCTATGAAGCAACAGGCCAAGATGGTGGCATCATTTATTCAAAGGTGCCATATTCTCTGAGGGCAGATAGAGAGTGACAAAGATGTGAAAAAGTTGATGATACCCCAAAGACCACTGGATCCTGCCCAAATTTTTCATTGCAGAAATGTGCGTTTGAGAATTTTTATTTCTCTATTAATCCCCACTCTCCACCATTCATAGCAAAGGCATAAAAGTGTTAATATTTATGCCAATATTTATCTATTTTTATCTGAATAAGATAAAGTTAAAATCTTACAAGTGACTGAGATCAAGACTCAATGATTATTTACACTGTCTGTAGTGCTCAGTCAGAAATGTGAAATATACTAGATCCTCTTCATATGCATTCTTACTAACATTTCTTAATTTTGTTTTTTGCTTTTATCATGTGCAGAGCCAAGAGTAATCCTAAAAATTTCTGGGTATGACCCCTCCAACAATAATAAAATAAACATATATGAATCAAAAAAATCAGGTATGAGAACATATAATAACCTAACACATGTCTAAAAACATTTGCCTTAATTAATGCCTTTTTCAGTAAATATTCTTTATATAAAATATTAACTAATAAAAATATCTTTCCAATATCAGATTGGTCACTGAGTCATATTGAACATATATATTTAATAATGTTTTAAATTGAGACATATATGGATGTAGATACTACTTAATAAGCATAATTCATACTTTACTATTATCAATATTATTGTATGGATCTCTTCATTTATTTTTTTTGTGGTGGGAAGGATCAAACCTAATGTTTCACATATACAAATAAAGTACTCTATCACTGAACTGTAACCCTCTTTTACTTCATAGTTCTCTGCATAAAGTTCAGGGATTAATTTTTCATAATTATTCAAAAGAATTATGCATGTGTAAAAACTTATCTACAAAGACACAAAAAATAAGAGCAAGCAATACCCTACGTCCACCTATTGTCATTTGCTACATGGATAGATCTGTCAATCAATGTTGAATGTAATCAATGTTGAATATGCAAATTAATAAAATGTTAAAATTGCTATCAATCTATCCACTTCTACAGTCTGTCGTTTGTACTGTATCTCACAATGCAGTAAACACATCGGTTAAAAACACTCTAAAACAAAGATGAGCATTGATTTGTTAGATTGACTTCTGTGCTGAATCATCAAAAGGGCTGCCATGGTATGACTCCCCATGAAGGGACTTAAATCTATTTCAGGAAGGTCCATCCTGAAGAATCCAGAGCAGAGAAATTACAGCTATAGATCATCTTGAAGTTTCTGCTTCTTCTCCTCTTTTGATTTACTCAAGCATAATATGTAATATAAAGATACGACCCTGAGTAAAGATACCCTGAGTAAAAATACCTTTACATTGCTTAAGATCAACAGTTTTTAATGATATTCTGGGTCTTATCATCTGTGTAGAGTTGATAAGGCTTCATCCTCTCTTCTACTTATTCTTTAATGGATTGCTGTCTCACCATATATATATATATATCTTCGTAAGACAGAGATCACTGAATCCAAAGAATATTCTTTCATAGTGCTAATGATCAATCTAATCGAGCACTGACAAAAGGGTCAAAAGATTCTGTTTCGTTGGTGTTGGGACCTCAGACTTCCAGACACATGGCGTTCATTGTCCATGACTCATCTGCCACCGGTTGTCATCACTGGTCCAAGTGGGGGTGTCTAGCTTCATTCTCAGGCAAGCATCACCCAGGACTAACAACTTAGTACTCGAATTACAAAACTCAAGACTCAAAGAGCCTTCATTGCTATCACTTCTTGAGTTTAGATAATTCAATATTTATACATTAATTAATCATCCTCATTATGACAAGTGATTAAGCAAAATTATGCTCTGTCCACTGCTAACTTACTCATTGGTCCCTGATATCTTTCTATGTAATTTTTTTAAATATTAAGAATTCACTATAAAAAACACTGAAAGTAAAACGAATAAATTGTCCTTTACTCACGTAGGTTTCCACACAGCGACAAATACAGAGATCAGTGATCAATGTGAAATACTTTTATCGGCCTGGGTAAGTCCTTCCTAAAGAGAATAATTCAGAACAGGTGACATGATTAAGATATTGCTTTTAGTTACCCGGGCATCTTTATAATATTACACAGTAATTGGTATACATTAGATTATCCTTTCATTTTAACTGCATTTTTATTTTTTGTTTTGTTTTGTTTAGGCCATATTTGGCAGTATCCAGGATCTACTCCTGACTCTGTGCTCAGGATCATTTAGAAAAGACATCAGGAAATCATATGTGGAAATTAGGAGACCAAGGTTGATTACCAGCAAGCAAGTGCATAATCTGTTTTTCCAGCTTCAGTATACAAAACTTTCCACTAATGCCAAACACAAATGTTAGCCATCATGTTAATAATTGTTTCTCGAAACACATAAAAAATAATTGTTTCTATAATCACTGGCATTGTTGGCTACAAATATCTTATTAATCATCTCTCTTGATAGAAATGTTGATTAATTTAACATTTATGTCAATTTTATATTTATTATGAAACCATCCTTGGGTCATTTAGATTATATATACATATATATAATATTAATCCTCTATACTATATATACTGTGATAGTTAATAATACAAAGGAACAAGCATGACAACAAAATAAAGACAGAATTGATATTATATAGTTAATATTACAATTAACATAATTGATCAAACCTGAATAGAACCCTATCAACTATACTGGCACTATACATAAAATCTGATATATAATCTAAGTGAGACACATAATGGACAAATGATCCCCATTTCCCTAGATTTCCTTTTGAGTTAGACCTCACAGTTCTAGACATATTCAACATCACTCAGAACTCCTAGAGCACAATTCATCCTCAATGATCCAACCGGTCTTCATTTTCATCACTCTGCATGAATTAATCTGCCAATTTCTTAATAATCAAATGCTTGATTTTTAAAAAGGAAACTGATAAAGGCTATACATATCCCTCAGATCAGTTTAACCCTATCACTTGCTACTAGTTATCCTTGATGGTTCATGTCTGATCAATCAAAATGATGTATCAGATGATAGCGCATTTATCACTAGACTACAATAGCCTTTCTTTGCTTGGCATAAATAACTCTTCTTTCATTTAAAAAACAGGCATACTAGAAGCAAGACAATCCCCTAACTCATACTGCTTAGTGTCCCTGAAGCAGATGCAAGCACAAACTTTGCGACAATGGAAGATGCTTCAATCAATGACTATCCATTCTATAGACAAAGCCAAGAGTTGCCTTCTTCAAATTAATTTTGATTTCACATTTCATTTAGCTTGTCTGCAGCTATTAACTTTTCATAATATTTATGTACATTTCTCTTCCCAAAATTAACAACCTTGCCCATGAGGGTGATCATTAACAATAAGAGGAATTAATCCTAATCAGTGCCAATGTGTTCCTTAGACAAAGAGTAATAGAGGTGTTCATTTATTTTCTAATGGATTTCAATGAAGTCAATTAATAGCCAAAGTATCTCTCGCCTTGCCACATATATTCAGAGTTAAATACTGCTTCAACTTTTTTTCACACTGACTAATTTATGTATTTGCTAGGAACTCATAACTGACCAAGCGAAATAACTGAAATGAGAGCTCTGTGTCTAGAATCTGGTGAGCAGTGTGGCAATGGTACTCAAGGCATTTCACCCTAGTGTTCGTAGGACTGTCAATCATGATACTTCCAAAGGGAAGAAACAAACTAGTTCTGAGTAGTCAAAGAAGCAGATTCATAACTATTACTCACATCTGTCCAAAGGATCATTTCCCACAGAAAGAATTAACTAAATTTCTGATTGACTAAACCTTAGGGTTCCAAATGAATATCTCTTATTAATGGATCATCCTGCCTCCTATCTAGATTAATTAATGTCTGACATTAATCCATTTTAGTCTTTGAATTCAAATGAAAACTGAATACTACATTTTACATCAATGAGCTCCTAGAATAATTTAGTGACAATGAATAAAAATACTTTTTCCCCCTTACTTGATCAAAGATGTAGTGAACTGGCCAACATATGACCTTCATTGATTTCATTTACCTTTGTATATTCATTTAGTCTCCTTGATAAGACGTAAACCACCATCCCAGAAGTAGCCACTTTGCTACTGACAGAACTTTTATGCTTCTAAATGAAAACATTGGGTGTACATTCTGCCTCATACAAAGCACATATAAAAACAGACAGGTAAGACTATATTAGATGACAAACAGAACAGGCTAGATTCAGACTTTTTCTTTTTTTTTTTTTTTTTTTTTGGTTTTTGAGTCACACCCTGTGACGCTCAGGGGTTACTCCTGGCTATGCGCTCAGAAGTTGCTCCTGGCTTCTTGGGGGACCATATGGGACGCCGGGGGATCGAACCGCAGTCCGTCCTAGGCTAGCGCAGGCAAGGCAGGCACCTTACCTCCAGCGCCACCGCCCAGCCCCCAGACTTTTTCTTTTTAAATTGAGCTCAAGTCACCATTGTTACTTGTACCTTCAAACTTCATAGGGCATTTTGATGATTTGAATCATTGAACTTAACTGGTAAAGAAAATGATAAAAATCAATACCAAGCCAAAAAATAAGAACTATGACTATTTTGCCCACTTACATGCCCTTTCTCTGGGTCTAGATATTTCTAAATTATTTTTGTTTAAGAATTAGGCTCAGGAGTCCAAGCATAAAGTTCAGTTTCTACTTCTGCCCATATTTGTAACCACCTCTCTGTACCTATGTGTTAGATTACACCTTGATTTTTCAAAACAAAGGTAGTACCTGGTTTTTTGTATCTGTTTATTGATAACTTAGTTTCACACAAAACAAAGATCATCCCTAATGCCTTTGTATCTATTTGTTTACAACTTGGTTTTACCCCAAAACAGAGATTGTCTTACATGTAAAGATGGGAGGAACTGGCGCAGAATAGCCTGAGTTATCTGTCCTTACTCCCACCTGGGATTGGTCTCTAAACTCAATAAAAACCAAAAAAAAAAAAAATATATATATATATATATTTTTTTTTTTTTAAAAATTTAGTTTTGAGATCACACCCAGCAGTGCTGAGAGGTTACTCCTAGCTCTGTACTCAGGAATCACTCCTGGCAGGTTCAAAGGACCATGTGGGGTGCCAGGGACTAAAGAGGGGTCAGCCATATGCAAAGCAAGCACCTACCCACTGTACTATTGCTCCAGCAATAGCACCTATGTTTACTACAAGCTGGAGGTTCAATTACAAAGTAGGTTCAACAAACCTGCTTTGTAATAATAGTGTCAGTTTATGTAGAATAACATTTAAATTTCTAATCATGGAAGAATCCTCCATGGGCCATATTTCTCCCTGCTTATCTCTTCACTGATCGCAGCTTTATTTGTCTATTCAAGGACTGAATAGTGAGCTATTTGATCAGATATTTGAACTTGATATCATATGCATATGCTCAGAGAAAAAATAAAAAATCCAAAAGCAATCTAAGATGGATAAGTTCTTCATGTATCAGACTCTAGATGTCCACCTACAAATCACAAAGGGAACCTCATCGAGACATATAAATATTAATCATTATTTTTGCATCTCCCTGGGCCACAATTTGCTCCCTTTGAAATAACTGACCAAGAGTTATAAATTATCTATCCACAAGTAACAATTAATCAACATCTATAAATTAATGAATATCAGATGATACTTTCCACAATGTGTCCTTCATAGGAGCTATATGGATTTTAAAGCCAGATTTTAACTCATTTTTAATAAAACAGTGAAGAGTATATTTGATACTAACTTGTCAAATGTACATTTCAGAAAGACTCATATTCCTTTTTCTTTTCATTCAATAACCAGTCAATTATTTATGTAATGTTTCTTCTGTGAATGAGATTAAACAACCAGTTGACATCTACCAATCTAAAAAACTAGAATTATTTATAATTGCTTGCAAACATATCAAAAAATTGACATGGTCTTTATCAATATTTTTCAATGACATTCAGTGATACAGTAATGCATAAAAATCATCCACTTCTTATTAAATTCGTTCATAATTATTAACTTTTCAACTTCCTTCTGCCCATATTATAAATCTTCAAATAACCATGTTTCATTTTATAAAAATCAATTCACATACCATACAATCAGTTGTGTGTATACCCAGAAACCAGATACCAGAAAATTCTAAACTTTTCCAATAAGTTCATTTCTACTGTGGAGAGAAAAGGCCATGTTTGAATAAAGGACCTCAGAATTGTAGATGGCATTAATCAATTTTCTTGATTCAGACACCCTCCAATCTCATCATTGGTCCACATATGGCACACTCACCTCCATTCACCTGGTCAATCAGAAGCTCCCAAGAATAATTGATCCACTAAAATCTTGGTCTACACTAATTTCTTACAGAGCCTTGATGACAGATCTCAGCAAAAGAGTTATTTCTAGTTAGCACCGGGAATTGAACTAGTCTATGATTGGATCCCATTCACTGAATAAGTTTGATTTTCAGCATGGCATAATGAAGAATTAAAAACCACATTGGCATACTAACTATCAATTAAAATCACAATGGTATCCCCAAATCAGAATATAGATACTAACTTCTACATTCTAAGCCACATTTGGCAATATTCAGGGCTGACTGTTGGTCCTGCACTCAAGAATTACTCCCAGTGGGTCTCAGGGCCATAGGGAATACCAGGGATCAAATCTGAGTCTCCTATATGCAAGGCAAGACCCTTCCTGCTGTGCTACATCTCTCTGGCCCAATGATGTTCTAAATTCTAAGAAATTCCTCTAAACAATCTAAATCACTACAAATATGGAAATGCTTTCACTGGCTGTGAAGCTCAAAACACAGGATATATGGTATTTATGGCATTTACTGAAATGCTTTGCACATAAAAGATCAATAAATCTTAATTGCATGAAATTGATTTTTATATTTTTTGCTTCGTTTTGGTGTCACATCCATTAGTACTTGAGGGTTATGTGTAGTTCAATGCTCAGAAATCCCTCCTGGCAGGCTTGTGTGAGCCACAAAGGATGCTGGGTATTGAACCATGTTCAATAGGCCATGTGCAAGGCCAAAGTCTTCCCCACTGTACTATCTCTTGGACCCCAGTTTCTACTTCTTGACCCCTGGAGCTTAATCATTTTGTTTATATTTCATGTTCTTAGGTTGTTTGTTGTTTGTTTGGTTGGTTAGGGTGTTTTTTTTCCTTTTAGGTATTGTTTTCTTTTAGGGTCATACCCAGTGGTGCTCTGATCTTACTTCTGAATAACTCAGGAATAACCAAAGTGGTACACAGGGGACCATATGAGATGCTGGGGATCAAACTCAGGTGAGCCAGATGCAAGGCAATGCTTTCTCACTGGCCTATGACTCTCACTCCAATTTATTTGTTTTTGTTTGGACAGATTTCAAAAAGAAGAAGTGCAAATTTAGACACTGCCATTGACCCACTAACTCATGAAAATCATCAACCACATTCTTTTGTAATTTTCTTTATAAATTAAAATTGGTTAAAACAAGAACATTCCTCTTCATTCTAATTATATTTTTAAAGTTCATGCTTAGGCATTTTCAACATCTAACACAGCATGAAAATTTTCTAATTATTTTTTTCCTAATTATTGTTTGTCTGAGGTCCATACCCTGAATACCACACCCAATATTCAGGAATTACTCCTGGCTCTGTGCTCAGGACCAGGGATCCTGGAATTCAAACCTGGGCTGCTGCATGCCAGGCAAGTGTCCTATCTCTTCAGTCTCTCTATTTCATTTTTTTATTATTGGCAAATTAACTTATTATTACTAAAATAAGCTATGATATGATAAGTAGGACTTATCATACTATTATTTCATGTATGTATTTCATGTATGTATTCATGTATTTATGTATTCCTTTTTAAAAAAATCACAGCAAAAATAAATACATAAAATAAAAAAAGCCACAAGGGGGGAAGCCACAAGAAACCCACCACCAACTTCAGAAATATGGACATTTCTGCCCATAGCTTTGCAAAGAAGGAATAGCCTTAGTTTATTTTTTAACTCACATTTTGGGGAATGTACTAATGTATTTAGTTCATTAGTCCCTTTAATAACTTGATACTTGATAGCCCTACTCTGTTTATATTTTATTCATACATTGATTTACCACTAACAATACGATCCATATTCATGAACAACTAAAATACCCAAGATACAATCTTTGACTATGTCTAACTTTCTCTCAAATAATTCCCCCAGACAAAATGCCCCTCAGAATTGCAGGCTGAGTTTAATGAAGATATTTTATTCAAGAGCCCCGAGCCTAGTTATCATTGATTCAAACTTTGGATCTGGTGTCTTTACTTAACATAATGTTTTCCATTTATGCATTGATTCACGAATAATAATACAACTGATGTCCATAAACTAGGAAAATAAAACTAAAACCTAGATTCCTAAGTAGTCTGTGAAAGGTCATTTTGTCTTTGGGCACCATATCATAGCATTTGCACTTAGGAATTAATGACCTCTAGACCATACTTGACCTCTTGCGTTTAATATTCACATGCATCTTTTTTTTTATTTGGAGGAATGTTCAGGGATTACCCAGTAATGTTCAGGGATTACTTCTTGCTCTGCACTCATAAATTACTCCTAGAAGTTCTTGGGAGACCATGTGGGATGCCAGGGATCAAATCAGGGTCGGCTACAAGCAAAACAAGTGCCCTCCCACTATACTTTGGCCCCATAACACCATATTTTAAAGATGATACAATACACTGAATTTTATGTCCTAACTTAAAAATACCAAATGTTTCTATTTTCTTATATTCTGTACTTCAATAGGTCAATAATCTATAAAGATATATATGAATACATGCTTGAAATCAACTAAATAAAAAAGGAGATAAAATATTTGAATATTCTGAAAGTGCCTGAAATACTTTCTACCTTTTGTTATGATTAAGTCAGTCACAATGAAATGGTTTTCTTTCCATTTCAAATTAATAACCTATTTCTACCCCTAGACAGTACATAGGCATTTTTGAATTGTCTCTGTATGTAACAATCTTCTAAATCTCTAGGTTAAAAACCCAAACCAAGTTCCTAGAACATATGTCTTGAGTGTTACATGCAATAATCTTTTTTGTCTTTAAACAGAGATTGGCTATGTACCTCAAAAAATGTTCATTCTGGAAGTCAAAAGCAAATGCATTTATATTTAGCTATCTTCAAGGAAGCATAGAATAGAAAAAACTCAATCAGGCTAACTTGGTAGCCTGTTTTCAACATTTGGAAAGACATGTCCATTTCATACTTATTATGTTTCTACCTTGCACAATTCTTTTAAATAATAGAATGAACACAATTGGACCTAGCAGTAAACCAAAAGAATAAGTAGAAATACAGGTGATCCCTTCTTCTAATTCCTGTACATAGAGTTAAAAGCCAAGAAGCTTTGCTTTGATTGAACTAAATTGTATGGATTTATCCTCAAAGATGGGAGATTAATCTCACCAATAGTCCATGTTGGACCTACATATTATAGGTCTTAATTCACTCACTGATTTATTACTAATAATAGGAGCATTCCTTCCCTTTTTCTAAAAGAAATACCCCCCCAAATTTCAATAACCCTCAAATATTGCTCTTTCCAAAGATCCAGCTGCAGCCACAGAGGGAACAAGAGCTCATGTTTTAAAGACAGGTGCTGGGGAAGACATGAGGAATCAAAATATTTACAAACAATCCCATGCTGTCTATGGCTGTGTTCTGGCTGCCTTGTCAGAAGTCGTATGGGGATGTCAATGTATATATTTGGTCACAACTCATGATACTTTGCTCAGCATGAATCACACCTGCATTGGATCAGGATTCCAAATAACATTTGCTTTTGTCCTATGTGATTTTCCATGGGGACAGCAACTGGTTGCTTTAATGTTGGCACAGACAAAATGGCATAAAAGATAACACGGATCATAAATGTGTTTGTATAAAATGGTTTTCTCCTGGCTCCATGCTCTGCCTCTTTAACAATAAAGTTACTCAATAAACTCTATGCAAATGCATTGCCTTGTCTTAATAGAATGATCAACTGGCAATCTGCCTCAACACAAAACAAAATTTTCAACTCTTAGGTACAGATGGCCATATATTTTGAACTAATGTGATAAGAGCCTTGACTAATTGATGGGCACTTAATTACCTAATTGGTGGGGACGAAGACACCCCAAATTATTCCTTTCATAACTGATGTTTAGTTACATGCCCTCCAAGCCACTCACAGATCTCTCATTCTGTATTCCTTGACATACTCTGTTCTTGGTGGGCTAACTGCATTAGAACAAAGCAATTCATTCCCCCAAAACACAAAAGCCCAAGACTAGCATGCTGTGGGCAAATTTCCAACCAAAAGAATAATGTGCTTCTCTGTCATGGACCTCAGAGTTGCAGATGGGTTTAATAAAAATTCCTGTTTCAGAAAACCCATGACATTCATCATTGGTCCATGCTGGGAAATTTGGGTTTTCTATGTATCAACTGATTTACTGATTCATGATATGTCTTACAACTTAAAAAGCAAAATAAAACTAACAACAACAACAACAACAAAAGTCTCCCCAATCCAGATAATTGAATCTTGGCCTACAATGCTAACAGACAAGATTTTAATTGGCCCTCAAAGTCACATGAAGGAATGGGGTAACATCCCTTTTTTCTTTGAAGCCCAAAACCACTTTCTATATTACTCTTTTTAATTTAATTTATTCACAGGATGGTTTAAAATTATTATTAAAAATAATAATTAAACCACCATATTTAGTCACCTCTGACCTTACCCCCAAGGGATTCCCAGCAATTCTATCCAAATGGGAACACTTAAACCAACCAGAGTAAACAATAAAGAATAATATTTACCTGCTTAGAGAAACATATAGCACAGCTGCTTTTCAAATGATCTCAGTTGTGCTGATTTGAATCACTTTTTGGTTTATAACGTGTTCCCATGACTGAATTCATACTTAAAGAGTATCTGATCCCATGTAAGTAGTAAACAATTACTACTTCCAAAATTCTTCAGCTAACAAACACTACATGTGCAAACTATCCAAAGAGTATAAAAAAGAGGATTTATTTAGCTGAGTTTTTATGCTCAGAACATCATTTTTTGATAGAATAGAATTTTTTGATAGTCACACTGGGCACCATAGGCAGATTGTTACTAAATTTACATTTCCTTTTAAATGCATCAAGGCAAAACTACATCACAATAAACCTCAGATCATCATCATAATAATAATAATGTTTTATTATCCCTGTATTGAGTTTGTAGGTATAAAGAGTCAAGTCTAAGAATATGATCTGACTACAAAAATACACCTACATAAAACTTCTCCTTTTCATAATTAAAGGAAAAATAACCAACCACAAAACTCAAACTATGATCTACTAACTATGGATACTAACCAGCAACTAACAAGCAGAAATACTAACAGGCAGAAAAGGACCACTTATTGATTTTGGTGGAGTAATTATCATATTCATATTTTATTCCATACTCTTTGTCCACAAGTAGACCTTATCTATTAGGCAGTTTGTTTACAGACAGACTGATTTAATCCAACTGCACCAGTCCATATAGATGAACCACATATGATCAGGAACAAGGATACCTGAACATCTATGAGCCCATTGCTACAGAGACTAGTGAGGAATTATCTTTTTCTGATAGACATCCAAGTTACAAGATCAAAGACAACAATCCCATCAGCAAGATTATCTCATTAGCCAATGATCATCTAAAGACAAAGACTTGATTCTTTTGCACAAGAAGGGAATCCAGTTAGGAATTAAAATTCTCTGAGTACAAAAGCAAGCCTGAGGGGCCAGAGAAATAGCACAGCTAAGGCATTTGCCTTGCATGGAGAAGGACAGTGGTTCAAATCTCAGCATCCCATATGATCCTCCCAGCCTGCCGGGGGCGATTTCTGAGCATAGAGCCAAAAGTAGCCCCTAAGTGCTGCCAGGTGTGACCCCAAAACAAAAAACGAAAAGCAAGCCTGAGACCCAATCTATCCTCGGTCATTCAATTTTTTATAGAGTTATAACTTGGTGCATCCAGCAACTACAAATCTAGCGACTTCGGCCACTATGGCCAAAGCTGCATCTGCCATCTTGAAAAGCGCTTCCCATCTTAAAGAGTTAACCACTCAGATCAAGAATATCCCAAGAATATATTAAACAAATATAAAAAGAACTCTGGAGAATAGTCTGCTCTGAAAATAAGCAAAAAAAAAAAAAAAAAAAAAAAAAAAAAGCCTTGCTCACTGTAAAACAGTCTTAATTGGACAGCACTGAATTAATCACACATTTTAATTCACGAATCACTCCACTCCTGGCTCCTAATTGGCATTCCTTCATTTCATGTATTATTGAAGCATTTATTTAATTGAAATCATTTAGTCGGGGTCCCATCAATAATGCCCATGGAAGCCTGGAACAGCACTGACGATGTTTATTGACATCAGTCTGTATGTCCCAGAAGTAACAGCCCAAGGCTTTGCAATTAAAGAATGATTAAATCAACTGTGTGCTGTTTATTCTAGGAAAAAAACCTACTTTTCCAAACAATGAACATAGAATTAGCTTTTTAAAACTGAAATGTGTCAAGAGGACTCGATTAGTCCTACGCCCCACTTCATCTCATATTCTCATCATTTTCCCAGGAATGACATTTTGTGTTTACTAACTTAAATGTTATGATTAAATAACATGCATGCCAATAAATCCATTGCTCCACACCAAATAAAAATTCTTAACAATTAGAGATATTTGATTTCACTTACTATCCAAATAGAGAAAAGCCACTAAGAACAACAGATCTATCCTTGTTTTTGTTGTTGTTTGTTTGTTCTCTTGGATTTATTTATACAGAACCGAACAGGGATTCGTGGTGTCACTACATCAGACTCCACGATAGGTACTTTAAGGACTCACTAAATTACTGTTTTTATTTAATTTTTCCAGAAATGCTAATGTGGTGTCCTCATTTTTTCTCAGAAAACTCAAAAGGGATAAACACTAGCTCCAAAACCAAACTGCAACAACTTGCAAAGTTCCAGGTGTACTTTTCAACAAACAGAAGAGACTCGATAAGATTATTATTATACCCCTCCCCATAAAGATCATGAGGAAACCAGGCAAAATTGGATCTTTCTATCAAAAATGTATTACTAATTGGTCCCTGGCTTTACTGGTTTTGAAAAAGAACACAAAGATATAAAATGACTCCTGCTTTCTCTATAATCACTATTTATGGACATGACTTCCATTATTTAATGTGAAGAATAACACAGAATAATCATCACCATCATCAAATAAGTTTTAAAATTGGATTTATTCTGATCATTGTCACAGAAGGCATTCTCTTGGTCTCTGCTTGGATGCCAATTAGGTGGCTATTTGGCAAACGAATTTCTATAAGAAGCTGTGTTTTCATTTCTCTAAAGCCCACCACCAACACATAACATCCCGACTGCTCGGTGCAAATGAGTCTGTGTTCCCGTCCAGAGCAGTCAAATTGACTATTCATTTATTGAGAGTCAGACGCAATTATATTGGAACAATAACCACTATTTCAGTCCATTTTTCATTATCTGTGCACGTCCTCTATTTTCCATGCATTGACCCTTTGCTTTCATTTCTGAGTTGGCCTGATAATGGAAATACAGATTTCCCCAACCCTCTGCTCCCATAGACACAAACTTCATAGTCACAGGTGATTTTCTTACATGGCTACTAGCCAGGCACCTTTTGTGTGGACCTCAGAGTTGCCTATGGGTTTAATCAAAAGTCCTGTTTCAGATACCCCATGGTACTCATCATTGGTCCATGTACAACTGGTTTTTTACATCTCACCCAGTTATCTGGCCTGTCCCCTATCCATAGTAATAGAATCACAAGATTCTGGGAATGCCACTTTCCTGTGTGGCTCTTCTCTCTGGAATAACCTAAAGCTCCTTTGAAGATTGACCCAATGAACATGTGAGATTAATTCATATCCAGGCTTCCTAGCTACCTCACCTTCCCCCCATCAGGTCTCCCAGGGAATTATTTTACTTGATCTTATTTCATAGACAGTTCAATGTGATAAAATCGCTGACCGTCTTTCAGCAATGTTCAAACACGGCACC
This sequence comes from Suncus etruscus, assembly GCF_024139225.1. Classification (NCBI taxonomy): domain Eukaryota; kingdom Metazoa; phylum Chordata; class Mammalia; order Eulipotyphla; family Soricidae; genus Suncus; species Suncus etruscus. Next base: position 43,631,496 of record NC_064850.1, on the reverse strand, counting down.
TTGAGTTTGGTGAATGGTGAACAGAAAAAAACCTTCTCCTACAGAGCTATACTACTATGGAATGTTCCAGAAGTTCTTCGGAGAGGAAAGTCAATCATCGTGTTCAGTGATTTAAAAATGAAAGAAAGGACTGTGTTTGATTCATCAAATCAACTGTGCCAGTGAGATGAAACAAATTCTGTTTTGTTTTGTTTGGTTGGGGTTGTTTGGTTAGACATTGTTTGTTTTTGTTTTTGGGGTCACACTAGGCAGCACTCAGGGGTTACTCCTGGCTCTATGCTCAAATATCGCTCCTGGCTGCTCAGGGGACCATATGGGATACCGGGATTTGAACGACCATCCTTCTGCATGCAAGGCAAACGTCCTACCTTCATGCTATCTCTCCGGTTCCCTAGACATTGTTTTTGAGTCAGAGTATATTCCCAACATTGGTCCACTTACAAGGACTGAGGTTTTCCAATAGAGATAGTACATAGATGTATTCTTTTCTATCAATAGATAATTTATATTAAATAGAATAAAATACATATAATATTTATAATTATTCTAAAATATTCCTAAAAAATTCCAGATTTAGGTCACCAATTGACAGTGAAAACTTGACAACTTACTCACCTTTTTCTGTGTTGTGTGTGTGTATTTTTTTTTAACTACAGCATTGCATGCCCGTGGGAAGTGAATTTCTTCTGTGCTATGGCCATTCTGCAGAGGAAAATTGAGAGTGAACCCTTTTTTAAAAAATACATAGTATGAGCTAATAATTAATTATATTGTGACACATTTTAATCCATCTTAATTAGCCCTCTAATTAAATTTTACAAATTATGACAGTCACTGCTGCTGAAACCTTCTGCAAGAAAAATACCCAAAAAATGATCAAATGGATATTATATTGCAGCTGTTCTTTATTAAAATAACATGAGTTAAAAATGACTGAATATTTTAGAAGTATGACGCCTCCTCAAATATAAGTTACCATACTACAACAACTACCAAACTATATTTGAAAAGTTCAGCAGAGTAAAGAATTATTTGATGTAACTTTTATAGAATATCCACTTTTAAATCCTATTTTATATCTTCAGTACTGGTTCATTTTGACTTTCTATGTCTATGAATTAACCTATTTAATAATTCCATTAACTCTATTTGACCCAATATTCATTATATCGCTCTGTATCTTTTTTGTTGTTGTTGTTTTTTGTTTTTTGTTTTTCAGACCACACTCGTTTGATGCTCAGGAGTTACTCCTGGCTGAGCACTCAGAAATTGCCCCTGGCTTGGGGGGACCATATGGGACGCTGGGGGATCTAACCGTGGTCCTTCCTTGGCTAGCGCTTGCAAGGCGCTTACCTCCAGCGCCACCTCGCCGGCCCCATCACTCTGTATTTTAAGTCACATATCAAACCAGATAGCAATTAAGACCTAAAATCTGACATGCAAGGATTTTTATGTAGCTTCTCAAAAATGAGAGGGAGAGAAAAATATGTCCTTTCTATAAACATCAGAAATGAAAACACAAATGACTAATTATCCCAGTCTCATAAAACTATCCTCTCTAACCTGGGCTTTGGCATAGTTTAGTTTAACCTTTTGAATTCTTTTTTCATTTTTAATTCTTTATTATATTCTAGGTCATATAATAATAGCACTATTATTAAATTGCTTACAAAGTTAAGGGTGCTGTGAATACCAAGAAACTAGAAATAAACACTGAAGGATAGTTTCTAGCTTCTTGCTAGTTATAGAAATAACAAAGTCATGTTTGGGTTGTTAATAAAATTGAGCATGTTTAATTTGATGCAACCTGCTACCATATGGATAAAACCCTGATGGAAATATATACTCCATCAATGATCTGTGTGTGTATTTCCTGCTTCTTTCAAAGGTAGATATAATAAAAGCAACTCTGGGAGAGAAATTCATATCAGGGATTACGTGTATTCAAAAAGAAAGTTTGGTCCTGGGAGATAACACAGTGGGAAGGGCATTTGCCTTGCATGTACCCAACCTGGGTTCAATCCCTGTCATCCCATATGGTCCCCTGAGCACCATCAAGAATGAGTTCAGAACCAGGAATCACCCCTGAAAATTGTTGTCTGTGGCACCCAAACAAAAAAAGATTGATGTCTCTTGCCGTATGAAGAAATTGAACATAAGTAATGGACTGTTATATATCTGCAAAAAAGAATGCATGGATGAGCTAGGAGGAAATGATATTTTGATAAATAAGTCAAGAGAGAAATATATACTACTGTGTCATTTACTCAAAAAGTCCAATTCAGAGTGGAGACATGCTACAGATAATGCTTTGAATGTGTGAAGCCCTTGTTTAGTTCCTAGCATTGTATGTCCCTACCCAACAGCCCCTGAGAATTGGGGATACTGGATCTCCGGCACCTAATATATGGTCCCATGAACTAAGAGTGATCCCTGAGAGCAGAACCAGGAGTTAACCCTGGGCATCATCACCAGGTGTGGCCCCAACTCAAAAAAAATTAAAAATAAAAATAAAAATGTACAGAAGTGAGAGGGCAGAGAGATAGAACAGTGGGTAGTATGGCCCAAAACCTAAAACTAAAAAAAAAATCCACAAATGTTTGTGGAAACAAACATTTTTTTAAATATCTGCTACCTATGAAGAACAGCATCAACTTGAAGTTGCTTTCATATGTTCTTTATCTAAAAGGGTAAAGTCCCTAATTTATACAACTGTGTGTGTGTGTGTGTGTGTGTACTTTTTTTTTTTTTGGCTACATCCAGCAGCACTCAGGTTACTCTTGGCTCTGCACTCAGAAATCACTCATACCAGGCTTGAAGGACCATATGGGATGCTGGGGATCAAACCCAGGTTGGTCACGTGCAAGGCAAATGTCTTCCCATCTATGCTATCACTTCAGACCCCAACTGGAGCAATATGTCTTTTAGAGAGAACTGAATAACTCTCAAAGACACATATAACCATCCATATACACAATGAGCATATGGAAACTCTAAGAAAGTAATAAATCATGCAATTTTGTAGTCATAAAGGATATGATGCTAAGTGTAGTCAGTAGGAGTGAAAGGGACAGACCCAGAATGATCCCTCTCATACATGGAACCTAAAGATATGGTGAGGCAGCAACAAAAACCCTAAGGCAACATAATAGGAAAACTGACCCACACAGTTAAATTGGAGGCTTGGGGTGGGTTTAGGGTGTTTGAGGGTAGAAGGACCACTAAGAATTAGTGTGGTGCTGGAAAAATGAACATGGGAAATCATGGATAATAGTACTATAAGCCAAAAGTAAATTCCAAACTTTTAAAACATGAAAAATAAAATACATGGCACCACACCACAGCAAAACCATAACCCAGGTAAGTCACTATTTTCTTGGAACAATATAACTGCCAAATAAATGACTCCAAAGCATGGCTTCATTAGAAAGTCTCCTAAGGTTGACTGAATCAATCCTTCATTTGCATATCTTATTCATGAATTCACATATAACTCTCCTTATAAATGTAGCTACCATTCTCAAGAAGCTCAAAAGACCAAGAATTAGATGGGCCTTGTTTCTCAAAAAAAAAAAAATGGACCCCAGCAACTTTTATGTTTTTATTAAAAAAGGGAAAACAAAAATTGGCTAAGCCAAAATTCTTTTTTCACACACCACAGGAAACTGAACACTTGGTACTTGTTTATTGATTTCATTACTGACTCACTAACTAACAACTAAATCAATACACAAAACATCCTCAAATCCCAATGATAAAAACTTCAAATTGTTAAGATTAGCAGATGAAGCTCAATGTCACACATACAAATTCATTAACTTGCTGGATTTTTGACATCTTTTTCTTTCATTCCTTTTTCTGGGGGAGGGGAACATAAGGTGTTCATAACTTGCTCTTGGCTCTGTGTTCAGGGATCACTCCTGGTGGGGCTCAAAAGACTTTATGAGAAGAAAGGAATCAAACTCTGATCTACTGTATATGAGGCAAGTGCCCTACTTGCTGTAGTGATTTTATACTCACTCCAGAAATTCAAATCATTCTTATAAAATATCAATCTATCTAAACAATCAATCTAAGCATCAATAGTACAATAAATCTTATAAAGTATCAATCTATACTTTTCAATTAATTTGTCTACATTGAACATATCATACAGAAAAGGAATAGAGTCTACCATCATGTGCCCATTGGAAAATAACCCACATCAGACATTATTTGTAGAGAAAAAGGAAATTAGCAATGATTTCAAACTAAAGTGCAATAATATAAACTCTGAGATTTAAATATTCTGTCATATTTTTTTATTTTGTTTTGGGGCCAAACCCAGATGTTCTAAGGGCTTCCTCCTGGCTAAGCTTGGAGATCACTCATAGCAGGGATCAGGCTGATAGACAGACAGACAGACAGATAGATAGATAGATAGATAGAGATAGATAGATAGATAGATAGATAGATAGGATTAGGCCAGCAGACAGACAGACAGACAGACAGACAGACAGACAGACAGACAGACAGACAGATAGATAGATAGACAGACAGACAGACAGACAGACAGACAGACAGACAGACAGACAGACAGACAGACAAAATATAGTGTCAATAATTGAATTGTTGGCCAACTACATGCAAGGCAAGTGCTTCCCTGGCAGGGGTCCTCAAACTTTTTAAACAGGGGGCCAATGGTCCCTCAGACCATTGGAGGGTCTGACTATAGTAAAAACAAAACTTATGAACAAATTCTTATGCACCTGCATATATCTTATTTTGCAATGAAGAAACAAAACAGATACAAATACAATATGTGGCCCGCTGGCTATAGTTTGAGGACCACTGCATGTAGAGTATTTTTAGAATTATTCTGTTATTAGTTCTGTGCTTGTTGTCCCACCTGGATCTTCCAGGTGGGGGTGATTGAGTGAGAAATAAAAAGGGGGAATTGTAGAGTATTAGAATTATTCTATGAATACTCTACACTTCCTCACTGTACTACCGCTCCTATCTCAATATATTTGCTTAACAATCTTAATTGAGTTGTCTCATTGGAATTTGGTTCATAAAATTTCAATCATGGTCCAGGCAGGGTCTTTCAGAATTTCCTCTATATATGTGTCCTTTCTTTCCCTAAAATACTAAAAACCCATGAATAAATCTCTCAATGAAGACCTTGAATTTTGGTTACTATACTTTTTACCCAAAAAAATGACAGCTAAGACTTTTATCAATAAAATTATATATGACTGTGACCTCTGTCTTGAAGTGGCAGAAAACTGAAAAGACTCTAAACTGGATGGTACTCAATATGTGGTATTGGATCTGGAGAAGATGAAACACATACAAAGACATAAATCTGTGATTTCCCCAAGCTGACCTTATTAATCAATAGTTCATTGATTAAATTTCAATTAAAAATGAGACCGATAAGCAGTCTACATTTTCAAGAGTGTTACAAATACTGCACTAGATTAAACAGAAAGTCTAATTAAGGCTACACTTTAATCAGGGTCTTATGGTCTACTTTCACTCAACTTTACTTTCTATATTGATTTATATTACATTATTATTTATTCATATTTATACTAATGGCTCATTAAAACAACTTTGGGGTTTACTTTTGAGTTTGGTTTGGTGCCTACACCTGGATCAGGAGTTACTCCAGGTTTTGTGCTCAGGGGGTGACTCTAGCTATACTTGGGGGAATATAGATACTGCTGGGGTGCCAGGAAAGTGCCTTAGCCTCTGTGCTATCTCTAACTCAGCCGGATTTTTACAGAGAAAAACCAGTAACATCAACCTACCAACGACCTCAACTGCAATACAAAAGAGGTAAGTTGGCTTTTCCGCTTTGCTTGATCATCAGTGAGAGGCAAGAGGAGAGACATTTACTTTTTTTAAAAATCCATGTTCCTGGCCGGGCGGTGGCGCTGGAGGTAAGGTGCCTGCCTTACCTGCGCTAGCCTAGGAGACGGACCGCGGTTCGATCCCCCGGCGTCCCATATGGTCCCCCAAGCCAGGAGCGACTTCTGAGCGCATAGCCAGGAGTAACCCCTGAGCGTTACCGGGTGTGGCCCAAAAAAAACCAAAAAAAAAAAAAAAAAAAAAAAAAATCCATGTTCCTTATTGGTTCATGTTATACCCCAGTGATTCTCAACCATGGATAATGTTGCCCCCCAGAGGACATATACCAAAGTCTGAAGATGTTTGATTTTAACTTTCACAACTGGTAAAGAGGGATTGAGTTCATACCTAGTAAGTTGAGATCAGTTTGGCATGGGTGAATATCCTACAACATACCGGAAAGCCCCCCCACCCCCACCAATAAAGAATTGTCTACGCCAAACGGCAAGAGTGATAGGTAGAAAAATACTGCTTGCTCTCTTTCTCTCTCTCTAAAAATATTCATTTAGAGGTGAAGATATTTTGTAGCTTTACTTGTCTTATTCTCAATATCCATAAGCAAATGAATTGGAAATCAAAATAAAATTCACTGTGTTCATATGTTCATGAATTCTAGACATGACCAACAAGATCAGATTTCATGTTTTTGTTATTATTTTCTATTATTATGGAACAACTTGAGAACAGTTTCCATGTTATTGTTTTATACTCACCAACGTACTTACAGCAGAGGATCAGTACCCCATCACCATGACCCCCTCATATAACCCCCATAGATAGCTGTGTTGGCACAACCTAGAAATGTATCTCTAAAAGAAATGTTTTATCATTTGAGTTTTTCTTAACATTCCACAGATGAATGAGATCATTCAGTGATGGGTTTATTTTTCCCTTCTTACTTAGCAGAATACCTTCCAATTCTACCCAGGTTGTACCAACCAGCATCTCCTAACAATGAATAATGATAACAATATGGACTTATTGCTGGTTTTATCAATATCATCACTATCCAAAGAGGCATCAAATCAAGTCATGTTGGTCTAGACCAGTAGTATAATGGGGAGTCCACTTGGATTCAATGCAGTCAACCTGCGATGGATCTATGGAATCATGTATGATATCTGGGCCCATCACAAGTGATCTCCAAGCACTGCCAGTTATGGCCAAAAAAAAAAAGAACAAAACTCAATTTATGCTGGAACAAAGTATTTTAGAAATAGTTCAGTAATAAGCAAACCCTCCTGCTGTCTACTAATTAGATCACATATGGCTCTCTGTCTTTATCATATCTTTAGTAATTCCCTAACTGTAATACAATCCAGACATATAGAATTTATGGCCTATGACCAAAATCCTGAATAGTATTCATTTCTGCCTTAAGCTCTGACCTCAGAGTTACAGGGTTTAATCAAAACCATTGATTCAGGGACCCCAGAATACTCATCATTGGTGCAGAACTTGACATCCCTCACTGTACTTAATCACACTTTTGCTTATTGATTCACTTTTTTGTGTGTGTTTTTTGGTTTTTGGATTTGGGGCCACACCTGGTGATGCTCAGGGGTTACTCCTGGCTATGACTTGGGGAACCATATGGAATGCTGGGGGATTGAACCGAGGTCCGTCCTAGGTCAGCCGCATGCAAGACAAACGCCCTGCTGCTGCTCCACCACTCTGGTCCCTGATTCATGTTTTTGTCTCTCTTACCCTAAGCATATTGTATATGTGATTCATAGATGATGATGCGTAGGTATTAGTCAATATGTACATCCAAAAAGTTAACAGCAATATCCTAGAGGTTACTAAGCTGCATTGACTTGGCTGTCTTCTCAATGGCCTAGTAAATGTCAGCCACCATATTGTGAGGATACTCAAACCATCCTAAGGGATTCCCGGAGAACAGAATAGCACATTCCCACCACCAGTACCAACTTTCCAGTTCCCATAAGAAAACCATAATCCTACAAGGACCAGCAGCAGATCTCAGGTACTGACAGAAAGAGTCCAAACTCAGGTAGAACTGACCACAGCACTGGTCCACTCTTGGACTCCTGCCCCAGAAAAAAGCAGGGTTCCCACAAATGTTGATGTGCTTTTTTTTTTTTTTTTTTTTGTAGTTTTTGGGTCATACCTGGTAGTGCTCAAGGGAAACTCCTGGCTCCATGCTCAAAAATTGCTCCTGGCAGGCAAGAGATACCATATGGGAAAGCCGGATTCGAACTTATGACCTTCTGCATGAAAGGCAAACGCCTTACCTCCATGCTATCTCACCGGCCCCCTGATTTGCTGTTTTAAGCCACTAGGTTAGTGGGTAACATACATACAAACACCAGAGGGTGAACAACCAACCCATGTCAAAGAAGACATTTTTAATTTTGTAACATTTTACTTTGTATGGAGGAATTTTAGCATTTCTTCAAGGTAAAAGAGCTGGGGGGGTACAAGACAGGGGGAAAGAAGAAACCTAGATTAGCATCCTGGTTTAAGATTTGAGGAGGATTGGTTCGTTTTATGGTGTTAGTATACACGTACTAATATGTAATAATAGTAATGGTATTTATAATAATATAAATGTTTTAGTAATGAGATATATTTATATTTTATAAATATTTTTAAAATGTGTAAAAAAGTATAAAACTGAATTAAAAACCCTCCACTATTTTTAATAGACCTTGGTTGCACAAAATTGAGTTAAATATAAACTTGGGTGAGTTTTCATTATTTTTCTCTGAGTTACAACCTTTGCTTTTTTGTTATTAATGGCTTCAGTTATTTATTCCTTTGGCTTAATTTTGTGGTTAGTAAATACCTTAAATTGAGGGTTTGAATTTTGGCCTTTATATATGAGTCCCTACGTTCAGTACTCAGAGGCAAAACTTAAAATCTTTATTATTACTGATTAAATAAGATTATGAGATAAGGGCCGGAGAAATAGCATGGAGGTAAGGCGTTTGCCTTTCATGCAGAAAGTCATGTGTTCGAATCCCGGCATCCCATATGGTCCCCCGAGCCTGCCAGGAGCGATTTCTGAGCATGAAGCCAGGAGTAACCCCTGAGTGCTGCCGGGTGTGACCCAAAAACCAAAAAGAAAAAAAAAAGATTATGAGATAAATAAAAATCCAAGAGGAGGTTCATAAAGTCAAAACAGGAACCGGAGCAATAGGGATAGGGTGTTTATGTTTGTGTTTATGTTTACCTTGCATAAGGCTGATCCAGGATGGACCTCTGTTCAATCCCCAGCATCCCATATGGTCCCCCAAGACAGTAGCGGCTTCTGAGTGCATAGCCAGGAATAACCCCTGAGCGTCACCAGGTGTGCCCCTCCCCCCCCCAAAATAAAACAGAAAGTCAAGACAAAGGCTCTTGCCTTGTACATGGCAAAATTGGTTCGATACCCAGCACCACATAGGGTCCCCTGAGCCCTGTCAGGAGTGATCCCTGAGCACAGAACAAGAATAAGCCTTGAGCATTACCCTGTGTGGTCCCAAAAGTAACAAAAATAAAGGTAAGGGAAAATTTTTTTCTTGTTTCAAATTTTTAGTAATAATTTCCAAGAGTTGTAGTTTAAGTCATAACACTATTGTAGTACATGTATAAAGATCTGTACGTAAAAAAAAAGATCTGTACGTCAATTATACCTCTAGAAAAAAAGATAAATGGATCATGGAACAACATTAATTTAACATTTTTATTCATCAGACCCATAGTATCTAGATGAATCAAACACTTTGGTTTTTATCACATTCCCATTATTGACCCAAAGATGGCTCTGCTTTTGTAAATTGACTGTGTTTAATTTTTGTTTTTGTTGCTTTAGGGTAACACCAACCCAAAAGTACTCAAGGATTACTCATGGTTCTGTGCTCAAAAATCACTCCTGGTAGGGGCTCAAGGGACCAAATGGGATATCAGGGATGAAAACCTTCCTCACACCTATATTCATTGCAGCATTGTTTACAATAGCCAGATTCTGGAAACAGACTAGAAGCCCCTCAATAGATGAATGGCTAAAGAAACTATGGTACATATATACAATGGAATATTATGCAGCCGTCAGAAGAGATGAAGTCATGAATTTTTCCTATATATGGATATAGATGGAATCTATTATGCTGAGTGAAATAAGTCAGAGAGAGATATAAACATAGAATGGTCTCTCTCATCTATGGGTTTTGAGAAAAATGAAAAACATTTGTGTAATGATTCTCAGAGACAAAATAGAGGGGGACCAGAGGGTCTAGCTTCTGACATAAAACTCACCAAAGAGATTGTTGGGTGCAGTCAGTCACAGAAAAAAATTACATTGAGGACTATCATAACAAAATGTGACTGAATGAGGGAGGTAGAAAGTTTGTCTAGAGTACAGGCCAGTGTGGGGTGGGGAGGAGGGACACTTGGGATATTGGTGATGGGAATTAAAAGAAAAAAATAAATAAAGCTTTAGGTTTTTAGCTATCAAAAAGAGAAAAAAAGAATAGAAAAAGAAACCCAGGTTGTCCAGGTACAAGGCGAGCACCTACTTACTGTACAATCACTCTGGCCCCAAGTGTAATAAACATTGCTAAACCCAAATTTGTAACTACTAAATGAAATAAAATAAGTTTAACAAATGCTACAGTCCCCCTGCATCCTCTCTCACCAGAGTTCGCAGCCTCATCAATCATTATTAAGGACCTTAATAATCATGTGTTGCTGAATGTTCTATGAAACACCACCAAGAGTTGCCTTCCATTACACATGAAGTAACTTGTTCATGTTTTCTTCATATATGCTCATCCCACCAAGAATTAACAGCACACATCTTTATCAAGCGATGGATTTAAGTGAATTGCATTGAAAAAGCTTTTTAACTGTGAAAGGGCCCTTAATATGGATAAAATAATATGTATCCTACATAGTTTGATTTAAGTAGCATTAAATCAGACATGTTAAAAGTCTCCATTCTGAGCTGGTCAGTGTGGGTGTGACCTTGGCTTTAATTATCAATATATCCATCTAATACTTTGAACTACACAAGCAACATCCCTAAACCAAGCCTCCAACCCAAGCACATCAACTGGAGCTATTATCCTCATGAATCTCTTTTCTCCTTAATCACTGAGTTTGCAAGTCATGATCTTTAGCACCAGAGAGTGATTTACTCAATATGGTGTGTCTACTGGGCAAAGCAAAATGCAGACTCTTAAAAGGAAGAAAAGGCCTCAGTTAAGTCAACTTTTTAGGCAAGTTAGACTTAAACCACTAGCAGGAATACAGATTTGTTTCATAATCTCATCATGGCTTTATTCATTAAATTAATTCCTCTTTTAAGTCATACAATGAACACCAATAAGATAAGAACCATTAGCTATTATAAATAAATATCTGTCTACATCTTCCCTATTCAAAAATTTCACAGCTCAGTGAATGTTTCTTCGTGGGCTCTACTTGCATAAAATTGGATAAATGTACATCTTTGTTTTATGGCAAAGTCGCATGCGTGATGCACAACTTTTTTCTGATTTTGAAGTCTAATTTTCATTTATTTATTCATGTATATAATTAGGCAAGAAATAGATTAACTACCTACCCATTTTTCAAAGAATATCTCCATAGAATTTTTTGTGTGTATTTTACCTAAAATAGGAGACATCTATCATTTTCTTTCTTTTGTTTTTCCCTTTTTTTTTTTCGAGGTAACATTTGTTTAAGAATTATAACTTCAGGGCCCGGAGAGATAGCACAGCGGTGTTTGCCTTGCAAGTAGCCGATCCAGGACCAAAGGTGGTTGGTTCGAATCCCGGTTGGTTCGAATCCCAGTGTCCCATATGGTCGGTCCCCTGTGCCTGCCAGGAGCTATTTCTGAGCAGACAGCCAGGAGTAACCCCTGAGCACCGCCGGGTGTGGCTCAAAAACCAAAAAAAAAAAAGAATTATAACTTCACACCTCTTCAAAATATATGTTGTGATACTGGAACCTCCAATAAAGTCTTAGGACCCAATGGCACATTTCTATTTATCTGCCAACATTTATGTCTAAAAGAAGTCATGAAATTATTTGGTTCCTAACAGATATTGTTCATTGTCCTGTTTCACATTGTTTTGCATAATATCTATCTAAATAAACTCCTTCCTTCCATATAATAGCACAGTTATAGCAAAGTAAACAGAGAATCTAAGATAAGAATATTGAATATCTTCTTATGTAAAAAATATAATGCTGAGCATCACCTATTACTAAGAAAGTACAAATCAAATCTACCATTAGATCCCACCTCACTCACAGTCATGAGAAACACATCCTGGGGTGATATTCTAACTAACAAATGTTTTCCAACCTCCTAGAAATAAAAAAATCTTGACAGTAATATGGAGGGGGGAAAAAAGACATAATTGATGGGATGAAGCAGCTTTTATGGAAAATGGTATTAAGTTTCCTTTTTAAAAACTAGAAAGGGATATTCCTTATTATCCACCACCTCAGTGTTATCTTACAATAACATTCTATGATCAAAGTAACATTATTCACAATTGGCAAAGCAAGGAATCTATTTCCCATCCAAGGATGCAAGATTGGATAAAGAAGTTTTGTGGCATGTATATTCAATGGAATACTACTCTGCCATTAAAAGGATTAAATTATGGACAAAATGAGTGGTCTCATGGAGAGTAACTGGGGAAATTAGTGGAGAAAATGAATATTGATGGGGGGATGAGTATTGGGTCACTGGATGAATTAAACTCAACCATTAACAACTTTTTAATGCTATATTTCACAGGTATTTAATAAAAATTCTTAGTTAAAAAATAAAGGTGTCTGAAAATTGTATGTCTAAAATTCAACTATGAAAAACATTGTAAATAAAAAATGCCTTAAACAAAAAATCCAAATACACTGAGAAAAGAAGCATAAAAACACACATATTTTCATATTTTGATATCAGTTTGATCTTTTTCTGTTTTCAAAACAGTTTAATTTATAAAAGTATAAATTTGTATAAAAAGTATTTGTAGAACTGATGAGCAAAGTTTATCTGAGCCACATTTCTTTCTACATAATTTTCTCAGAACTTTTACTTTTAGTATGTAAAGTGATGAATAAAATATTACAGATTATCTGGTATGGAATTTAAAAAAAAATAAAGGCATATGTCCTGTGATTATTTGTGATTATATGAAATGAGATAAGGAATAAAGTTAAAGAAAATGAGGAGATATCCTCCAATATATGAGGAATAATGGTAACAAAAGCAAATGAAGTGGCAAGAAGCAACAAAACAAGCTCCTAAGAGTCACTAAAAATAATAATGGGAACCTGAGAGAAAGCGCAGTGGGTTGGAGTAATGGGTCTAAAGAAGTCCATTAGGGGGTGGCATTGGAGTCCTCAAAGGGGGGGTATGTGTACAGTGAGACCAGGACACAGAGAGGCAAGTGGGTGCACAGATGAGGTGTGCAGAGTTAGGATAGAAAACATAAGAACCCACTATTAACTGGATCATGAATCACAGAATAAGTCTACCATAAAGTGAAATTTAAGAAATTCTGTACTACTGTAAATGAATGATACACCAATAAAAAGGTGAAAAGAATATGAGGATGTAAAAACTAAAGACTTTTAGATGACACATATGTGTGTATAGAACTTAATTAATAGAGTTTGATTAATGGCAGGTGACCATAGAGTCCACATTGATCTAGGACACATTGTCAATATTGATTTACATGGTCTCAGTATTGAATCAGTGCTTCTTTCTAGAACTTTTTGGTCATTCTCTAATTAAGACAACAATAAAAAGCAGTAGTTATGACTTCTTAGCTATGAATGACCCATATTATCTTTTGGAAGGATCTAATGCTGTGATCTATTTGTTGAGGGAAACCCATTGTATCAGACAAGAACAAACATTTTGGAGCTAAGTAATTAATAATATAACAGGTAGATAATGGCTTTGTGAGTAGCCAAACCAGGTTCAATTTCTGGCATCCTGTATGGTCCTCTGAGTAGTGCCAGGAGTGATCCCTGAGTGCAGAGCCAGGAGTCAGCCCTGAGCAGTACTATATGGTGTGACCCATGTAAAATTAATATTTACACTCATGGCATAATTAGATACTTTGGCCTGTTGTTGAACACCTTACCTTCACATGCTCACACATCCTTTAAGATCATACATACAAAATAAAAAATTTTAATTATAAATAAAAAGATGGAAAAGAAAAAAATTGCAAATATCTCTGAAAGTGTATCTCCCACATTTTCCTAAGAAATCATCAATTGTACAAACTTAGCCTCCACTATCTATGGTTTATATCCTATTCCTATAATGGGTTATATACGATAGCATTTTTATGCATTTATGTGACTTTTATTACTGTAAATTTTATTCATGAATATTCAGGAACAAAGTCACTTAAGACCATAAACTTTGACTGCTACTTACTATGGTGCATATATTTTCTATTTTAATCACTTATTTACTAAATCACTATGAGAGCCAATCTTTATATTTCTTAAGCACATAGGCATTAAAGATATATCCTTAGGCTTTATTAAATCAACTATAGTATATTAATCATTAAGGTAAAAAAAAAAGTAGTCTCTAAAAATAATGAGGAGGAGCCAGAGAGATAGTATAGTGAGTAGGGTGCTTGCCTTGCATGTGACAGACCCAAGTTCAATCCCATGCCACAACCCATTTGGTCCCCCAAGTACTGCCAGCAGAAATTCCTTAGTGCAGAGCTAGGAGTAAACCTTGAGCATCCGTAGGTATGGTCAAAAAATAACAATAAAAAAAGAAAATGAGGATACAGGAGCCATAGTGGCAGCACAGGAGGTAGGGTGTTTGCCTTGCATGCAGCAGACCTAGGAACGATCCCTGGCATCCCATATAGTCTCCCATGCCTGCCAGGAATAATTTCTGAGTGCAGAGCCAGGAGTAACCCCTGAGTGCTGCCAGGTGTGTCCCCAAAACAAAACAAAACACCAAAATTTGAGCTGGAAAGATAGTATGGTAGGTAAAATGTTTGCCTTGTACATGCCTGACCCGGGTTTGATCCCCAACACCCCATATAATCCTCTGATCCCCTCCAGGAATGATTTCTGAGCACTACTGGTGTACCTTCCACTCCCCCAAAATTCTCCTAAACCCTGTGAGCAATTTGGTAGTTACCAGCAGAAAAGAGGTAGGAGGACTTGAGTGAAAAAAATTAGAGGGTGAATCTGCTAGAATTTATTTGGTAGGTAAAATGCATATACATAGAGGTGTGAGTGAAGACCCAACACTATATAGTATTAAAAAACTAACAAAATTGCATTAAATGACTAAATATGTCTAACTAGTTTGAGGTATGGCCCCAAAGCGTATAGAGATAGATATTTGTATAAATTTAAAAAAATTAGAACTTCATTGGTGTGATTTATATTTTTTTCAATAAGATACGGATCTATTCATTTGTTCCTTTACAACAATGTTTAATTATAATGCCATATTATTATAATCATTCACTGTCTAAAAACGTTGAATACTATTAACATCTGATCACATGATCACAATGAATTACGACAATTGTCATCAATTATGTTATTATCCTGGCTCCATGACTGTTCTTTGTGCAATTAGCCTTACTTGTTTGTTTATGCAAATATTTTGCCTTTCTCATAAACCCTCATTATTGTGACACTTGTTAAGGATAAACCTCTCTATCTACTCCCTGCTAAAAATAATAAAACTTTCATTTACATCATACCTTATTTCATGGGTATTAATTAAAAAAAGAGTTCATGTTGAACTGGTTCACGGTTGGTATTTAGGACAGATTCTGAGATTCTAAGCCTTTACTCTCTGTCTGTGCTATCAGTGTGACTGCACAGCCCCAAAGTCATTGGTGCCCTTCTCAGTCACCTCACTGTTTCCTTTACTCCAGCTTCTGCCTTTTATCATTATGGGGTGTTCGAGATTCCTCAAGTATGATGTTTTCTTTTCTCTCCTTTTATTTTCAGGTTCACTCAAATAATGGTACTTGGGTTACTCCTGTCTCATGCTTCAGTAATCACTCTTGGTCTTACGGGGCACTAAAGGGTGCCAGGACTGAACTTGCAGGTCATCTGCTTGCAAGGCAAACACCCTCCTTGCTTTGCCTTTTCTCTAGACCACTGAAATACTTTATGTCTGTACCGTATTTTCCTGCATATAAGACGACTTTTGAAACAAAAAAAAGGTCAACCGAAAATCGGGGGTCATCTTATACGCCGAGTATATCCCGAAAAATGTTTCAATATGCTGCTAAACGAAAATTGTCTGAATATTGCCACAAAACGAATTTTCCAACTCGATCCTGCACCAATCACTGCAAGGCTGCTCGGACCGCCTCTCTAACTCAGCCAATCCAAGCAAATTAGACAATGTTCTGGACCCGAATCTACACTGTAAAAAGCCTGCTCAGATTGGCCAGAGTCAGAGAGGAAGTCTATTACAGTAGAACCTTTGAACCTTTGCTTGTTGTGATTGGCTCACTGTGGTACATACAGTTGCAGCACAGGAACGTTGTCTGATACAGCGAATATAGGCCTAAACCTATGCTTTAACTGCAAAATTAGGGGATCATCTTATAAGCCCAGTCGTTTTATACGCCGGCAAATACGGTAATATAAACCTAAGATTCTGAATACTTTTTTCTTGTGTCACAAAAAAATAAAATTTCACTTGCATCTTTAAATGCCCTCGGAGCTAAAAAGATTCATGGAAAACACCGACCTCTCATTGTCACATATCACTGAGTCCTTCCTTAGTAATAGCTGCCTTTCCATAATTTTCACATGCACGAATCTGAATTCAGTTCAGACCCATGAAGTACAAAGGCCCAGAATGTGCTGAATGATACTGAGGAAGGGGTCATCTATCTGTTCACACTCACTCCCCTGACACTGCTTCCAATGCACCCTTAAGGTATCTAAAGGATGTGTCCAAATCCCTGCTTGGATTGTGTGTATCCAATGCTCTCTGCTCAATGTGTTTTCATTGGACAGTCACAATAAGACCAGTTCTGACCCATTGTGGACCCTCACCAACACAGCACGATGTTCTGCTACACTCTTCAATTCCACCAAGTCCCTAACCTCCATTCTTATCAGGAAGGAGAGCATCTACAAAAATGTGAATGTTAGAGTAGGAGAGAATATTATGTGATCCCCAAAAAGGATAAACCCCAAACTCTGGTTCCTGCCATGATCCCCCCACTTGGTATTTATTTCTACACATACACATGCATGCACCCATTGGGTAAAGAAGTTCTGAAAAATTAATGCAAAATCTGCAAAGTAAGAATACAAACTTTTCTAGGCCTTGTGTCATGTTCTCTGTTCTCTAGCCAAGGAAATAATGACCATAATTCTAGCCCTCAGTGAAAAATTAAGTTGGCCACAATATGTCCATATTGTAAACAAAAGAGTCGATACTCCATTCCCCTATTATCTCCTTTTTAATACATGTGAGCTTTGTGTTGCCAGATTAATCATAAACATGGAAGACCATGCAATCTCATTATTAGTGTTAAAATTGTACTTGTCTTCATTTACTGATTTTTTTTTAATTTCAAGCAACAGAACAGCTATCACTAAATTACCCAACTCAAGAATAAGGCTTGTTACTGTTACAGGTGGGAAACCATAATCTCTCCACAATTCGGTTAAAATCCTTGAGATCATACTTATTTTCATGAGACTCACTTGTGCTGCACTGGTCTGATCTTTTGATTTCATGCCCAATTCTTACCCAAAACTGTACTTTTAACTTTCTTTGTGACTCTATCATTCTCATTACATTTCTCTTTTCATTATTCCTCATTGTATTTCCAAGTACTACTGAGGAATTTTGCCCATTAATTCATTTCTTTCTGAATTAAATGTAACATATAAATTTAATGGACAATCAAACAGAATACCATTTATATCTAAATGACAATAAACTCGTATGTAAAATGGCAAATTCTTCATCTGAAAACTAGAATTGAAATATGTATACTATACTATAATTTTATAATAATTATAATATAGGGCATGAAAACACTAATCCCGTTTTCATTTGGGTACCATAGCGGGTAGGGAAAGGTGGTCACAACTCACAATTCACATTGTCAATGACTTGCCCTCATGTATAAGCCATTTTGGGGTATCATAAAATTTATTCAATGATTCACACCAATATATAATTATTAAATTCAAAGTCCTACACTTGAACAATAAAAATATTACCAACTTCCTATGTGCTGTTCCCACCAAATTATCTGTGTCCTTTTATATTTGTTGTCTTTGAAACTTCAACTTGATGACTTCAAAGACATGAATCTAATGGGCTCCCCTGGACACTCTTAACTCCCACTAGCTTGTTTCCAACTAGAGCTCTGAGCACTTCATTCTTCATGTAAATATTTGTTCTTCTTAATAAAATGAGATCTTGGCAACATCCCTAGCCCCCAGCCCATAATGACAATGTTAGGCCCCTCAGGTGTGTATCAAGGTACTCCCAAGGTGTCTGGGTACCAGAGTGGTTCACAGGAGATGAATTACTCAGACAATCCATACATCTTGGTAGTCAACAAACTTTTCAACAATTCTGTTTCCCTTTACACTCTCTAAAAGACCTAAATGACCCACGTGTGGCATTTCTTGTCTTGGTTCTCAGACTCATAAACTGCTGTCGACATTCCTGAACTTCACCTGCCCACCTAGTACAAGCCAAGAATGAAAATCACTTGGGAACCATCTCCCTTACTAGCTTGAGCGTACTCTCTTTCCCACAGATCAAGTAACTGGAGTCTTTTTCCAAAGAAACTCAAAGATTGGGTTTGAATTAAAAAAAAAAAATTACTGGGTGCAAGGCATTGTGGCACTCCCACTGGTACTAGGGAGCTCTCCTGGCTCAGTGCTCAGGAGTGACCCTGTGAGGTCACACGCAGTGTCAGGAAGAAGCTGGGCTCAGCATGTAAGTGCCCTCTACTCTGTGCCACCACTTTGGTCCAGAAGCAACAGGACCAGGAATGACTTGTCAGAGGTACAAATCCAACATTTCTGCCCTTCAGTTAATTATTTAGAAGTTGTTTATGAATTGATGAAGTACTATTTCTAGATCATTTTATTCAGACAGCAGTGATAAAAAAGTTTCCATAAATTAACCAAAGTTAGATCATTGAACATGGCCAAGGGCTCTGTATTGGCTTGTTTCTCCAAGTTACTAATGGGGATCTCATTTGATGGGGTTCTTAGGGTCACATATAAGAAATAATCAATAGCCTGGGGTCACATAATAAACCTTGGGGTCACATGCAAGAAATAATCAATAGTCTTGCTCTATTCCCTCCTGCTTTCTGCCTGCTCATCTCCATATTTGAAGAAAATAGCAATTATCTACCATCTCACCTACTATTACAATCCTTTTTTTTTTTTTTTTTTTTTTGGTTTTTGGGCCACACCCGTTTGACGCTCAGGGGTCACTCCTGGCTATGTGCTCAGAAATCGCCCTGGCTTGGGGGGACCATATGGGACGCCGGGGGATCGAACCGCGGTCCTTCCTTGGCTAGCGCTTGCAAGGCAGACACCTTACCTCCAGCGCCACCTACCCGGCCCCTACTATTACAATCCTGACAAGACTTTCAAACTTCCTTTAATAATCTACAGGAATATTATAAGAATTATCTTTCAATCAGGGCAAAAATAAAAAAAGCAGTGATAAAGATGAATGAATGGAAATACCCCCCACACCGTTGCCACTTGGTTTCCAATGGTCTTTGGTTGCATTCAAAGGTTAATTTGTGGCATGTGACATCCTCCCAGGTCCGTGCATGAAGTTCTTTCATTGCTCTTGGGTGCCAAGAACCCTCTGGAACTAGTCCAGGGGCCTTATTTTGAACTCCCCCTCTCAACCAAGAAATAATCCTCACCTGGATCCTTTGCCACAAAGTTGCCCATCTAGACCTTCATCCTTGGACAAATGGGTATGTGGATTGCATCGAGTAAATGGGAACTGGAGAGAAAGAAAAGTGGATTTCAGAAAGAAGTAGAAACTATGAAATCTGGCATTTTCCTTTACTTCATTTATCTCCATTCGCAGTTTTTATCACATTCCCCATTATTAGCCAAGGCCAGCCCCCTTTTTATTGATGTGTTCAATTATTAACATGTGTAATATTTTAATAACAACTGCTGAATATGCATCCTAGGAGATGATTAAAAACAAGGCCTGCTCTGGTTTCTATTAGATCCTAGCCACTTAGGTAAAACTCTAGATTATTGGGAAAGAAAAAATAATGGGGGTTCCTTAGTAAGAATTTGATCAACTTATATCCTTTTATTTTTAATGACCTGATCTCACCAGTGACCCATGTTTAACCTGACCTCATCAAGGTTAATTATGCATAGCTAAATCCTATGAGAACATAATGCAATGCAAAGAAATATAAAGCAATGCATTGCAGAAATAAAATGCCATGCAAAGAAATATAATTAAAAAAAAACTACTATTATAGGTAACTATCTCGGTTTTGTGGACATCTGAAAGACTAGAGCAAGACTGATACTAATTAACTTCTTAATGACAGACTGTCATTAGTGATGTGTCCTCATTATTCTAGGTCTTCACTTTTTAAGTAATATTCTCCTTTATTCACTAATCATACCATGATCAGTCCTAGTCAACCTATTCCGCCAGCCCCCAGCAAGAGCCCTAACACTATCATCTCTCCATCAACTCAATTGTCACAGAAAAACAACTAAGTAGATTTGCCAGAAATGACATTAAGAAGCACTAATATCGTTATGACTCCTATATAACACACTCTAAATGTTGGTCCATGTTTGGTCCTCTCTTCTATCATGGATATTTATTATTCCCCTTTTCCTGTTCTGACAAGTGTTCTAAATAAAATTAATAGTCACCAACTTAACATCAACATCAGATCAAATGCACGTATCCATATATTCCCAAACAAAACAAATGCAACTCTTCTCTAACTGGAATTCAATTGTAAGGAACTATCTCACTGAGAGTTTATCTTATTATTTATATTTTTATTCTGGTCCTTGTCTAATATTCTCTTATTTGCTTATCTGTTTCCTCACTCAGGCACATCCTCACTAATAAAAGAATCCATACCTAAGACCTATTAAAGCCCAAAGCAAGATGGCTAGATTCATAAGCTCACTTCACACAGAAACAGTAATTAAATTGTTTGGTAAAACTGACCTAGAGTTAAAGTTTAATCAAAATGCTTGATTTTAAAACCCCAGGCTCAAACTCAAGATTCCTCCCTCCCTTCCTTTACTTTCTCTTTTTACTTTTCTTTATTTCTATCAACTCATGTATTAACTATAAATATGAATGAATCTCATCCAATCAAGCATAAGACCTAAATATTGCTAATTTCTTTCTTTTGGCCAATTTTCCCCATATCTCATAACTTGTCTCATCACTTTCTACATAGGATCTAACTGTTGACCATCTGTATGTATCATGATTTAGGGGCTTTTTATTGTTGTTATTTTTGTTTCAATACTACAATATGAAATCTAAGGCTTCATCTGTGCAAGACAAGTGTCCTAAGAGTGAGCGCTTTTAGAACCCAAACTCATCAGGACCAAACAGAACTTTCTATAATTTGCTCAAATTTTCCTTCTTAATTTTAATTTCCTTCTTCAAATTTTATGAACCTAACCAAGAAAATCCAGAAATGTCCCATTTCACTTCACTAGAAATTGCCACCAGTGTTTGCATGGTTGGTTCTTTGTTTCTTTTTTCATAAGTTAGAAATGAAAATCTTTGGGATAAGAGAACTAGAACAGTAAGTAAAGTGCTTATGAATTCTTAGTACAACATGGGGTCCTCTAAGCATAGAGCCAGGAGTGATCCCCACAAATAAAGAAAAATATACATTTTCAATAATACGAAAACTAAAATCAAAAGAGTTAACAAGAGGAAAAAAAGATAAAGTGCCTTATTTCATCTTCTTAACAGACCTCACTTATTCAAAATTGGATTAATCTAAAATCTTCTTTGATGGCCATTTTCACCAGCACACCCTCTTAACTCTATCTGTTTATCTAGTTGCTATTTGCTGTTTAAGTTCATTAGTCAGGGGTTGATTTAATTGGGGATCTGTCTTTGAGAGGACCATGAACAAGAGTAAATAAATCCATCACCTGCCCGACTGATACAATCTAATGTAAATTTATTTGTGGTCCTGAAACAAATTGGCGGGGAGGGGTAGACTTTACAAGGACACCCACAATGAAGATAAATTTAATTTGTCCTAATACTTGTTCTATCACTTAGGTTGCCCCCGGTCTAAAATGTGTCTCTTTTTAATGGATTGACGAGGTTATTATTCCACCAGTCCCATCTGCCAGCTCCTGATCCACAAAGATGACCAACTAGACCTTTGTGAACCAAAAAGAGGAATCACCAACACCATCATCATCATCATCGTTATCATTAATCACTATCTCAACCTTAGTTCTCTTCCATTGGCTAATTTAGCTGTCTTTCCTTTTTTAGAACTGGATGGCAGCACCTTTTTCGAATAAACTGCCCAGCTTCCAAATTAATATTCCTGGCTTTGGCACACCCACTTCCATGACCCTCTTTTTTTCACTTCCTCCTTCTTATGATTTGCTTTTTCCTGGCACTTGTGTGGGATGCTGCACTTCCAGTTCATCAAAAATTGGACTGTTCTGTAAAAATACTTGGAAAATTAAACATAAAGACCAAACAATAACCAACTCCAAACAACAATGAGAACTACACACGTTGGACTATGGGTTCCTTACCCAAAGGTTTTTTATCAACCTTAGTGCTTCATACAAACATACGTCTTTATCTTGAACCTCTCATAGAGGCTGGTGATTTAGATGTGAACCCAGAGACACCCCCCCCCTTTTGAACTGTCAATTAATGTTATTTACCAGTGTATTCCTCATCATAAAATGCCAGAGACCCACACTGATGGCCCTATAGTTAGTTAAATTAATCCCAAACCAGGGTCCTGTCAAATATATCATCCTTGGGCTATGCATGGACTCTGTTATGTATTACTCACTTTTAAAGTTAATGATATAATGAGTGGAGAAAAAAAGTGCCATTCAACACACCTGCTACATCTGGTACAATAAATTTTGTATCTTTGATATTCCCACTCTCAACAATAAATAAATGTTTGCATCAACTAGGGGCTTAGAGCCACAGTCATAATCAATAACTTGTTTAAAATAAAAAATACATTGTTTCTGTTAGGAAAAGACATTTCGCCCAGAAACTGGAGTTGCACATAAGTGGATCAATTATAACCTTTCCTCATGCTATACTCTTATTTAGGGTCCCAAATTGTATTCATTTATATGTGTATTTGTATTTACTATTGAAAAAATCCCATGAACCAAACACCAATACCACAGAGAGCATAACCATTAGGCTCAAATAACCACTGAAATTTAAGTAAATAAAACTTAAGTTCCATAGGCATATCAGTTATCCCAAAGAAGATCTGATCCTGGTATGCAGTAGAATATTACTTGGCCAGTAAAATAATATAAAAGGATCTGGAAGTGAGTGTGCTGAATGAAGGAGGATAGTACAATGGTTTCCACATGGTGGGGAAATTAATTAGTGGAAGAAAAGAACTGGTGAAGACATCAAAAGTCCAATTTTTGAGAGAAAAACTTAAGATGGTTACTAGAAAGAGAAGGCATGGAAGGGATGTGTAGATGGGGTATTTTTAGCAGACTGCACAGGAACTTTGGAGGTAGATGTATTCCACATCATATCCTGACTTTCATTTAAAATTATCAGTTTCTGGGGCCATAGAGAAAGTATGGAGGTAAGGTGTTTGCCTTACATGCAGAAGGACAGTGGTTCAAATCCCGGCATCCCATATGGTCCCCTGAGGAGTGATTTCTGAGCACAGAGCCAGGAGTAACCTCTGAGCACAGCCAGGTGTGACCCAAAAAACAAACAAAAAAAATAATAATAAAGTTATCAGTTTCCATGACCATCCAACACATAATCCAACTACCAGGATTCTTTTATATATACCTGCTTCTGTGTATTTTCTCAGGTCCTGCCTTGGTTAGAGACTCAAGCTGATTAAGATTAACCTGATTAACAGGTCTGTGGAAAGGGACTCACCCTTGGGTGCACAGTAGGACTCACTAGTGGCTGACTTGGGCCACCAGTTTCATTTCTTTCTATCTGAGCTTACAAACATGCCCAGCTGCCAACCAACTACTCCAGCCTCAACCACCATGACCTTGACATCACCATCACCAATTCTACTAAATTTCCCTGAGCTGCTTAGCACTGGCAGGGTTTGGGGTATTGTTTTGTAGAATTCAGTGGCTCAATTCTGGATTTGAAACTTGTAACCCTTCCTGCTAACTTCCTTTTACCTAAACTTTCTTTTGAGATGTTAATCCCACCTGAATGGTCAGATCCACCCACACCAGGGATGGGGTGGGTTGTTTTATTTTTTCTTTTTGATATTAAATAATTTATTTATTTAAACACTGTGATTACAAACATAATAGTAGTTTGGTTCCAGTCATAAGAAGAACACCCCCATTCACCATGGAACCCCATCCCATTACCAATGCCCCCATCTCTTCCATCCCCCACCCACCACCTGTATTCAAGACAGGCTTTCTACATCTCTAACTCACTGACATTGTTATGATAGTTCTCAGCATAGTTATTTCTCTAACTGCACTCAGCACTCTTTGTGGTGAGTTTCATATCTTTTTTTTTTTTTTGGTTTTTCGGGCCACACCCGTTTGATGCTCAGGGGTTACTCCTAGCTAAGCACTCAGAAATTGCCCCTGGCTTGGGGGGACCATATGGGATGCCGGGGGATCGAATCGCAGTCCATCCTTGCTAGTGCTTTGCAAAGCAGACACCTTACCTCTAGCACCACCTCGCCGGCCTCTGAGTTTCATATCTTGAGCTGGTCCTTCCGGCCCTCATCACTGCGAATTATTTCAATATCTTTAATTTTTCTTAAAAACCCATAGATGGGGGGCCGGGCGGTGGCACTGGAGGTAAGGTGCCTGCCTTGCCTGCGCTAGCCTAGGACGGACCGCGGTTCGATCCCCCGGCTTCCCATATGGTCCCCCAAGAAGCCAGGAGCAACTTCTGAGCGCATAGCCAGGAGCAACTTCTGAGCGCATAGCCAGGAGTAACCCCTGAGCGTCACAGGGTGTGGCCCCCCCCAAAAAAAAACCAAAAAAAAAAAAAAAAACCATAGATGAGTGAGACTATTCTGTGTGTGTCTTTCTCTCCCTCTGATTTATTTCACTCAGCATAATAGATTCCATGTCCATCCATGTATAGGAACATTTCATGACTAGATCTCTCCTGACGGCTATATAATATTCCACTGTGTATATGTACCACAGTTTCTTTAGCTATTCATCTGTAGAAGGGCACCTTGGTTGTTTCCAGAGTCTGGCTACTGTAATGAATATAGGTGTGAGGAAGGGATTTTTGTATTGTATTTTTGTGTTCCTAGGGTATATCCCTAGGAGTGGTATAGCTGGATCAAATGAGAGCTCAATTTCCAGTTTTTTGAGGAATCTCCATATTGTTTTACATAAGGGCTGGACAGGACAGCATTCCCACCAGCAGTGAATGAGAGTTCCTTTCTCCCTATATCCCGGGACTGTCTTTTAAATAAAGAATGAAAAGTCTGTCTAGAGAGAAGTGAGGGGAAGCAGCAAAAGGCTGAGAGAGAAAGAGCTTAGCAAAAAGCTTAGCAGAGAAGCACATGTGAGGAAAAGCATATGGTAGATGGGCCATGGAATAAAAGCAAGATGATTCCAATGAAACTTTAACTGACTGCTTGTGAATAATTTCTCGGCCACTACCATGCTTCATATTTTATCCATATGGGATGCCGGGATTTGAACCATTGTCCTTCTGTACGAAAGGCAAACACCTTACCTCCATACTATCTCTCCAGCCCCTATATTTCATATTTTTAATTAACAGAAAATCACTTTACCACTGACATATTCTTGGCACTCGCTGTCTGTCTCTGTGTCTCTGTCTCTCTCTATCTCTCTCAGGTCTAGTAACAAGTACTTGCCTTTGCCTTCATCACCTGCAGGGCCCAGCCCTTCCCCACCAGGCACCCCACGTCCACAACCTGCCCCTGAGGCCTCACCACCCTCCCAGATGGTGCACAAATGAGAGGCCTCCAGTGGCTGTGCAAACACAGAGCCCCAGAGCTCCATTAATGCTGTACCTGTAGCCAGCGGCACGGCCGTTCACGGAACGGGGTGGGCATTAGCTCCTCTGATTGGCACACTGTTCCTGCAAATTAGACATAATCATCATAATTAGCCAATATTTATTGAATGCATAGCAGCACCAGGCAGCAAGCAGTCTGCTTTGTATGCATTGAGGGCTCTGGTGGACTGGGGGGGGGGCAGTGGCAGCATCCCACCCCACTTATACCAGTTTCTACTATGATAAGGCAGGTTAAATCAAAGTCCTAACATTGAAGGCAGAAGGCGGGTCACCCCAACACAGCCTAGAGTCCCCACACACACAGTCCAGGGTCATACCAACATAGCCTAAGTCCTTCTCACACAGCATAAGATCACCCACACATAGTCCAGGGTCACCCCAATACAGCCTAGATTCCCCTCCACACAGTCACCCAAGACAATAAGCTAAAAAGCAAATCCAAAGCGGCTTCTTTTTTTCTTTTTTCCAGGAAAATTCAAACCAGGGATTGAGACTTAGAATGGGGTGGGGAGTACTGGCCTTGTATGTGTGAGGACCTAAATTCAATCCCCTGTAGCCAAAACAGACCCACCCTCAAAAAAAAAAAAAACATGTTGGAAAAATATGGTAAGAGACTGTGATACATGTCCAAGAAACTAGCCTCAGTTTCTAGAAGATGTGAAATGGAACCAACATTCATTGTTCATTCCTGGGCATCATCTTTATGCCTAATTGGTCCCCAAAATCCCTCTGAGAACCCCTATAATTGCTCCACCCATCTCCAGGTTGGCCTTTTCCTGGAAGGATACATGCATTTGGTATGTTTCTAGAACTCAAAAGAAAATATGTCACCATCCAAAGTTGGGGCCAGACATGACAAAAAGATAGAGGTCCTGGGCATAAAGAAAAAAAAAAAAAGAGGAGAGGAAGAGGAGGAGGGAGGAGGAGGAAGTGAAAGAAGAGAAGGCGGAGGAGGGAGGAGGAGGAAGAGAAAGAGAAGGAGGGAGGAGGAAGAGGAAGAGGAGGAGACGAAGGAGGAAGAGGTGGAAGAGGAGAAGGAGGAGGAGAAGGGGAAGGAGGAGGAGGAGAAGAAGGAGAGAAGAAGGAGGAGGAAGAAGAGGAGGAGGAGGAAGAGGAGGAGGAAGAGGAAGAGAAAGAGGAGGAGCAGCAGCAGCAGTAGTAGTAGAAAGTGGTGAAGGGTGTGGGACACTGTATGGCTAAAACTCCATTATGAACAACTTTATCACTGTGGATCTCATGAGGATTCAAGTAAAAAAAAATTTAAGCCCCCCCCCAATAAAGAACAGATACCTTGATTCTGTTAAATAAGTAACTACTATCTAGTCTGAGATCTCTACCTGTGCCTCTCACACTGTTTCCCCTACAAGATCGCCCCTGAGAACCTGCTCCGTTCTCTTCCAATGAGAAAAATGTTCCTTACACATCAGATATTAAATGGCATTTTCACAAGGAGTTACAGTGATTATAATTTAATTATGAAAGATGAGAGTGTGTGTCTTATGGGAATAGCGTGTTAACCCCGGTGAATGTCTTACTCATGTCATCCTCGAGTACCCAATGATAAGGCATTGTCAGTAGTAGCAACTGAGGAAACTGAGGCACCAGGGTAAAAACCGTCAATCCCATAAATGGCAGAGTGGGGGGAGGGGTCAGGTCAGACCCTGCATGTTGAGAATGAAGGACAAGAGGCTTGATGCAAATTGGCAAGTCCCCCAGTCCTAACCCTGTTACACCTAAACCAGAAAGTCGGGCAATTTGCTAAATCTCTCCTGGCCATTCTGTTTCTCCTTGCCTTGCACCCCCTAAAGATCTGGGATCATTTTTACTTCTACTCCATTAAACACCCAGTCATCCCAAATACCCCTAAAAACTTTGTCAGAACTTGCTCAAGTTTCACTCAAAGATGCTCTTAGGGGTAGATATAACCCTTTCACTCTCTGATAGAGACAAGTAGAACTAACTAGAGAAGTTATCACTTGAGAAATCATTTGGGGGTACTGGGGACAGGCCTCCCGGCGCCTAGGGGGCTCAAGGAGTAAAGGTCTAACAGAGAAGAATCCTGAGAGGTAGAAATTTCCCCCTTCCCGAAGTCCCAAATTCAAGCAAACAAGAAGATAGAGATTTAGAAGAAAGGCAACCCAGGGTCAGAGTGCTGGGCTCTGCCCTGGACCACCACCCTCCCTCTCTGGAAGTTGGGGTGGGGGGAGCCCCAGATCATCCCACCACCACCAGTTTCCTTCAAGCTTCGAGGCGCGCGGCTATGGTGATTGAGAGGAGATAAAATTATGCCCGGTGACGAGGCTGGGGCTGAGCACGCAGCGGGCTGAGGGCTTAGTCATCTAGGAGCGCGGGGGGGGGGGGGGGGGGAAGAGAGGCTGCGCTGCTGTTTCCAAGAGCAGAGCTACAGCAGCTGGCGGGAGAGCGGCTGCCTCTGGCTCAGACTCACAGCTGGGCCCGTCCCTGCAGTGCATATCCCACCTGTTGCCGCAGCCACCTGAACCTGCCAGTGTTGTGCCTTGCCACACACACAGCAGAGTCTTGGCTGTTCTCTCCACTCTGGGGGAAGCTCTCCTCGGATCAAGTGAGAATCTTGGTGAGAAAAATGTTGCCTGTCTCATGCATCCGTCCGTCCATCTGTCCATCCATCCATTTATCCATTTACCCATTCACCTATCCATTCGTCCATCCATCTATCCATCTCCATCCATCCATCCATCCACACATTTATTTATCCACTCATTCATCCCTCCATCCATCCACCTGCTTCCTTCTTAATTCCATTCCCTACCTCACCTTCTAGAAACTGAGGCACAAGTCAGGCATCCACTCATCAGACCTCAAATTTTCTCCCTGCATCTTTCCATTTCTCAGATCCACCTGAGCTGGTATCCTGGCTCTTTTTCCTTCCTAGTTCATGTCAGGCAGGTCACTAACCTGTATCCTTTGTAAAAACTAAGTGAAAGGGTGGGGGGAATATGAGAAGAAATAGCAGGGCATGGGGAGGTGCAGGTTTTAAGTATGAATATTCCTGAGCATGGCCAAAATCAAGGACCATAAACAGTGTCTTTTCTGCCTCTGCGGCCAGGCTGGATGCGTGCAGAGTGCGCCAAGATCTGCGTCTTGCAAGACACAGTGAGAAGTGGCTTGGAGAAATTTTCTGCAGTGTCTGAGCACTATGTTATCAACCCCTGTGTATCCTGGGGTCCTAGAACACCCCATGGACAGCACAGAGTGCCATCTAGTGGACCCACCACCTCTGGGGTCCTCATCCTCCCCTCACCTAAGGTCTTGTTCTCACCTGAGCTGCTTAAAGGTTTTGGACACTGCCAGACCCTGGCCAGGAGGTTCCCAGCACCCCCACTGTGGGCTGATCTTATTGGGATGTGTGTCACGTTCTGCCTTAATCACTCAGGGGGTCCAGATTGCCAGGAACCTTTTGTTTAATGGACATACGCCAGCTCTGTTTTCTTCCCCCAGTTCCAAGCCCCTTTGGAGGTTCCGGGGTTGGGGGGATAAAGCCTGGTTCTGAGTGTGCTGGATCAGAGAGGTAGCATGGGGCATAAATAGCT
Source organism: Suncus etruscus (assembly GCF_024139225.1). Classification (NCBI taxonomy): domain Eukaryota; kingdom Metazoa; phylum Chordata; class Mammalia; order Eulipotyphla; family Soricidae; genus Suncus; species Suncus etruscus. The sequence continues at coordinate 43,601,772 of NC_064850.1, read as the reverse complement.
GCAGCTCTAATACTTTCAGGGTCCAAGGAGAGACCCCCACCCAAATCTGCACCATGTTCAGAAAGTGTGCAGAAGGTGGTTGGGTCAGAGGGGAATTCTGTAACAGGGCTGGCCTGCTGAGCACCCCTAAGAAAGGGTGGGAAAGCATCTGGACAGTGATAAAGGCCAGGTGATGAGGAGAGAAATTCAGGTATCCACCAGGGATGTTTGAAAATGGAATAGATGTTGTAGAATATTAAAAAGAGGCCGTTAATTTTTTAATGGGGGGGGGGGCGGCACTTTGAAAACAGAAATGAGTCCTTTTAAAAACAACAGAATGCTTGGGAAATGCTCACCTGCCTTCCATCAGGTTTAAGATCCCTGGGTTGGGAGGTGAAGAGAGAAGGAGGGGGTGGTGAGACAGAAGGGGGGGGGCTGCCATAATCTGGGGAGGCCGAAGAAAAATGGTGGATTCAGATGACGTGACCAACTACGCTCTTGGTTTCTGCATTGCCTGAAATGTCTCAAAATTAGAAACTTTTCATATCAACAAGTGAAAAGATAGAGCGGGACTGGGAGAAAATAAAAGCCACTTAAATGAGTGAGAAAAACATGTATCAAGGAGCAAAATAAAATCTGGGGAATAAATGAACATGGAACTGAGCCATCAGAAATAAATCAATAATTATCATTTCTCTCATAAAGATGCTTCCAAATGGGGAGGGGGCTCTAGGGGAGGGACAGACCCCCACATGCAAAGCACACTGATTTGGGGGAACCTGAAGAAAGTCAAGACTCTGGGGGTGCAGCACCCCCCTGCTGTCTCTTAGACCCTCTATCCTTCCCCTCCACTAAGGCAAAATTCTTCCCCAGAATCCCACAAGGTCCTCAGACCCCAGGAGTCTATACTCTCCACCTTCCAGCTCCTCCTCATGTCCCCCCAGGGTCCCCAGACTTCAATGTTCTCCCAAATCCCACCCAGTGCTATTTAGACCCCTCCCCGACACAGTTCTGACCTCTCATTGGCTCTAAAAGGGTCTGGGGGTTCTGCAACCTCCAGTGAATGGGATACGCAGTGGAATCAACACTCAGACATTTTCTTTCATTGTTTATCAGGCTCCTTTTAGGGGCCCACAGTCTTTTAAGGGGTACTTTGACCCTAAAACCTGAGCTGCCACCCTCACCTTCCTCAGATGCCCCCTTGGTAAATCCGACTCTCAGCTACTCATTTCTGTCCCTGTACCACTGCAAAATGACTTACACAGAACCCAAGTCCATGCTATCAGTGGCTACTGACCCCCCTGGAGTCCAGTGGTGGTGGGGTGAAGACACCCCTGATTACCCAGGCCCATAAGCTCCCTCCACTTCACCCCCACCCGCCGCTGCCTCAGGTTTGGGTGCACTGTTAATCTACCTCCTATCCTCATCCTACTCTGCAAACTAAAGCTGCCCCCAACCGATCCCCAACCTGCTGCATTGCAGGGCTACCCTGTGCTCGGGAGAGGTGCCCCGGAGCCCCCAAAAGCCACTGCAACACCCCTCAGCTATTTCCCCAGCCCTTGTTCCACAGGACCCCCCAGCTCCCACCTCCAGCAAATATGACAGCTCTGGAAACCCTGTAAGAAGCAGCTGCCCCAGAGTGTGGATCTGGCGCCCCCTCCTCACTTTCTGGGTTCAAAAACGCCGCCTGGCAGCCCCCTTGTGGCACTTGGGGGCGCCACAGATTCTTGGCTGGTGTCTGATTCCACTGCACCATGAGTTGGCATAAATCTCCAGACCCCCAGTCTGTCTGCCCTATGCACCCCCTTTTCCTGCTCCCCCTTCCAGCTCACCGAGCCCCTACTCCCTCCTCCCCAAGCAGCTGGACTAGTGAGTGGGAAGCAGATAGGTATGAGAAGGCCACTGGAAAAGGGACCTCTACTCATTTCCCAGATGGGGAAACTGAGGCATGGGAAGGGTCTCAGCACCCCCAAAAGTCCTGGGTCTGCCCCCTCAGCTCTGCCCTCCCACCTCACCCCTCCCTCTGCCCTTATCTCTGCAAATCTGCCAAGTGGGCAGGGCCAAGGTAATCAGCCTTTTTCATGCGCACCCCCCACCCACGGGGGGGGGGCTGCCCCCCAATTCTGAAGCTGCCCTTCACTGGGATTGGACCTCAGCAGCAAGATCCCCCCCCCAGAGGGAGGTGCTTATAAGTGACCAATCCTCCCCTGTCCCCCGCCACCCCAGCACTCCTGCAGCTGTGTCGGGGAGAGCAGAGACACTGGGGTTCCAGCTGCCTGCTGGCACAGGTGAGAAGGGACCTCCCCCTGCCCTGCCTCAGTTTCTCCATCAATCAAATGGGGATTAGGAGGCCTGAGAGGCTTCTTGGCTGAATCCTTGCACACGACGGCCCAGCTCAGGGCTTGGCCTTCGATCTGGCTCTGAAAACCCTGGCCGCTGCCAACCTCTAGGATCCCTTATTTACAGTCTCTCCCTCTCTCTTTCCCTCTTTCTCTTTTTTTCTTTCTTTCTTTCTTTCTTTCTTTCTCTCTCTCGTTCTACCTCTCTCTCCCCTGCAGACAGATCTTCTAGAACAAAACACCGCCTGCATCGCCGAGTGTCTAGTCTCACACGGGACTGGGCCCGGAGAAGGTAGGTGTGTGTGTAAGTGTGTGTACATCTGTGCACACGGTAAAGTTGTGAGTGGGCATGAGTGTGTGTGATGATGTGAGTGTGTGAAGGTGTGAGTCCATGTGATTGAGTGTGGATGAGTGAGAATGTGTGCAGGTGGGAGATGTGTGAGTGTGGATGAGTGTGTGGCTTGTATCTGAGTGTGAGTGTGTTAGAGCATGTATGTGTGTGATTATGTAAGTGTGCAGCTATATGAGAGCATGAATGTGTGTAAGACTGTGGCTGTTTCAGTGAATGTCTCTGGTAGAGCATTTGCGACTGTGTGATTGTGTAAATAAGTGGCTGTATCAGAGACCAAATGTGTATGTTAGAGTTTCTGTGTGTGTGACTTTGTAAGCGTGTGTTAGTGTGTGCATGAGTACATGCGTGCATGTGCTGTGCCTGTATGAAAAACTGCATCCCCCACGAGGCGCCCCCCCACTGCCCCCCTCAATGACTGACAGAATTTCCTGCGCCTGGGTCTGTCCTCGCCACTGGCTGCCCCACCCCAAGGTGGTCTTCACACCCAAGTCAGAGGATTCTGGGGAACACACAGTGGGGGCACACTGATGTCTACTCTGGGGTGCATATGGGGTGAGATGCCGGGCACTCCTGAGCTCATGGGACCAGAAATGAGCCCTGAGCCCCGCGGAGGCCCCTGCTGTAACTGAGGGGCCATCAGCACCCACCTATGGAAGAGGAGGTGAGTGGGGGGACTCTCAGCCTTCCCTGGCAACAAGCAGACAAGCAAGACAGCCCAGCCACCCTGGAGACAGAACTGGGGAGTCGCTGAGGGGGGTCCCAGGGTCACAAACAGGGGTTCACCCTGGGAAAGGTTCAAAGGTGACAGAAAAAGCCATCTAAACCCACAACACACCTGCAGGAGCCGGGAGGGGCGTAGCCGGCCTGGAAATGGGTGCTGAGAGTAGGTGGGCACTTTGGGGAGCCCCATAGGCGGCTCAGGAGGGAGGGAGCTCCCCATGTCGGGAGGCAACCCAGCAGAGAGGCGGAGGTCTTGGCCGTGAGACTGCAGTTCCCTGCCCGAGCTGGCGGCTGCAGCGAGAGAGGGGCGGAGGAGGAGCAGGGGGAGGAGGGAGAGGAGGAGGAGGCGCCGGGGTCAAAGCAGGGATGCACCGGCTTGCCCTGGCCCTGGCCCTGAGCTGCGTAGCAAAAACACAGAGAAGGCTGCCGAGAGCCTCGTGTGAGATGAGGTGGTGAGGGAGAGGCAAAGCCAAGGGGGTGAGTGCTCCATGCTCCGTGCTCCTGGGGCGCAGGGAAAGGGGGGGCGGCGGGATCCAGCCACGTCCCCAGCTCACAGGCCAGGCCACCTGGAGTGGTTCAGTGCCCTCCCCATGGGGGCAGATCTCAGCTCCAAAAAAGAGGTGGCCGGGGTCCTCCAGGGGCCGACAGGCTCCAGCAGAGGGGAGCAGGAGATTTCCAGGGGGACCCAATCTCTGTCCGGGTCAGCAAGGCCCCTTTCCCAGCAAGGCTGGGCAGGGACTTAGACGCTCTAGACTAGAGCACCTAGAAGCCCCACACAGAGGGTGCGGGCTTGTGACCCGCGCCATTCCTGGGAATTATGGAGAACCTCGGCGTTGTTTTAGGGAATTGGCCGTTTCTAAAGGAGTTTTCTCCGTTCTGTTCTGTTCCAAAGCGAGCGCTCTGAGCGAGCGCGCGCGTCTTCGTGCGCCTATGCGCACAGGGCGAAAGGAACGGGCGCACTCCTAATGTAAGTGACCTTTGAGTCCCTGGAGACTAGGGTGTATAAAGAGGGGTACAGGGAGACCCAAGGGACCCAGGACCCCCGCATTAGCGGCCCCACCCCCTGCTTCACCGCCCCGCAGGCGAAACTAACGGGCACTCACGGTCCGGGGTCCCGACAATTGCTTCAACCCACCGGGCGGGGGCAGCATCGTGCTGCAGGTGGCCAGCGCTGCCCTCTCCCCGCAGACAGACGGACAAATAGATAGATATGACAAATGGACAGACAGTGGGACAGGCAGGCTGTCCTCGCCCACAGAACTCAGAGGCTTCCCAGCAGCGTTCGTTCTGTGTTTTGTTGTTGTTTTTGTTGTTGTTTTGCTGTGTGCATCCTGGCAGGTGTTTTTGAAAGCTCTGGGGAAAAGGGACATGAAAAGTGCGTTAAGGCGCGGAGGGGCTGCAGGACCTGGGGACCCCCTCCCCACTAAAAACACATACATACATACATACATACACAGTCACAGATGGTGGAAGTTTGCACATGAAGATTTCTGGGTTGGGGGCTAGCTCGTTGCTAGCGTGGAAAAGGGGGCTTGGAAAAAGGTCTCTGTGTTTGCAAATTGGCACTCTCCCATCTCTCCCTCTCCCATCCTCAGTAATCTCCAGAGGCTGACGAAGGACGAGGGACTTTAGGGCTACAGTGAGGCTCAGCCACCACCCCCTCCCTGGCGAGAGCAGAGACCCAAGATTAAGCGGGGAGAGAGCTCACTTCCCCCCTCCCACGCCATTCACTTCAAGTTTGGGCCACTCCACCCAGGACAAAAACGCAAAAAGCGGTTTTTTTTTTTTTTCTGTAAATTTAGTAGTCGGGTTGAGCCAGAATTTTTTCCAGGAATTATTCACCTCTAGAGGTAGGTAGTAACATTACTGCTTGGAGCAGCTCTGCCAGGTCTGTGGACTCCTGAGCCCCACCTGAAGAGCGCAGAGGCTCATATTTAGAAAGAAAAATGCAAATGAGGTTGGGATAGGAACTTTGTAGGAATGGAAGGAAGTCCAGGGGCGCCCCTGCTGGAGCAGGGAGGGAGAAGGGAGGGCATGATGGGGTGACCCCATACATGCCTCATAATATCTCTTGTCTGCCTTTTATTTTTTTTATTTTTTTTTTTTTTTGCACAGCCAGCTCAGGAGGGTGAACACACATAGCTACTGTGCAGAGCCACTGAGCGCATGTCTATCAAATGAGACTGTGACCCCTACATTAATTTTTTTTTAATAGCGGGAAACAGGCACGCAGATCCATCGCCCTGTGACACAGCTGTGTGCTATATCTCTGTGCTCAAGATGGCTGACCTCTAGGGGTGCCTTCCTCACCCCAGGAGAGGAAAGAAAGCTAAGGCACCCCCAAGAATCTGAATCCCTCCTGAAGTACCTCTATACCCCAAAATCTGTGATTGTCCTAGAATGGAGAACAAGGGTCTCGAGTCTGCCCCATGAGCCCTCCACATGTCACGTAGCCAGGGGTGGGGGCGCCTCATTCTTCAGGAGACCCCAAAACAGCACAGACTGTTAGCCTTTTGCAGGGCGGTGCTCCCCAGATACTATAGCCCACACTCAGGGTCCTCAGGACCCCCACAGGGTGTCAGGGGACTGACTGGTGCAGCAGGGTTGTAGGTAAGGGGGCTGAGCTGTCCCCACCCAGCAGGTCCATTCCTGTGTGTTTCTGTGTGTGTCTACATGCCTTGTGTGTGTAACTGTGTGTATGTGTGTGTCTACATGTCAGCCCTCCCTCTAAACCATCCCCTGAGCACCCAGCAGTTGCCTGAATCCCCTGAAAAGTGCCTGGTTGTGAAGTCCCAAAGGACGCAGGGCAGGTCCCTTACTGCACTAGGGGATTAGGGAACTGAAGGCACAAAGCAAAGATTAACGGGGTGGCCCTGGTTTCTGAGAGAGGTAGAGGGGTCAGGCAGGCATCCGGAACAGATGCAGAGATTTGGGGAGATTTCTCCCAAAGGAGGGGAGAAGCAGAAGGGAAGGGCAGCACTGCCCAGAGTTGGGGGGAGGCACTTGGGCTGGCTCTGTGTCCTGAGGGACCATGAAGGGGGGCATGGAAAGACCTCAGATAAGACCCCAAAAGTCTTGGGAGTCTGAACAAGACAGAGCTCGGTGGCAGGGGCACTACAGAGGAGGCACTCGGGAAAAGTCAGCTGAGAATGGGGTGAAGGGAAAGAGGGGGAGGCACCAAGACTTCACTGTAGGAAGGCTCCCCAGAGGGCTGTTAATAGTCTCAAAGGAGTAAACAGATTGGGTGGTCACTCAGAGCAGATCTGGTCCATGGGGGCTCACTCAGCGTCCTAGGGACCCAAGAAACCCAGGAGACCCAGGAAACCGAGACAGCAGAATGCGTCCCCATGCATTGACCTTAGCAAAATCCATAAGCTCAGTCACGCTATTGAAATGCACCCTGAACCCTGGGTCCAAGCTGCCTGCCCCATATCCACTCACATCCAGCTGAGATTTTCCACCCCAGGGGAGGGTCCCTACACTCCCGGGGGCCCCCCCTTCTGCTGGAATATTAAACAGCTCTTATGAAGACTGCCACAGCCGCGGTGCATTGTGCCCTAATGGAGCCACGTCTTGGGCGCAGAGCGGGATTAATCACGAGGCTTTGTTCCTCCACTAGTCCCCCCACCCCTTCTGGGGTCCTCAGTGATTTCGCTAATTTATGCACGCGGGCAAGCGCCCGCTATAATGTCAGAGCAGCTCCGCCATCCAGACCCAAGCAATTACTCACACCTGGTGACCCAGGCCCCCCTTCAGTCACCCCCACATTGAAGCTGAGGGCCTGTGGGGGTGGAATAGGGGGGAGTAGGGGACCACAGGGCTGTTACCGCCTCTGAGAAGTGGTGGCTTGGATTCGTGAGTGAAGGAAAGCAAACCCGGACACAGAACAGGCTCATTGTGGCCATCTCAGAAAGTGAGCACTGAAATTGTGCATGAAACTCTTTCTACACCTGTGTGTGTGCCCAGACGCCCTTGACCCTTCTATACTTAAACTGACTTGGGGAACAGCGGGTGAGGGAGATCCTCAAACCCAAAGGGCTTTGGGGGAGGCTGTTTGTGAGGTATCTGGGGTTTTATTTGCATCCATAGAAATGCTGCGTATTTGGGCTTTGGGAGTGGAGTGATGGCCCATAAATTCTGCAGATATGGAACAGGGATTGTGCAGGAGGCCAGGAATATCTGAGTGACAGGAGTTTAGTGGGCACCCCCCAAGGCTGGCACAGGGCAGGGTGTGTCCTGAGCCCATGAGGTGCCCCTTCCTTATAGGTCTTTCTTAAGGAGACACAAAAGTTGATGCTATGTTCTTGAGAGGGGGATTAGAAGATGGAATGAGAACACCAGGAGAATGTGGCCTGGGATGGACCTGAGGGGTGGGAAAGGGGCCCCAGCCATGCAGCCTGCTGGCAATGAGCCTGGCAGCCTCTGTCTCAGGGAAAAGCCACAGCAGCCACGTACCCAAAGTAGCGGGGAGTTACCGCCAGGATAAACGGCCACTGAAGTCTAAAGGACTTTAGCCCCCAAGGTCTTTCTAACCCCTCCCCCCAGAGCTACACAGAGAGGGATCATTGCAGCTTTCACATCTGGGGAGCCTGCTGCACCCCAAGCCCTTCTGCATCCACCAAGAGCTTCAGGCCCAGCTCCCCTGGCCCCTGCAGCTGTTCTGAGCCTTCAGATTCCAGAGCCGGCCAGGCCAAATCAGGCGGAATTTCCTGTCCACTATGACTCTGCCTGGAAGAAACGCAAGATAGCCACACGTCTGCCAGCGTGGCCCTCGCTGCTCTCCCCATGGACAGTCTTATTCTCTGCTATCCAACCCTTGGGGATTAGGGCCCAGGGCAAATGTTGGGGGTGGGGGGTTCAATCCCAGGCCTACAGATCAGAAATATTTTTCAGATTGATAAAAGGAAAGGACAGTGAGGACGTGAGGTGCAAAGCTGGGGAAGTTCTGTGTTTGGCTTGGGAAGGTCCCTGGAATTCTCCAGACTACCTACAAGGATAAGAGGGGCCCCCCACAAGCTGAGGGGGACAGGTCTCCCCCTCAAGAGCTGTTTGACCCAGGCTGAGTACAAATGGGGTGCCAGTTAGATATTTGAGTTCATCGAAGGCATCTGAGCCATCGAAAAGATGCTGTTCCCATCCTAGAATTGACTTAGGGTGGTACCCACTGGGTACCATAGGCAGGGGCCGCCCCATCACAATTGTTCAAGTTGCTGGTGCTCCATTGGTGGACTCAGATCAGCGCCCCCAGGACAGCGCCCCTTGTGGCAGAAATCAAGAATACCCAGTTGTGCTGTTTGTTACATTACCAAGGAAGGGGAGAAGCTCCTTTACCACCCCCACCCCCCACCCCCGACAAAGATGCTCCAAGGTACATACTGTCTGCTGCAAGATCAGCCGGAAGGGGCGGCCCTTGAGCAGTGCAGCCATCTTGGGGATCAGCGCCTCTGCCTCAGGAACCTGCGAACTCACTGCCCCTGGGTGTCAGGGGGGCAGTGAGCCTCGGCTGTGAAACCAAGGGCTGGAGTTAGTTCTGCAGGGAGGACACCCGCACCCCCACAAATGGTCCCCATGGACCAGTCCCGCCTTGAAAGCACAGCATTTCCAGACCTGTGTGTCTGCTCCGGGGCCAGGCCAGGCACCTTCCCAGGAAAACAGGCTTCTCGGCCGCACTCCTGGGAAGGAAGGAAAGGGACAAGGATGCGCTCGCTTGCCCAGGATCTGGCCAGCAACCCTACTATGTGCTGGGTCCCAAGGTGGAGGAGACAAGGTCAGACAATGTCATGGGGCACTGGTTCTCGAAAGAGAGGCAGCGAGCCAAGAATGGACAGGCTGGTCAGTGGGGAGAGAGAGTGTTTAGGTTCACACTATACACATTGTTGTGTACTTGTTGGAGAAGATGGGGAAATTGTGGGGTGGGGAACCTCAAGCTTCAGAGCTCCAGGGCCCTGAATACTGACCAGGGTGAGACGCTGGCTGAGAGCAGGTTTAGGGCATGAGCTATGGCCCCACTAGTATGAGGGACTGAGTCCTGGAGACTCGGGTACCTTTTCTGGGAAATGGATAAAACCTAATTAACCCCTTCCCAGAGGGTGCAGACCGGAGGTGGTCCCCAGGACATGCTCAGCAGGAAAAATAACCTTTTTCTCCTTTGCTTTCCAAGTCTCGGCTGTTCTCCGTTCTACAGAACAGAAACAACCCGTCATCAGCCATCCAAGGTAGGCTGGGATGGGGGTGTGGGTGATGGGTGTGGAAAATGATGGGGTTCAGGGGTAACTGGACTGATGAGGGCACTGAGACAGGGGGCCACTGTCTCTGGGTTCAACTTAGTGGCTATAATTAGCGGGACATGGGCTGCGGTCCCTATGCACAGAACCATAATAAGCAAGATGAGCCGGGTGTGAGCACATGAGCTTTTCAGGGCGCCGGCTTCGACGGCTGAGGCCCCAGGACCCCAAGTCTGGCTGCCAGTCAAACCATCAGGCTAATTCGTGAACATTAGGGAACACGGCACTAATGGGGCCTTGAGGGACATCAGAGGGTCCTCAGAGGGCTTCTCCTTGCCCCTTTCCTGGCTGTGCATGTCCCTAGCCTTCACTTCCCCTCCTTGACCTGGAGTCTTAATTCTCTGCTGCCGCTAGACAGGTAAGTGACTGAGTGGAGGCTGGGGAATGTGCATTTTCAAAGAACTCTGGGGCTCACAGCCTCCAGTCTCCTAGGCCCCCACTGTTTGGTTCTTGGACAGTGGTCACGTCCTGTGGGAAATGGGCTTTAAGGCAACACAGGAAAGGGCAGAGGGACAGAGCAGTACAATTTGGGGGGCTCCAAACATGCAAGAGAGTATCAGTGGGGAAACTGAGGCCAGTGCTCTCTGAACTCCATTTATCCTGGTCCCCTAGAGCCAGCTCCATTGCCTTCTAGTTAGTCCCCTTAGCTCACCCTAATCCTATTTCTAGCACTCAGCTCCAGGTCAGCGGGGTCCACCTGAGATAGTCATCTGCCCTGCACCCCAGGGTAGGCAGATGATCTGAAAAGGACCAAGCTTGGAGGATTCAGTGGGCCTGGGCAGGGAAGGACCCCCCCCCCCAGTCCCAAAGCATGGGCAATGTAAGTATCCCACCCCAGCTTCCTCAGACAACTCTTTCCCATTCTGCCACCCCTGCTAGGGTCACAGGGCCTCGAGACCACGCCCTAGATTCTTCTAGCAGGAGGGGAAACTGAGGCACTGCAGAGAAGGTTGGGTACAGAGCTGCTGGCTCTTGGGTGCAGCTAGCACCGGCTGACACTTGTCTGCTTGCCTTGAAAGGCAAGAATGGCCCGGGACCTGCTGATTGGCTGCGCCCACTTGTGTGGCCTGAGGAAGGACATGCTCATCCGTGCCCCCTCCCTCCCGGCACCCCAATGGTGCATGGTCCCTCCCAGGGTTATTCTGAGCAGAGTGACCCAACTACCCCCTGGAGCTGCCAGTCAAGTGTGGGGGCAGTGGGCAGGTGCTCAGGCCAAGGAGTGCAGGCAATGGGCACTTCAGGGGTTGGAGAGGACACAGCGGTGGGGGAAACCATCCACTAGGCCCACAGGGCAATGAAGAGGACAGCTGGGGTGCCCCCCATTTATGCAGAAACTCACTGTGGACTGAGGTGTGGGGTCCTCACTGGCAGAGGGGCCAGAAAGTCAGGAACCCCTATCCAGCCCTAGGGGAAGAGAAAAATGGGGTGTCCCCAATCTATAGAGTCAAGCAGCTCTCATGACAACTCAGTTACCCCACTGGTCCCACCAGGAAACTCCGAAGCAGCCCCTCAATCCATGAGGGTCTTAAGTTCACCATCAGCAAGTGTAACTCACTGCAGGACCAGTGTTGCCCCTTCAGTTCCTCGATTATTCCCCTGTGCATCCCAGTTCCCAATCAGGAAACAAGGTAGATGGATCCATCCAGCCAAGTGGCTCAGAGGCAGGGGTTAGGGGTCTTCCCTGGACCCCTTTTGACAGAGGGTGAAAATGGGGTGTCCCTGGACCTCCACACTTGGGCTTCTCGCCCTCCCCGCTGTGCTCACCTCTCCCCTAATTCCTTCAGCCCCCATCGGCCCCCGCCCCTGGCTCAACTCTGCCCCTAAATCCCCTCTCATCTCCTCTTCCAAGCTCTATTTTTAAAATCATATTTCCTTTACTGTACAAGTGAGCTGACAGGGAAAGGTATTTGCTGAAAGATTTGGCCCCCCTCTGCACTCCCCCCCCCGTACTGCCCCCCCCCTTTCCAACCCTTCATAGACACAGGGGCTCCCAGCCCTGATGCAACAGGGCCCAGGGACTCAACTCAAGCAGACTTGATCCGACGGCCAAGGCCAAGAGGTGGTGAGGCGCTGGGTCTCGGGAACCCCTTGAAGATCCCTAGGCCAGGGCCCTAGATCTTGAGTTTTGTTTCCCTTTTCTTTTTTATTTGCCCCCCACCTTTTTTTTTAATCTTTTCCGATCAGGTGAGAATTTCTAAATCTTCAGCTGTTTCTTAAGGGAACTATTAGGGAGGGGCATCCATTACATTAGCCTTTCAGGAAGGGGCTACAAGAGAGTAAAGGGGACCCCCAGGGCTGTGGTGGGCTGTGGCAAGTGGGCTTAGCAGGCAGAAGCCAGGGAGGAAGTGGGGGAGAGGGGCACAGCCAGATGCCAGAGACGGTAGCTCAATAATACCCCAACTCCCGCCAAGAAGAACCAACAGCTGAGCCCAGCTGAGCCTGCAAGGAGGGGCCCCCATGGAGGCCTGGGACCACCTCATCTGTCATTCCCCCCATAAGCCCAGCACAACCTCCATAACTCACCTCCAGCAGGGCTGGACACCCCCAAGAAAGGTGTCACTTCTCTCCTTTGCAGAGCCAGTTGACCACCCTGTCCCACACTGTCCTTGGGGGCCCTGATTCAGGCCTGGGGTGGAAAGAAGAGATTGAACAGCAAAAGGTTCAGCTGCATAAGTTCAGGAATGAAGCAGAAGGAGGGGAAAATTTATCAAAAGTTCCATGACCACCAATTCAAGAGCTTTTCAGCACAACTAGAAGTAAGGATGGGAAGTTAGAAAGGAGCCAATTTCAATTTTGTGCAATGGAATTGAGTTATTAAAGCCCTAAGTCAATAGATCTCCCTGATAAGGACAAGGCACCCCATGTTTCCAAGCCCTGCAATTGATTTGGATGGGGGTTGTCTGGGAATTTGGACACCACCAACTGAGATTGATGCTGTCCACCCCGTCCCCATGCTCAGATACTGAGCTTTGTGTAAGCATAAAAAAGGCAGGAAACCTTTTTTTTTCCCCCAAAAGGCACTTTTTCCTGAAAAAATTTGGGGTTGGGAGGTAAGTAATTGGGACATGATCCTAAAGAATGACAGTGACAGGATCCAACTTTGACCACCAGGCTGGATTATTTGCCCAAGTGTTTTTGCTGAAACGTTAAGGGTGAGGGGTTTAGGGTGGTAAGAAATAAGTCAAGGGGCCGGTGAGGTGGCGTTAGAGGTAAGGTGTGTGCCTTGCAAGTGCTAGCCAAGGAAGGACCGCGGTTCGATCCCCCGGCATCCCATATGGTCCCCCCAAGCCAGGGGCAATTTCTGAGTGCTTAGCCAGGAGTAACCCTGAGCACCAAATGGGTGTGGCCGAAAAACCAAAAAAAAAAAAAAAAAAAAAAAGAAAGAAAGAAAAAGAAAAAAAAATAAGTCAAGATGTGTATCGATGTATCGAGATGTTATTATGGCTCTATGCTCTGGGCTTAAGAACAAATGCACAAATGAGGAAATGCACAAAAATTCTGAGGGAAAAGGAAGCGCCCCAAATCAAAGTAGCTTTGTGGGAACATTTTTAGGGGGCTTGCTGTAGGGGAGGAGGGAGAAAGTCCAAGTCTGACTGTGGGGCTTCGCAGGGAGGGATGAAGGAGTTATTCCACTCCCAAGGGTGCAGGGTTTTAAGCAGAGGAAAGAACTGATCCACCCATCCGGGGAAAGAATTTGGGATTGTGAAGTTTTAACAAGACAAAACTTTTGCCTTTGCCTCAGAATTTGATCACTCCAATTTCACATTTGCCCGAGAGTGAGATGGTGACTTTATTTTTTTGGTGGGGGGAAATTGTTATTGCTTAATAAATAATGGGCAATGGATGGGATTACAAAATAAACTTCCTAATTCACATTGCAAATTTGGACCCGTGCTCCGTATCTCCACCACTCCATTGCGTGCTGTGAAGACGGATTTCCTCAGTCTCCTCTTATAAACAACAGAGTCAAAAAGGATTGGGAATTTTATTTGCAAGGAGGCTAAGATGCAATTTTAATATCATGCTACTAAATTGGGATGACTGCTCATAAAGAATAGTGGGGGGTGTCTCAAAGAAGGAAGTAGGGACAGACCCCCACTAAAGATAAATGACTTGATGGTCAGATACGGTGTTTGATGGTAGGTAAGTAGCTGATGTGGTTACAAGTAACTCAAGAAAAACAAACTTAAAATAAAGTTTCTAATGCATTTCTGCAGAGCTCTCAATGTAGATTTTTTTTTTATGGTCAAGATAATAGGATCGGATTTTGATAACACGCCAAGGAAATGTGATTTTTCTGTGTGAGTCGAGGGCATTGGAGCGTTTCATTGTGGGGCTGAAAGACTCATATTCCTGTTTGGCTAGGCGCCAGGAGAGGGTTTTAAGGAGTGACAGATGAGGGTTTCGTCTCCAGGGGAATTAGCTGGTAAAACATTTTAGGCAAAGGGGTCTGGGTTTGTTGAACCAGCAAATGGGCTGGCAGCGATGCCTCAGGGACCAGCCCCAGGTCCAAGCAGATGCGGGCAAGTGCGGACTGGTTGGACATCTGATGGCAAGTCAGGGAGCGGGGACGGGCATGATCTGGCCCAGCACTTCTCCAATTGAATTTATGGAGCAAGTTTGAATTTTTTTTTTTTTCTGAGCAAAAACAGGATCGCATATTTTGTGCTGTGCTAAGGAATTTGGATTTTAGCCACCGAAAGATTCTAAAGAGTGACAGGGCAAAATTTTTCTCAACAGCCTGCAACAGGAATTATAGAGAGATGTATTTTTGCACTCAGGCTTTTCAACCTTTTCTTATAGGTGATTAAGAGATTTTTTTTAAGGCTTTTGAGCAGACGTTCCAAGAGCAAACGCCTATCTCTTACAGAGAAGGAATTCTGAGGAATAACACGGCCACATTTTGATAGCTAAGAGGTTTGGAATTAAGCTAATAAAGGGTTTGAAGGAGTGGCCTGGTGAAAGGCGGGGGTTTTCTGCCATCGTTTTACAGCAAAAATTATATGGTAAAAATTTTATTTCATGCTAATTGAGGACTGTGATTTACATGCGATGAAATGAAAAGAAATGGACGTAAGTTTTAAATAGGAAAGCCAGGGGATATTTTCTTATGCCTCTTGTGAAATGTTTGAACTTTGATTTAAGGAGCATTAGGGTGCAACTCTTATAAATGCAGAGGATGTATGATATTTAGATTAAAGACAGGGATGTTGGAGAATATGAAGACATTATTCAAATTAAGATTTTATGCCTTATAATAATGGGTCTGGCCAGTTATGTGTTTGGATTTTGGTCTTTATTGATGTATGTAACTGGTATTTAATATGACATTCTTTTAGGTCTACAAAGGTGATTTCCCTCTGTTAAGGAATTTAAATTTGAATCCATAAAGGGTTCCCAGAACTGTAAGAGAGATTTAATTTGACATTTTTTATTTGAATTGATTTAAATTTTTAACTATGCATTTTATACCATTTAAATGTTTTGATTTTAGCCAATCAAGAGCTTTTTAAAGGTTAGGAGAGACATACTAAGATTTTAAAATTTAATTTAACCTAATTTTAGATTACAACCAAGCTAAATTTTCATTTTATTCTATCTAAATTTTTTTCTTTTAGTCAACTTAGGGTTTTCATTTTATTCACAATATTTTTTAAACTGTAATTAACTTAAATTTTACTAAATTTAAATATTTAACTATATCTCATTTAAAATTCAAGTCTTATCCATCAGAGCTAAGACTTCTAATGATATTTTAAAAATTTTGATATTTAAAATTTTTATTAAATTTAATAATTTTTACATTTCACTCAACTTAAATTAATTTATAAACTAAATTTTCAAATAACTTGAAGTTTTTAATTCTTAAATATTAGCCAATAATGACTTTTAAGGATTTTAAGAGGAATAAGAAAGTCTTTCATTTGAAATTTAGATTTTTCATCAATATGGGGCTGTGAGTGTTTTTAGGGACATACAATGATTTGAAAAATTAAAATCAATTGAAGCTTTTTGAATTTTAGCCAATGAAATTCCATAAATGTTAGTCAATTTACTTATTGTAGCCAATTTAAATTTAATTTTTTCATTTTTCGCCTGTGAAGGTCTTTAGAGGACATACTCATATATTACATTTTAGTTCATCAAAATTTTCAAATTTGAAGCTTTGGCCAAGAGGACTTGAAGGAATTTCAGAGAGTCAGAATCATTTTTTCTTTAAATTTCATGCACTTAAAATGTTTTTATCTTAGCCAATTACAATTTTGTTCATTTTAGCCAAGAATAGATTGTATGGCTTTTAATTATGATTATCATTGGTAACCAATGAGTCTACAGATAAATGAGTTACTCAAACTTTGTATTTTAATTACCACTTGAAAAGGGAAGGATTCTGGGACTGGCTGGTCTCCAGGCCTTGTTCAGGATATAGAGCAATAAATGAATCCAGGCTGTGGTGATGCCCATACTTGGGGTGGCAAGGGGGTAATGGAGAGATACAGAGTGTCCAGAGGTACCCCTCATGTTATCACCTCAGCCTTTAGGAATATTCTGTCATTGAAGGTCTTGACATCAGAACACTAATATTGGTTGGCTTCAATGTCAGAATATTGTTGCTAAATTTGGGGCTACATGGGCCCAGAGAGATAGCACAGCGGTGTTTGCCTTGCAAGCAGCCGATCCAGGACCAAAGGTAGTTGGTTCGAATCCCTGTGTCCCATATGGTCCCCCATGCCTGCCAGGAGCTATTTCTGAGTAGACAGCCAGGAGTAACCCCTGAGCACCGCCGGGTGTGGCCCAAAAACCAAAAAAAAAAAAAAAAAAAAAGAAATTGGGACTACAGCAAACCTTTTTTTTTTTTTTGGTTTTTGGTTTTTGGGTCACACCAGTGACACTCAGGGGTTACTCCTGGCTATGCGCTCAGAAACAGCTCCTGGTTCGGGGGACCATATGGAATGCCAGGGATTCAACCCAGGTCCATCCTGGGTCAGCTGCGTGCAAGGCAAACGCCCTACCCTTGCGCTATCATGCTGGCCCTATGCAATATCTTGTTGGCAAGTTTGGCAATAATGATGAGGATGATGATGATGATAATGCTAATGATGATGATGATGATGATGATGATGATGATGATAATTTACCTACAAGAAGAATGCATTGTATTTTCTTAGTAATGGACCAATCAGCCAGGTGGATATGGGTGGGAAAAAATAAACAAGTAATCCCAGATGTTAAGTATTTTCAGATCTTATAACCAAAGAGCTGATCTCCATCCTCCCTCTATTGTAGAGCAAAAACAGGCAAATAACAGGCAAAAAACAGCCAAAACATCCATTTAAATGCAGTCTCTGCCCTCTGAAACACCCAGATAAGGCTTCAAACATGTACGCATCCCACTGTCAAAGATCCCACTTGCCAGTCCTTAGCTGCTATCCCCTTGCTCAACACCCAACTGCATCACTTCTCATACCCCCCCCCAGTGGCAGCAAATCCATCCCCAATGGAACAGCAAGAGTGGAGGTCCCCAAGAGCAGAGTCCCTAATGAAACATCAAGGGGGCATTTCAGTCCTCTATCTGGGTGAACTTTATATCTAAGAAGCCCCTGCTGAGAGAGAGAGAGACAGACAGACAGACAGACAGACAGACAGACAGACAGACAGACAGACAGACACTGGGGAATGACAGGGGAGTGGAACACAGAGGTCCATCGGGGAATGGCCTAGGGGAAACTGAGGAATGACTGACAGCCCAGAGCACTGGATGGAGCCGGAATAAGGGAACAACCCACACCCGAAGAGGAACTTGGAGGGCAACCCAGTCCATCTCTGGTACTTAGTAGGTGCCTTTTAAAACGTTTTCAGAAAAAAAAAAAGCCAGTGTGTGTCTATCTGTCCCCCTGGGTCTGAAGCCAAGAGTAGAAATGAGCTATTTGGGGCCATTGACCCAATTGGCTGGGCCCTTCGCTCCTTGTGAAACAGTGGGGAGCCGAGGGAGGGGTGCTCCTGCCTCACAGCACAGCCAACCCTCCCCACCGCACCCCTGAGCCAAGGAGGGACTGGGTAACATCTGTCCCTCTGCGTGGCCAGAGAAGGAGGGGGGAGGGAGTGGGCATGAGGCCCAGGGTGATCCAAGAGCACCCTTCATGCCAGGAGCCTTGCCTGCCACCAGGGCACATCATCTCTAAATTTATGGGCTATGAAGTCTCCCAGCTGCAGGGGGCAAGTGGGGCCAGGGAGAGCCTGTGAGGGAGGTGGGGCCCAAGACAGGTGCTCCTGGAGGGCAGGAGACCCTATACAGTAGGGGATGGGGGGTCCCAGACCCAAACCCAAACCCTCACTGCAGGATCTAACCCACTATCTCTGCTCCCTTTCCCTGCTGTGCTCTTTCCCTACCCATTCTTCTCTGACCTCCACACCCCTCCGCTCTTTCTTTCTCCCCATCCACCCCTATACTCCATGGTCTCCCTCCCCATCCACCCCTACTCCACATGGTCTCTCTACCCATCCACCCCTACTACACATGGTCACTCTTCCCATCCACCCCTACTCCATGGTCTCTCTTCCCACCCACCCCTACAACATGGTTTCTCTTCCAACCATCCCTACTCCATGGTCTCTCCCTACCCACCCATACTCAACCATCTCTTTCTCCCACCTACCCCTACCCCATGGTCTCTCTCCCACCCATCCCTACCCCATGGTCTCTCTCCCATCCACCCCTACCCTATGGCCTCTCTCTCACCCACCCCTACCCTATGGTCTCTCTCCCACCCATCCCTAACCCATGGCCTCTCTCCCACCTACCCGTACCCCATGGTCTTTTTCCCACCCACCTGTACCCCATGGTCTTTTTCCCACCCACCACTACCCCATGGCCTCTCTCTCATCCATCCCTAACCCATGGTCTCTCTCCCACCCATTCCTAACTCATGGTCTCTCTCCCCACCTATCCTTACCCCATGGCTTCTCTCCCACCCACCCCTACCCCTACCCCATGGTCTCTTTTCCCACCTACCACTACCTCATGGTCTCTCTCCCACCCATTTCTACTCTATGACCTTTCCCTACCCAACCCTACTCCATGTTTTTTCTCCAACCCCTTCCCCATGGTCTCTCTCCCCACCTATCCTTACCCCATGGCCTCTCTCCCACCCACCCCTACCCCTACCCCATGGTCTCTTTTCCCACCCACCACTACCCCATGGTCTCTCTCCCACCCATCTCTACTCCATGACCTTTCCCTACCCACCCCTACTCCATGTTTTTTCTCCCACCCCTTACTCCATGGCCTCTCTCCCACCCACCCCTACCCCATGGCCTCTCTCCCCACCCACCTCTACACCCCACCCCGAACCCATGGTCTTTCTCCCCACCCACCTCTACCCCATGGTCTCTCTCCAACCCACCCCTACCCCATGGTCTCTCTCTCTAACTCACCCCCTATCCCATGGTCTCTCTCTCACCCATCCCCACCACATGGTCTCTCTCCCACCTATCCTTACCCCATGGTCTCTCTCCCACCTACCCCTACCCCATGGTCTCTTTTCCCACCCACCCATACCCCATGTCTCTTTCTCCACCCACTACCCCATGGTCTCTTTCCCCACCCACCCCTACTCCATGTTTTTCTCCCACCCACCCCCACCCTATGGTCTCTCTCCCCACCTATCCTTATCCCATGGCCTCTCCTCCTACCTACTCTACCCCATGGTCTCTCTCCTCACCCATCGCTACCCCATGGTCTCTCTCCCACCCACCCCTCCCTCTGCTTTCGCTCCCCTCCCCATCCCAGGCTGTGATCTCTGCAGTCTGCTGCAGTCTATCTTACCCGTCTTCAGCTCACCATGGTACCATCTGACAAGAGGGAACCCTCTGAAGACTCATTTGAGACGATGATGGAGCGTAAGAATCCATCATCAAAACAAATGGAGTCCTCGGGGGGCTCATCCAGCAGCGCCGCACAGGCCGAGGGTGCACAGGCCGAAGGTGTACAGGCCGAAGGTGTACAGGCCGAGAGTGCACAGGCCGAGGGTGCACAGGCCGAAGAAGGTGCACAGGCCAAAGGTGCGCAGGCCGAGGGTGCGGCAGGCAGCAGTCAAGGAGGCGGGGAAGAGCTGCCCACTGACGTCCGCCAAGACATGGAGGGGCCATCCAGTGGCCCGCATACGGAATTTAAGGACCCACCCAATGACCTACTCCAAGACCTGGAGGAGTCATGCGCCGCTTCCCACCTGGAAGTGGCGGGTTCCTGGGGTGGGGAGCCTGCGGAGAGAGAAGGGGCATCAGCGAGTTCCTGGGGCTCTCAGGAGGAGGAAAGTGAAGACGAGGAAGAAGAAGAGGAAGACTTCCGCCCACCTGGGGCCGCGGCCCCTGAAGGGCAGCACGGGCAGCCCGGAGAAGGCGCCCAAGGCCCAATGGCCGAGTTCCTGGGGCTGGTGCGCTCGCTCATCTCGCTCTGCTTCCGCATGCAAGACCTGCAGAGGCAGCTGCGGGCAGCCGAGGAGATACTGCTCCAGGCCCTAGCGACCGGTCGCCTGCCCATCCCGACCCCATTCAGCGGCGACCGGCGCGACTACCCCGAGTTCATCGCGCTGTGCCAGCTCATCCTGCAGAGCCACCCACGCACCTCCGCCGATGACGACCAGCGCCGCGTGGCCTACATCGTGGGGCACCTGTCGGGCATGGCCCGCGACTGGGCGCAGAGGCTGATAGAGCAGAATCAGCCCCTGGCCAGCGACTTCCCAGGCTTCCTCGAAGCCATGTCCGAGATGTTCGAGTATCGCCACAGCGTCCGCGTGGCCGAAGATACCATGTTCAACCTGCGCCAGGGGGACCGCCCCGCCATCGACTACATCACCGAGTTCCGGGGACTGGTGCCCATCCTGGGCTGGGCCGACGAGGTGCTGCAAGCCCACCTGTGCCAGGGCCTGCGTGAAGAGATCCGCCACTACCTGTTCCGCGTGCCCAGGCCCGACTCGCTCGACTCGCTGATTGTGCTCATCCTACAGATCGAAGAGAAGCTGGCTGAGCGCCGGGCCATCCTGCGGCTGCCCCCATCCGCCCGGCCTCGCAACCTCACCTGGATCGACACGCCGGCTCCCGAGCGCTGGATGGTGAGCAGCTGGCTGCCCAACGAGATGCACCCGACCCTCGACCGCAACCATCTCTTCCTGCTGCTGCTGGTCAGGATCAACCCGTACCACAGTGTGGCCGTGCGCGCTCTGGTCGACTCGGGCGCCTCCAGCAACTACATGGACGAGGGCTTCGCCCAGGAGCACTACGTGGAACTCTACGAGAGAACCTACCCAAACCCCGTGCAGAACCTGGATGGCTCGCTCGTGGGCAACGAGCCCGTGTGGCTGTACACCGAGCCGCTGGTGTGCATCCACCAGAACCACCAGGAGTCACTCGAGTTCGACATCGTGCCCTCGCCCAACTTCTCCGTCATCCTGGGCATCAAGTGGCTCCAACTGCACATGCCCGAGATGGACTGGACCCGCGGCCGCTGCACCTTTCACTCGCCCTACTGCCTAGCCAACTGCTTCCGCCCGCCGCCCCCATGCGTCGCGCTGGAGCGCCATGCAGTCAGCCTGCTGCCCGGCTTGCCGCCCCCTTACTCCGACCTGGCCGACGTGTTCAACCCGAAGGAAGGAGAAGAGGCATC
Source organism: Suncus etruscus (assembly GCF_024139225.1). Taxonomy (NCBI): domain Eukaryota; kingdom Metazoa; phylum Chordata; class Mammalia; order Eulipotyphla; family Soricidae; genus Suncus; species Suncus etruscus. Next base: position 43,580,436 of record NC_064850.1, on the reverse strand, counting down.
CGACCAGCCAAGCTCAGACGGATCCGATGAACTTTCGGAATCAGAGCCCTCTGAGCTTCAGCAGGCTGGAGACAGTGATCAGAGCGAGACCTTCTACGACTGCCTGTCGTCCGCACCCTGGGAGCCTGTGGGGGCCGGGATGCAAGAGAGCAGTGCCATGCCCGCCCACGGAGATGAGATCGGTTTCGACAACGACGACGATGACGATTGGGACCCGTGGGGCATGCTGAACAACACAGAGGACGACATACAGATGATTCCTGAGCTGTTCAACCAACTCCACGGGGCCATGTGGTTCACCAAGCTGGAGCTGCAGGGCACCATCGTGGAGGAGGGCCTGACCATCACGCACGTGGAGACAGTGTGGGCTGTCGCCTTCGGCCTGGACACCTCCAACCGCATCTACACGCCCTTTACCCCCGGCTCGAGTCCCATCATCCGCCAGCGCACCATGTACTACATCCTCTCTGACTTGCTGGGCCTCTTCGTGCTTTCCTACGGCCAGGATGTGCTCGTCTACTCCATGAGCCAGGAGGAGCACTTCCGCCATGTGCGCCAGGTGCTGGTGCGCCTACGCCGAAACCGCATCTACTGCTCCCTGGACCGCACCCAGTTCCACCGCCACACGGTCGACTTCCTGGGCTTTGTCATCAACCCCAGGGGCGTGAGGCTCAATAAGAGCATCATCAAGACCATCACGGGCTACCCCATCCCGGGCTCCAAGAAGTCCCTGCGGCACCTGATTCAATTCATCTTTCCCTACCGCCACTTCATCGAGCGCTTCGCCATCCTCACTGAGCCCCTGGTGCGTCAGCTGCTCACCAACCGACCCTTCCGCTGGACCGAGGAAGAGCAGGAAGCCTTCGACGGGCTGAGGCGAGCCGTGCGCAGGGCACCGCTGCTCCATCACCCCAAGCCCCAGCACCCCTTCTACCTGGAGACGGGCGTGGTGCGCTCGGCACTGCATGCCTCCCTCATCCAGATCGAGGAGCAGACAGGCAGGCGTGTCTGCTGCGCCTTCTACTCTCGCTACCTGACCCCCGAAGAAAACAACGAGTCACGCTTGCAGTTGAGGATCCTCCCCATCAGGGCTGCCTTCTCGGTGTGGTGCCACTACCTGGAGAACACCGAGGAGCCCATCATGATCCTTCTCAACACAGAGGATCTAGCCTCTCTGAATAATGACAGGCTCACCGTACTCCTCCAGGGGCAGTGGGCCGCCTTCTTCTCCAAATACAACTTCGACGTCATGGAGGAACCCGAATGCGAGGACGGGCGCCCTCTGCCTCCCAGGCAGAGGCTCTCCTCCCGGAGCTTGGCAGGGGCCGCCTCGTGCGGCAGACAAGGCGAGGAGCGCAGAGCGTGTGCCAGGGCACGCGAGAGGGGCCTGAGGCAGCAGGAGTGCCTGGCGAGCCTCCCCATCGAGCAGATCCTGGCAGATTTCCTGACCCACTTGGGCGAGGCCCAGATCCGTTCAGTCCTCCTGCATTTCTTCCATGGCCTCCTGGACTGGAAGAACAACGTGGCCGTGGCCGCCCTGCTAGTGATGTTGCGTGAGGCCCAGCCCTGCCCACTGCCCATCATGGCCATCCCCAGTGGCACCCTGATGCTGGTGCGCCACAGGTCCCTGCGCTCGCTGCTGGCCGCCAGCCTGGTCAGCTGCCCAAGGGCCGCTGCCATCACCCGACTGATCACACAGGTGCCCCCACTGGCGGGCGCCCACACGGTGCCTGCCCACGAGTTGGCTGAACTGTTCCTGGGCCCCGGTCACTGGCAGTGCCAGGCGCTGCTGCCCCGGGCCACTGGGACCCCGCGCTTCAGTCCCGATTTCTGGCTGCTGCTCTGTGAGATCTTCGGGGTCAGGGTGACCCTGGCCCAGGGCGGCCATCGCGGCCTGCCTTGTCCCGCCCAGCCCCATGTGCTGCACGTCAGCAGCGTGGAGAGTGACGAGGATGTCGCCTTGCGAGCAGCCCTGCAAGACGACCTGCAAAATTCCCGTCATTCGGGCCTGCACGACGGCCTGCAAGACAGGTCGCAGGGCGCACAGGGGGCCAGTGACGTGCAGCGGGGCTCCACCCGCCCCATCCACTTCCAGCTCCCCAGCCAGGCCAGGGTCTTGGCCTTCCTGCGTGCCCATCAGCGGACCCTGCCCAGCCCCGAGTCCGTCAACGCCCTCATGCACTTCCTGCGCATCATCTACGGGCACGTAGACCCCGCCCTGGAGGGCGCCTGGCTGGAGGAGTTCCTGGAGGATGCAGACACACACGACCAGCATGACCACTGAAGAAACAGCACCTACCCCGTGCGCACAACACGCGCCAACACGCACCGCGCACTGTGCGCCTTTCCCTCGCTTCTGCCGCTGCTTCGCTCTCTCTAAAACCCCTGCCTGGCTGCACCCACGAGGGAACCCCAGGGGACCCTCCCTCCCTCCCTCTCTCTCAAAGGGCGACAACAACATTCCTTTGGACTCATCAACCAGCATCTCGTGTGCCCACGGGCTTTCCTAACATCAGAGCCCGGCGCCAGCTCAGGGCACCACCACTGCCCTCCCGACCCGTCTTAATTCTGGGTCCAGGTCCTAGGCTCGCAGCTGGGCGTGAGTTGCACAAGACGGAGAGACATGAGAAGCGGAGACACGGGGACACCATGGGGACACGGGGACAGGTGAAGCTGTGGACGCGAGGCTGAGCAGCCAAGCAAGCAGATGGCAGGAGGGGGGTGACCCACGCGTGCCCCCCACCCGCGCCCGCCCCACGTGACAAGTGGCCACCGCATGCATCCTGGGACACTGACCTCGGGTGCTCATGACTCTTCTACCTCCATCTCCGGTGCTGCTGCTCCCCTGGGCCCCGCCCCGCCCCCACCCACCGGGGGAGGGTCCGCGCATGGCCCCCTCACCCACCCGCTGCAAGCAAGCCGCCCGCCACCCCCCTATCCCGTGCCCCATGCACGCTCCTCCACCCCTGACACTTCTTCAGCCTGTCCCTGAACTCGGTGCTTACCTGGACTATGCTCGGGCTATGGAAGTTGGGCCTCCTGGACTGGTACCCCCAGAACTCAGTGGGGATGCCCACCTCCCGGGAGCTCCCCAGTGAGACTGAACTGGCCCTGAGAAGGGAGCACTGAGCCCCTTCCCCGGACCCCATTCTCTGCCACCCCAGCTTGTCTTACCCCCCCCCCCAAATAAAGCAAAATTAGAGTACGTCTGGCTTTGTGATTTGTCCTGGGGGACTCAGAAGGGGACGGCCTAGATCCTGGCCTGGATAGGGGCCCCAGAAATCAGAGTCCAACACCAAGGCCACCAACCTGAGCCCCTCAAGCCCCTCACCAGCCCTCAGGGTAACTCACAGCAACTCTGCCCTCAGACTCTTGGCCCAGGGTCAAGGGCTCCCACATCCCCTCCCACATCCCTTCTGTCCCCTCCAAGACCTGTACCTCGGACACATCCCCAGGAGACCATGGTTAAGGTCCCCAGGTCACAGGTCAGGGGCTCAGGGCGCCTCAGCCTCCCCCCACTCCTGCCCACTGGCTGACCACGAAGCCCTTCCAGCCTCAGTTTCCCCCTCAGTCTCAGGTCTTCATTAAGGAACCTGAAGGTCAGAACCAAGGTGCAGTGCCTGGGAGACCCTGACCCTAGGCAGGCGACCCTGGTTTGTGACATCCCAGCTGTGGGTCCTGCAGGAAATTCAGATGCACTATTGTGCTCACCTGCACGTGACCAAACATACACAGACACGTACACACTTGCATGCACAATCATGCACAAATGCATGTGTGCGTAGTTGAGCATACTCACATAAATACACATATAGGCATGCACACAAACAGGAAAGCACACATTTGTACACAGGCATGCAATCATAGACATGTAAGCATGCACACATTCTTAGATGCATAACGACATGATCCGTCATTTACACAATAAACATGAAAGTGCACGTACATGTGAGTGCACGCGTGCTTACACATGAAGTGCGTGCATACACAGAAAGACACAAGATGTGTATACACATGAGCGGATGTGCTTACATTACAAACACATGTGCACACATCTACATATACAAACACACTGCTTATATACCCAAACACAGTGAGCGTATGCGTGCGAGCATACATACATGTATGTATCAGGAATGTACACATGCAGACACAAGTGCTCACACATGTAAAGACACATGCGGGCATGTACACATGCTTATACAGACAAATACACACAGTGGTCACTGCCTCCTCCTGTGGCGACAGTGACCCCCTCATTGTAATCCTCTGCCTGCCCCACGCACTAGACCTTGTTACCCTGGGAGGCCAGGAGATAACCAACGTCTCAACTCCTGAAAGGGAGATGCACAGCTCAGCGTTGCTGAGCAGACAAGGGAGCCACACTCGGGGGCCCAAGACAGTGCCAGTTCCTCACTGTGGACCACACTCCCTAATAGCGCAGGAAGCTGTGGGCGCTACCAGCAGCTCCCCCTCACATGCCCACCCACCCCCATGCCTGTTTCTGTAACCTTCTGGGATGTTTGTGACAGTCCCAAGCACTGTCTCCTCCTACAGACATCTGGGGCCCCATGCTGAGAGGGGCGGGGGGGGGGGGGGCGGTAACCCTGGGCACTCAGGGAGACTTGTCCCTACGCCCCTCTCCTCTGGGGCTGGCCTCAGTGTCAGGGGTATCTGGAGGGTGAGAGGAGGAACCCTTCCAGGAGAGAAAGAAAGGAGAGACACCTTGGTTGTTGTTCCCATCTGCAACTGCCACCTTAGAGACACGGGACCCCAGGGCACCCAGCAAACACACCCTGAGGTCCCCATCTCCTCCAACCAACTCTTCCTGCCTTCTCTACCAATATGGAACCAGGCATCAGGAAGACTCAGGTAGGAATGGGGGGACAGAAGGTGCAGCAGGCCCCCCACAGACCACATGCTTGAAGCTTCTGCGATGGGCAGCGTGACAGACATCACATCCCAGAACCACATCTGGGGGCAGCTGGCCAGGGTGGTGCGGGAGGAAGGGGCCCGGTGAGGAGAGTCAGCAGCCGCCTGTAAGGGGCCTCAGCCTCCTGGTCATTACAGAATCCTGGGGGGAGGCAGAGGCCCCTTAAGGAGACGCTTCTCAGTGACTGGGACAGGGCGTCCCAATCCCCCTTGACTTGTCTGCTCCAGCTGGTGGCTGAGGAGGTGGGGAAGGGCAGAGGGATTAGAGGCAACAGAACTGGGGCTCAGGTGGGCAGGAAGCTGGGGACAGAGAGACAAGGGGTCAGGGAGTTTGGGGTTCAAGGAGTTTGGGGTTTAGGACTTTGGGAGTCAGGGAGACTGAGATTCAAGGAGTTTTGAGTTCAGGGAGTTTTGGGTCAAGTAGTTTGGGGGTCAGGGACACTAGGGGTCAAAGACTGGAGCAAGGAATTTGGGGGATAGGAGATTAGGTCAGGGAAATGAGATCAAGAAGACTGGGGGTCAGGGAGACTGGGGTCAGGAAGTTTGGGGTCAGGAGATTGAGTCGTGGAGTTTGGGAATCAGGGAGATTGGGGTCAGGAGACTGGCAGCCAGGGAATTTGGGGATCAGGAAAATGGGGGTCAGGAGACTGGGAGTAAGAAATCTTGGGGTTCATGGTGTTTGGGGTCAAGGAGATGATATGTCAGGGAGTTTGGAGGTAAGGCTGTTTGGGGGTCAAGGAGTTTAGGGATTGAGAAGACTGGGGGTCAGGAGACTAAAGTCAGAAAGACTGAGATCAGGGAGACTGGAGGCAATGGGGTTTAGGCGTCAGGGAGTTTGGGGTCAGAGAGACAGGAAGTTTGGTATTCAGGAAGTTTGGGGTCAGGCAGACTGGGGATCAAAGATGGGGAGCTGAGAGTTTGGGGGTCAGGAGACTGGGGACAGGAAAAATGAGTATCAGGGAGACTAGAAGTCAGGGAGACTAGGTAACAGGGACTGTGGGGGTCAGGGATTTTGGGGATCAGAGATTGGGCAGAGTTTTCAGGTCAGGGAGACTGGGGGTCAAAAATGGAGAACTGGAATTTGGGGGGTCAGAGAAACTGAGGGTCAGAGAGACTGGGTTCAGGGAGAGTGGGGATCAGGGACAGTGGGTATCAGGGAGTTTGGGGGTCAGAGACTAGGGGTCAGGGAGACTGGGGGTTAGAGACTGAGGATCAGAGACTGGGGATCAGGGAGAATGGGTGTCAGGGAGTTTGGGGGTCAGAGACTGAGGGTCAAGGAGTTTGGGGGTCAGAGACTGGGGCTCAGGGAGGTTGGGCATCAGAGACTAGGGTCAGAGACTGGGGGTCTGGGAGAGTGGGGTTAGGGAGAGTAGGTATCGGGGAGTTTGGGGGTTAGAGACTGGGGGTCAGGAAGTTTGAGGGTCAGGGAGACTGGGGTTAGAGTCTAGGTGTCAAGAAGAGTGGGGTTCATGGAGAGTAGGTATCAGAAACTTTGGGGCTCAGAAACTGGGGTCAAGGAGTTTGGGTCAGAGACTGGAGTGGGGGTCAGGGAGAGTGGAGATCAGAGAGTTTGGAGGTCAGAGAGTTTGGGGGTCAGGGAGACTAGGGGTTAGAGACTGGGTGTCAGAGAGTGGATTCAGGAAATTTTGGGGTCAGAGATGGGGGTCAGGGAGTTTGGGGGTCAGAGACTGGGGGTCAGGGTGTTTGGAGGTTAGAGACTAAAGATTGGGGATCAGGGAGAGTGTGGTCAGAGTTTGGGGGTCAGAGCCTGGGGTCGTGGAATTTGGGGGTCAGAGACTAGGATCAGGGAGTTTGGGGTCAGAGATTAGGGGTCAGGGAGAGATGGTCAGGGAGTTTGGGCATCAGGGAGTTTGGGATCAGGGACTGGGGGTCAGGGAGTTTCAGGGTCATAAAGATGGGGGTCAGGGGGTTTGGGGGTCTGGAAGACTAAGGGTCAGGATGGCAGTCCTGGGAGTTTGGCAGTCAGGGAGTTTGAGATCATGAAGACTGGGAGTCAGGGTTTTGGGGGGTCAGAAAGCTAGGGATCAGGACTTTTGGGTCACGAAGACTGGGAGTCAGAAAGACTGGGGTTCAGCTAGGGCCAATGATTTTGGTGTCATGAATGAAGGACAGAGATGGAGTGTCAGAAATGTGGGAGTCAGGGAGGCGGAATTAGGGTTGGGGTCAGGGATATAGGTTTAGGAGTGTGTGTCAGAGATTACGTGTCAGGGATGGAAATCAGGGATGGGGTCAGGAGCAGGCTTCAGGTTTGCAGCAATAAGAGTAGCTATAGGAAGCTGAGGGCAAGAAAGCAAGTGTGGACCCCCCCCCCCAAGCAGGGGCACAGGCAGGATGGGGGCTGCACTGGAGGGGAAGATAGCACCTCAGGAGTTGAGATGAAGCTGTTCTCACCCCAGGACTGGACCCTCCTCCTAGGAGAGAACCCACAAGGGACAGCAGGAATCAATTGGCTGCGAATCCTTCCCAGCTCTGGGAAAGGAGCCATAGCTATAGGGGAGAGAATTGGGAGAGCCCACGGCAGAGAGTAAGGGTTAGAGGTGCATGAAACACCCTGGTGGGACAATAAGTTCTGAGGGTGGCAGGTAAAGGTCTGGGAAAGGGTAAGAGGGCAGTTGGTGGTGCTGGGGCAACACAGAGCTCAGATGTGACCTTCCCTCCAGTGAATAGATGGAACTCCCATGGACCCCAGGACCCCAACCTGTCCAGGAAACCCCCTGGTGGACAAACAAGTGGCCTGAGGAGACATCAGGAAAATCATCCAACATGACCAGCCCAGGTAAAGCAGAAAGATGACAGTGCACATTCCACAACATGCACATGACACAGGACAGAGGGGACATGGCTGGGGGAGAGGGGGAATCAGAGCACAGGGGATGGGAGAACTTCAAGAAGGCAAGGGGAACCCCAGTAAGGAATCCAGGAGAAAAGTGCCTGCACAGGGCATGACAGAAAAGTGTCATGACAGAAGAGTCCAGCATCAGGTAAAGAGAAGGGAAAAAGCAGGGACAGAGAGGAGAGAAGACAGGGATAGGAAGGAAGAGAGACTTTGACAGGGAAGAATGTGTAGGTGGAGAAAATGACATTTGGAATGTCTGATGTGTTTAAGAACCTGAATGTCCCCTGTGTGAATGGGGAAACTCTGAGTATCATAGAGTACAGGAAGAGTGTTCTGTGTTAGAAAGGTGGTTGGAGTGCCTTATGTGTATATGAACCGGAGTGTCTGAAGTGTGAGGGGTGAGCTCTAAGTGTCATATGTGTACAGGGACATGGGTGTCCCCAGTGTGAGTGGGAGTGTCACACGTGTAGAGTCACTTGAGTGTCCCAAAGTGAGGGAGCTCTGAGTGTCATATATGTAGAGGGACATGCGTGTTGTGTCCACAATGTGAGAAGAAGCTCTAATTGTCATATAGCTACAGATAGAAGTGTCCTGTTTGAGGAGAAAGCTCTGAGTGTCTTATTTTTACAGGGATTCACAGTTTGCATGTGGATCTCTGAGTGTCATATGTGTAGAGGGACTTGAGTGTCACCAGTGTGAGGAAGGAGCTCTGAATGTAATATGTGTACAGAGACCTAAGTGTACTACTCTATGTGACCAGGGAGTTGTGAGTGTCATATGTTTACATTGGACCTGAGTGTCACCTACGTGAAGGGGGAAGCAATGTGTGTCATATGCGTACAGGGACTGAGTGTCCAGTGTGAGGAAGAACCTGTGGATGTCATATGTATACAGAGACCTAAGTGTCCCCTGCATGAGGGGGGAATTCTGAGTGCCACATGTGTACAGAGAGACCTTGTGATCCTATCTGAGGAGCTCTGCGTAACATCTGTTTACAATGTCATGAGTGTCCCAAAGGTGAGGGAGGAACTCTAAGTGTCACATATGTACAGAGAAATAAGTGTCTCAGTGTGAGAGGGAGTTATGGGTCATATTTTTACAGGGATCTCAGTGGGGAGCTCTGAGTATCCTCATTGTGGAGGAAGCTCTGAGTGTCAAATGCATACAAAACCTAAGAAATCCCTGTGTAAGTGGGAGTTCTGAATGTCTTATATGTACATCACCTGAGTGTCCCCTGCGTGAGGGGGAAATCTGAGTGTAATTTTTGTATTGGGACATGACTGTCCCCTGTGTGAGGGGGGAAATCTGAGTGACCTGAGAGACAGAAGTGACCCCACTGTGAAGAAGGAGCTCTGAGGGTCACATGTGTACAATGTTGTAAGTGTCCCCCAGTGTAGGGGGAGCTCTAATTGTCATATGTGTACAAATAGCTAAGTGTCCTCTGTGTGATGAGAAAGCTCTGAATGTCATATGTGTAGAGACTTAAAGGTTCCATGTGTTAAGGGGAATCTCTGAGTGTCATATATGTCCATGAATGAGTGTACCCTGAGTGAAGGGGGAGACTGAATGTCCTATGAGTAGAGACCTAAACGTCCACTGTGCGAGATAGTAGCTCTGAGTGTCATATGTGTACAGAGAGACCTGAGTGCCCCCCTGGGAGATGGGTGAATTCTGAGTGTCCCATGTGCGAAAGGGGTGCTCTGAGTTTCATGAGTACAATGTCATGGTTTTCCTCGGTGTGACATGGAGCTCTGAGTATCGTGTGTGTACAGAGATCTAAGTGTCCCTAGGTGACTCGGGAAGTTCTGCATGTCGTATGTTCATGTGGAGCTAAGTGTTTCCAATGTAAAATGTGAGCTCTGAATGTCATCTTTTTACAGAGACATGAGTGCCCTGTGTGTACAGGGAGCTAAGTCTCCCCTGTGTGATAGGTGAATTCTGAGTGTCATCTGTTGACATGGATCTGAGTGTCCTATGTGTGAAGGAGGGGCTCTGAGTGTCGTATGTGTAAAATGTCATATGTGTCCCCAGTGTGCTAGGGAGCTCTGAGTATCATGTGTGTACAGGGACATGAGTGTCCTCGGTGTGATGGGTGAATTCTGAGTGTCATATGTGTACAGAGATCTAAATGTTCTATTGTGAGGGGGGTGTTGCGAGTCATATATGTACCAGGACTTGATTGTCCCAGTTAGAAGAAGCACTATGAGTCATATGTGTACAATGTTATGTGTGTCCCTGGTAAGAAGAGGAAGCACTGAGTGTAATATGTTCACATGGACCTGAGTGTCCATTGTGTGAGGGGGGGGGCTCTGAGTGTCATGGTATCCCCAGTGTGATGGGGAGCTCTCAGTATCATGTGTGTACAGTGACCTGGGTGACTTGGGGATTTCTGCATGGCATATGACCAAATGAACCTAAGTGTGACCAGTGTGATGGGTGAACTCTGAATATCCTATGTGTACAGGGACATGAACGTCCTAAGTATGAAAGGGGATATCAGAGTATCATATGTATAGAGGGATCGAAATGTCCTTGTGTGATGGATGAATTCTGATTGTCATGTGTTCACATGGACCTGAGTGTCCTATGCGTGAAGGGGGAGCTCTGAGTGTCAGGTGTGTACAATGCCATGAGTGTCACCAATGTAAGTTCTGGGTATCATGTGTGTACAGAGACATATCCCCAGGGTGACTTGGGAAGATATGTGTGACATATGTTCATAGAAACCTAAGTGTTCCCAGTTTGAAGGGTGAGCTCCGAATATCATATAGGTAAAGGAGCATCAAGTGTCCTAAGTGTGAAGGGGGAGATCTGAGTGTCATATATTCACATGGACACGAAAGTCCTATGTGTGAAGAGGGAGCACTGAGTGTCATATGTGCAGAGACCTGAGTGCCCCCTGTGTGAGGGGTGAATTCTGAATGTCATATGTTCACATGGACCGGAGTGTCCTATGTGTAAAGGGGGAGCCTGAGTTTTATATGTGTACAGGGACCTGATCTGTGTGATGGATGAATTCTGAGAGTCATAAATTCACAAGGCCCTGAGTGTCCTATATGTGAAGGGGGAGCTCCGAGTGTCATATGTGTACAATGTCATGAGTGCCCCCAGTGTGCTAGGGAGCTCTGAGTATCATGTGTGTACAGAGAGATGAGTGTCCCCAGTGTGATGGGTGAATTCTGAGTGTCATGTGTTCGCATGGACCTGAATGTCCTATGTGTGAAGGAGGAGTGTCATATATGTACAATGTCATGCATATGCCCGTGTGATAGGAAATTCTTGAGTATCATGTCTGTTGAGAGACCAGAGCATCACGTGGGTGACTTGGGAAGTTCTGCATTACATATGTTGATATGGACCTGAGTATTCCCAGTATGAAGGGTGAGCTCTGAAGGTCATCTATGTACAGAGCCTGAGTCTCTTAAGTGTGTAGGGCAGATCTGAGTGGCATATGTGTAGAGAGACCTGAGTGTCCCTGTGTGATGGGTGAATTCTGAATGTCAATTGTTCACATGACCTGAGTGTCCTATGTGTGAAATGGGAGCTTGCGTTTCATATTTGTCCAGGGACCTCAGTGTTCTATGTGTGATGGGTGAATTCTGAGAGACATATGTTCACATGGCCCTGAATGTCATATGTGTGAAGGGGGAGCTCTGAGTGTCATATGTGTACAATGTTATGAGTGTCCCCAGAGTGATGGGGAGCTAGCTCTAAGTATTTTGTGTGTACAGAGATCTGAGTATCCCCAGTGTGATGGGTGGGTTCTGAGTGTCATATGTTTACTTGGACCTGAGTGTCCTATGTGTGAAGGGGGTGCCATGAGTATCATATGTGTATAATTTCATAAGTGTCCCAGTGTTATGGGGAGCTCTGAATATTATGTGCATGATACCTGATACCTGAGTATCCTAAGTGTGATGGTGAGATGAATCTAAGATTCATATGTTCACATGGACCTGAGTGTCCTATGTGTGAAGGAGTATATCTGAGAGTCATATGTGTAGAGGGACCTGAATATCCCCTGTGTGATAGATGAATTCTTGGTGTCATACATTCAAAGGGACATGAGTGTCCTATGTGTGAAAGAGAGTTCTGAGTGTCATATGGGTACAGACCTGAGTGTCCCCTATGTAATGGGTGAATTCTGAGTGCCATATGTGTACAGTGTCATTAGTGTCCTCAGTATGATGAGAAGCTCTGAGTATCAAGTGTGTACATAGATGTGTTTGTCCCCCAGGTGACTTGGGAAGATTTCCAGACATATATTCATATAAACCTAAATGTTCCCAGTTAGAAGGGTGAGCTCCAATTGTCATACGTGAACAGGGACATGAGTGTCCTAATTGCGTTGGAGGTAATCATAGTGTCTTATATTGAGAGGTGTCTGAGCATCCCCAGTGTGATGAGAGAATTCTGAGTGTCACATGTACACATGGAATTGAGTGTCCTATGTGTGAAGGGGAATGCTGAGTGTCATACGTGTACAAGGACCGAGTGCCCTATGCGTGAAGGGGGAGCTGAGTGACATGTGTGTACAATGTCATGAATATCCCCAGTGTGATGGGAGCTCTGAGTAACATGAGTGTCCCCTTGTGCTGGGTCAATGCTGAGTGTCATTATGTTCACATGGACCTGAATATCCTGTGTAAAGGGGAAGCTCAGAGTGTCATGTGTACAGGGATTGAATTCCCCTGTGTGATGAGTAAATTCTAATTGTCATATTTTCACATGGACCTGAGTGTCATATGTGTGAAGGGGGTACTCTGAGTATTATATGTGCACAATGTCAGAGTGTCCTAATGTGATGGGGACTCTGAGAATCATGACTATTGAGAGACCAGAGTGTCTGCTGGGTAACTTGTGAAGCTCTGTACTACATATGTTCACATGGAACTGAGTGTGAAGGGTGAGCTTTGAATGTCATATGTGTACAGAGACGAGTTTCTTGAGTGTACAGGGGAGATCTGAATGTCATATGTGTAGAGCGACTTGAGTGTCCCCTGTGTGATGGGTGAATTCTGAATGTCATAAATTCACAAGGCCAGGGCCAGCGAGGTGGCGCTTGAGGTAAGGCGTCTGCCTTGCCAGCGCTAGCCAAGGAAAGATCGAGAGCGGTTCAATCCCCCGGCGTCCCGTATGGTTCCCCCCAAGCCAGGGGCAATTTCTGAGCGCTTAGCCAGGAGTAACCCCTGAGCATCAAACGGTCACAAGGCCCTGAGTGTCCTACATGTGAAGGGGGAGCTCTGAGTATCATATGTGTACAATGTCGTAAGTGCCTCCAGTGTGCGAGGGAGCTCTGAGTATCATGTGTGTACAGAGGCATGAGTGCCCCCAGTGTGATGGGTGAATTCTGAGTGTCATGTGTTCGCATGGACCTGAGTGTCCTATGTGTGAAGGGGGAGCACTGAGTGTCATGTGTACAATGTTATGAGTGTCCAAGTGTGATGGGGAGCCTGAGTATTGTGTGTGTCCTAAGTGTGATGGGTAAATTCTGAGTGTCACATGCTCACATGAGCCTGAGTATTCTAAGTGAACATGGGAGATCCGAATGTCATATGTGTACAAGGACCTTAGTGCCCTATGTGTGAAGGGGGAGATCAGAGAGTCATATATGTAGAGGGACCTGAGTATCCCCTGTGTGATGGGTGAATTCTGAGCATCATATGTGTACAATGTCATGAGTGTCCCCAGTGTGATGGTGAGCCGAGTATCATGTGTGTATAGGACCTGAGTGTTCTCTGTGTGATGAGTGAATTTTGAGGGCCATATTTTCACATGTACCTGAGTGTCCTATGTGTAAATGGGGAGCTCTGAGTGTCATACGTGTACATTGTCATGAGTGTCCCCAGTGTAATAAGAAGCCCTCAGGATTATGTGTGTACAGAGACGTAGGTCCCCTGGGACACGTGGGGAGATCTCATGACATATGTTCATATAAACCTAATTGTTCCAAGTTTGAAGGGTTAGCTCCAAATATCATATGTGTAAAGGGACGTTAGTGTCCTAAGTGTGTTGGAGGTGATCAAAGTGTCTTATGTGTAGAGGGGTCTGACTGTCCCCTGTATAATGAGAGAATTCTGAGTACCATATGTACACATGGAATTGAGTGTCCTAGAGGAATGCTGAGTGTTATATGTGTACAAGGACCTGGGTGTCCTATGTCTGAATGGGGAGCTCTGAGTGACATGTGTGTACAATGTCATGAGTATCCCCAGTGTGATGGGGAGCTCTGAGTAACATGTGTGTCCAGATACCTGAGTGTCCCCTTGGGATGGGTTAATGCTGAGTGTCATATGTTCACATGGACCTGAATATCCTATGTGTGAAGGGGGAGCTCTGAGTGTCATATGTGTATAGGGACATGAGTGTCCCCTGTGTGATGAGTAAATTCTGAATGGCATATATTCACATGAACCTGAGTGTCATATTGTGAAGGTGGCGCACTGAGTATTATATGTGTACAATGTCATGAGTGTTCCCAATGTTATGGGGACTCTGAATATTATGTGTGTTGAGTGACCAGAGTGTCCAAAGTTGACTTGCTAAGTTCTGGGTTACATATGTTCACATGGAACTGAGTGTTTCCTGTGTAAAGGGTAAGCTCTGAATGTCATATGTGTACAGAGACAAAAGTCTCTTAAGTGTGTAGAGGGAGATCTGATTGTCATATGTGTAGAGGTACCTGTGTGTCCTATGTGTGAATTCTGAGTGTCATGTGTTCACATGGGTCTGAGTGACCTATGTGTGAAGGGGGAGCTTGAGTATCATATGTGTACAGGGACCTGCGTGTCCCCTGTGTGATGGGTGAACTCTGAGTGTCATATGTTCCCATGGCCTTGAGTGTCCTATGTGTGAAGGGGGCACACTGAGTGTCATATGTGTACAATGCCATGAGTGTCCCTAGTGTGACAGGAGCTCTGAGTATCATGTGTGTACAGGGATTGACTTGCTGTGTAATAGGTGAATTATGCATTTCATATGTTTACACGGACCTGAGTATCCTAGGAGTGAAAGGGGGAGTTCTGAGTGTCACATGTTCACATCTACCTGAGTGTCCTATGTGTGAATGGGATGCTCTGAATGTCATATGTGTACAGAAACCTAAGGGTCCTGTGTGATGCATGAATTCTGAATGTCACATGTTCACATGGCCCTGAGTTTCCTATGTGTCGAGGGAGAGAAATGAGTGCCATGTGTGTACAATGTCCTAAGTGCCCCAGTGTGATGGAGAGTTCTGAGTATCATGTGTGTACAAAGACCTGAGTGTCCTAAGTGTGATGGGTAAATTCTGAGTGTCATATGTTCACATGGACCTGAGTGTCCGATATGTGAAGGGGGAGCTCTGAGTGTCATATGTGTACTGGGACCTGAGTTTCCCCTGTGTGATGGGTAAATTCTGAATGTCATATGTTCACATCAACCTTGTCATATGTGTGAAGGGGACACTCTGAGGATTCTAAGTATATACTACTGTCATGAGTGTCACCAATGTGATGGGGAGCTCTGAATATCATGTGTATCCATAGACCTGAATATCCCCTTGTGATCGGTGAATTGAGGGTCATATATTCACATGGACCTGAGTGTCCTGTGTGTGAAGGGTACTTCTGAGTGTCATATGTGTACCATGTCATGAGTGTACCCAGTGTGATAGGAAGCTTTTGAGTATCATGTCTGTTGAGCGACCAGAGTGTCCCCTGAGTGACTTGGAAAATTCTGCATTACATATGTTGACATGGACCTGAGTGTTCCCAGTGTGAAAGGTAAGCTCCGAAAGTCATATGTGTACAAGACTCGAGTCTTAAGTGTGGAGGGGGAGATCCAAGTGTCATATGTGTAGTGCAACTTGAGTGTCCCCTGTACAGTGGGTGAATTCTGAATGTCATACGTTCACATGACATAAATGTCTGAGTATCATGTGTACAGGGATATGAGTTTCCCCTGTGTGATAAGCGAAGTCTGAATGTCATATGTTCAGAGACACATGAAGTATTATGTGTGACAGGAGAACTCTGAGTACCATGTGCATACAATGTCATGAGTGTCCCCAGTGTGAAGGGAAGCTCTCAGTATCATGTTTGTACAGAGACCTGAGTGTCCCCTAGATGACATGGGAAGTTTTGCCTGACATATGTTCACATGAACTTAAGTGTTCCCAGTGTGAAGCATGAGCACTAAATGTCATATGTGTACAGGGACTTGAGTGTCCTAAGTGTGAAGGGGGAGATCTGAGTGTCATATTGTAGAGGGAGCCGAGTGTCCCCTGTGTAATGGGTGAATTCAGAGTGTCACATATTCACAGGGACCTGAGTGCCTCTGTGTGAAGGAGGAACTCTGAGTGTCCTATGTGTGCAATATCATGAGTGTCCTAAGTGTGAAAGGGGACATCTGAGTATCGTGGTTGTACAGAGACATTAGTGTCCTCTGTGGGATGGCTGAATTCTGAGTGTCACATGTTCACATGGACCTGAGTGTCCTATATGTGAAGGAGGAGCTTGAATGTCAAATGGGTACAGGGACCTGAGTGTCCCCCGTCTGAATGAATTCTGAATATCACATGTTCACACAGATCTGAGTGTCCTATGTTTGAAGGGGTGATCTGAGTGTCGTGTGTGTGTAATGTCATGATTATCCCCAGTGTGAGGGAGAGCTCTGAATATCATGCGTGTACAGACCTGAGTGTTCTCTTTGTGATGAGTGAATTGAGTGTCATATGTTCACAATGACCTGAGTGTCCTATTTGTGAAGCGGGACCATTGAATGTCCTATGTGTGCTATGTCATCAGTGTCCCCAGTGGGATAAGTACCATGCGTGTACAGAGACCTGAGTGTTCCTAGGGTGACTTGGGAAGTTCTGCATGACCTATGTGCAGTTAGGCCTAAGTGTTCCCAGTTGAAAGGGCGAGCTCTGAATGGCCTATGTCTCCAGGTACATGACTGTCCTAAATGTGCAGGGAGAGATCTGAGTGTCGTATGTGGAGAGGTAGCTGCGAGTCCCCTATGAAGGGTGAATTCTGAGTGTCAGATGTTCACATGGACCTTTGTCTCTTATGTCTGAAGGGGAAGCTCTGAGTGTCATGCGTGTACAGGGACCTGAATCTCCTACGTGTAAAGGGGGAGCTCAAAGTGTCATATGTGTAGATTTACCTGTGTACCCTGTATGATGGGTGATTTATGAGTGTCCTATGTTCACATGGACCTGAAATATTATGTTTAAAGGGGGATCTCTTTGTCATGCTTACAATGTCATAAGTATCCCCAGTTTGATGGGGAGTTCTGATTATCATGTGTGTACATCCAATTGAATGTCCCCTGTGTGATGGGTGAATTCTGAGTGTCCTATGTTCACATGGACCTGAGTATCTTATGTTTGAAGTGGGGGTTCTGAGTGCAACATGGATGAGAGTGTTCCTGTGTGATGGATGAATTCTAAATGTCATATGTTCACATGGACATGAGTGTTGTATGTGTGAAGGGGGTGCTCTGAGTGTTAAATATATACAATGTCATGAGTGTCCCCAGTGTGATGGGGAACTCTGAGCATCACATGTGTACAGATATGGGAGTGTCCTAAGTATAATGGTGAATTCTGAGCAACATATGTTCACATAGACCTGAGTGCCCTATGTATGAACAGGAGTTCTCAATATCATATGTGTACAATGTCATGCCTTTCCCTAGTGTGATAGTAAGCTCTGAGTATCATGTATGTACAGAGACCTGAGTGTCCCTTGGGTGACGTGGGAAGTTATTCACATGGACCTAAGTGTTCTCAGCGTGAAGTGTGAGCTCTGAATGTCATGTGTACAGGGACATAAGTGCACTAAGTGTGAAGGGGGAGATCTGCGTGTCCTATGTATAGAAGGACCTGAATGTCCCCTGTGTGATGAGTGAATTCTGGATGTCAGATGCTCACATCAACCTGAGTGTCATGTATCTGAAGGAGTGCTCTGAATATCATATGTGTACAATGACAAGAGTGTTCCCAAATTGAAGGTTGAGCTCCAATGCCATATGTGTACAGGGACATGGGTGTTCTATGTGTGAAGGAGGAGCTCTGAGTGTCCTGTGAGTGGAGTGGGAGCTCTGAGTGCCATACGTGTACAATGCCATGAGTGTCTCCAGTGGGATGGGGAGTTCTGACTATCTTTGTGTACAGGGATCAGAGTGTCCTATGTGTTATGGGGGAATCCTGCATGTCATATGTTCACATAAACCTGATTGTCCTATGTGTGAGAGAGGGGGAGCTTTGAGTGTCATATGTGTACAGGGACCTGATTGTCCCATATGTGATGGGTGAATTCTGATTGTCTGGTGTTCATATGGACCCAACTATCCTATGTGTAAAGTGGAGCTTGAGTGTCAAATGTGTACAGGGACCTGCGTGTCCCATGTGTGATGGGTGAATATGTCATGTGTTCACATGTACCTGAGTGTCCTATGTGTGAAGGGGGAGCTCTGAGTGTCATATGTCTACAATGTCCTAAGTGTCCCCATTGTGATATGTGTTCATGTGTGTTCAGAGACCTGAGTGTCCCCTGGGTGACTTGGAAAGTTCTGCATGATAGATGTTCACATAGACCTACATGTTCCCAGGTTGAAGGGTGAACGCCAAAAGTCATGTTTGTAGAGGGACCTGCGTGTGAAGGGGGAGATCTGAGTGCCATATGTGTAGAAGGACCTGAGTATCCCCTCTGTGCTTGGTGAATGTTGTGTGTCATCTATTAACATGGACCTAAGTATCCCATGTGTCAATGGGGAGCTCTGAGTGTCAAATGTGTACAGGGACATGAGTGTCCTAAGTGTGAAGGGGGATATCTGAAGAGTTATATATATATATGTGTAGAGGGACCTGAGTGTCTCCTGTGTAATGGGAAGCTGAGTATCATGTGTGTACAGAGACCTGAGTTTCCTCTGTGTAATATATGAATTCTGAGTGTCATGTGTTCACAGGGACCTGAGAGTCCTCTGTGTGAACAGAGAGCTCTGATTGTCATATGTGTACAATGTCATTAGCATTTTCAGTGTTATGGGGAGCTCTGAGTATCATGTGTGTACAGAGACCTGAGTGCCCCCTGTGTAATGGTTGAATTCTAAGTGTCCTGTGTGTAAAGGGGCAGCTCTGAGTGTCATATGTACAGTGACATTAGTGTCCCTTGTGTGATCTCTGAGTGTCATATATGTACAGAGATCTAAATGCTCCACGTATGAGAGGGGAGTTGCTAATTTTATATATGTATAAACTGGAACTTGATTGTCCCAGTGAGAGGAAAAGATCTGAGTTATATGGGTACAATGTTATGTGTGCCCCCGGTGAGAAAAGGGAGCGTTGAGTGTCATGTTTACAGAGACTTGAAATTTCCCTCTGTCAGGGGAGAGATCTGAGTGTCATATGTGTACAGGGACATAAGTGTCACCTGTGTGAGGAAATAACTGTGTGTCTATGTATACAGGGACCTGAGTGTTTCCTGGTGAGCAAGTGTGTATATCTCATGTGTATCTAGAGTCCCTTGCCTGTACCTGAGTCATAGGTCAGGGAACCTTCTGATACAGTTAGTTTGGGGGCCCCTCATGGCCCCCTGACTGGTTCAGCCATAGTCCCTGCATGGATCTGAGGCTGCTATAGCATGCACTCTTCTCTTTGATCACAGCCCTGTCCACACCTATTACCCTTATCTAAGCTAACATGTCCCAGATGTCCCACACCTTCTTGAACACACATTACCCCACCCACCCACACACAAAGGACAGTAGAGACCCAACCTTGCTCAGCATTAGCCCACCTATCACTCATGCCCTGCCAAGGGTGCAAAGGACATGTTTGGGGTTTGCCTCTGGATTTATACCCCCATTCTCCCCTCAAAAACTGAGGTCCTGTCTGCCCCACCAATCCTGTGTCCAGGAAAGGGGGTCATCTGGAGAAGTGGGGGTGGGGGCAGTGGGAGTTGGGGTGAAGGGAAATAGGGTATTTTGAGATTTGGGAAGGAGTGCTGGGATGCAGAGGAGATGTGGGAGTGGGAAACAGAGGATAGTTGGTGATGGAGAAAAGGGGAGCTAGAAGCAGAAGAATTGAGATAATAGGGAGCTGGGGAGTAGGGAGATTGGGGTACAGATGAAAGTGGGGGGCCAGGTGACTGGGAGACAGGAGGAACTGGAGACAGGAAAACTAGGGTACAAGATGCTTAGGGATCTGGGGTGCAGAGGTAGTTGGGAGGCAGGATATCTGGGGCACAGAAGAACCTGAGCTTTCAGGATTGTGGAACCCCTGCGGCAGCAGTCAGGGGCACAGCAACCCTCCCCTGCCCACTCTGACCATTCTGGAGGGTCCCACACCATGACAGTCCTGTGAGCACCTGCCCCCCTGCACCCAGCCCCGGGTCTGCCATCCACTGGCGGGCGCGTCTCCCAGAAGCACCCAGCAGTGCCCATTCCCTTGCTGCCTGGCACAGGGCCTGGCACACAGCAGACCTTCAGCGCTGGGTGACGACTGAATGAAAGCCTGCCATGTACAAGGCCCTGGGTCCAGCGGTGGGGCGGGCGGCCAGCGGAGCCAGATGGCAGAGGCCAGGCAGAGTTGATGGGACCTCCCCAAAGGCATCAGGCCCTCCTCCAAGGAAACCGATGTGAGGGGGATCCAGGAGCCACCCCTAGTGTCTAGAACCTTCGAGGTTCCACCGGGCCCCACTGCCATAACTCAGCAGAGACCTGGCCCAAGGGAAGCTCGGGGTTGGGGGCAGATGCTGGGCATCTGCTGCTACAGCACAGGGCACTGGCACAGCTGAGAGCCCCCGGCTTTGTCCACCCCACATACCGCCCACAATGATGCCCCTTGACACTGACCTGCATCGTGCAGCGCTGAAGTGTGGTCCCGCTTCTGCTGGGACCATCAATTTGTCCTGGGGTCCCACAGCCCCCCGTGGAGGCAAGGGAGGCTGGGGAGGTGGCAGTGGTGGGCATCAGACCCAGCCAGCCACACTCAACCCGGGGAAGTGAGTGATATCAGGGTGAGCCCCCAACATGGGGCATTAAGGGCAGAAGTGGGGAGTGGGAAAGGGAACTTAACATGAAGGGATGTGGCAGAGGCCCCTCACTGTGTCTGGAACACTGCAGGGCAGGGCGGGCACAGTGGAGTGGGCCTGGTGGGGCAGGGGTGTGTCAGGGAGGACAATATGGGACTGAGGGCAACACTCTGGCTCTCCTCTCGGTCTCCACCACCTTCATCAGCACACACGCAGGGCCACACAGTGACACAGAGAACATGGAACATACAACATAGCATTCATGACATATAACAGCACATACAACATACATAGTACAGAACACAGCCACATACACAACAGTAGTAAGCAGCATACAATAGTAACACACAGCACAAAGTAGCTGAAGTAGCATAAAGCACACAGAAGTAACACACAGCCCATGAGAGTAACATGCAGCACACAGTAATTCCACATAGCACACAGTAGTAACACACAGTGCAGTTCTAACACAGCGCACAGTAACACACAATGCAGTTGTAAACATGTAGCGCATGGTAGTAACACACAACACATACAGTAGTCGTTCACAGCAAAAAGTAGTTATACACAGTACATAGTAATTCCATGCAGCTCATAGTAGTAACACACAGCATACAAGAGTAACACATGGCATACACACAACACATAGTTATATGCAAAACACAATGACACACAACACACAGTAACAATAGCACACCATAGTAACATGCAGCAGAGTACACAACAATGACACACAGCACACAATAGTAACATGTAGCACATGGTAGCTACAAACAATAGCAACATGCGGCACATAGTAATTACACACAACGCAATAGTAGCACACAGCATGTGTTAGTCACATATAAAACACAACATAGTAGTTACACAGGGAACACAACAGTTGCACACAGCACACAGTATTTACACACTTCACCAGTAGTTACAAGCAACACAATAGTAACACGCAGCACACAATAGTAACACACAGCACTCAGTAGTTATAGCACACAGTATTCGCATACGACACAGTATTACACGCAGCACACAACAGTTGCACGCAGCACATACACCTCCCCCCAGAGGCCAGCAGCTAGTTCGAGGACATGTGGTGAGGGCAATGCAGTGCGGTGAAATCTTGTATCCCCCTGAACCTCCAAAGCTCAGGACTGGGGGTGTAGACTAAGTAAGACTGGCCCTTTGAGGGTCCCAATTTTTTCTGTTGTTTTTTTTTTTTGAGGGGCCACACCTAACAGTGCTCAGGCCTTACTTCTAGCTCTATGCTCAAGAATCCCTCCTAGCTGTGCTCAGAGAATTCTATGGAATGCCAAGGATCAAACCCGGGTCAGCTGTGTGTAAAGTAAATGGACTCCTTGTGCTATCACTCTGGCCCTCCAGCCCATTCTAGTCCTTTCTAAGTGCAGGGATGTAGATGTGGCTGAGTCATTCACTGTAGCTCCCACACCCTAGTGTGACCAGGGAGGGACCCCCCCACAACAGACACATATCCACACATACACACACACTCGAACACTCACTGCTCAGCACCACGCAAACATAAAGTGCTTTGGAAAGTGCAGGTATAGAGCTCGGGGTGCCCGGCTGCCCACCACCCCCACCCAGCCCAACCCAGGCTACTGGCCAGTCCCTGCAGCCCTGCCATCCCCCACCCCCTCTCCCACCCCATCCCCACCCCCGCCCAGGGGTGCCTTGGCCCCGGAGCGGAGGCCCTGGGTGATGCTGGGTGCAGGGGCGGGGGGTAGAGTCCTAAGTGTCTCCTGAGAAGTACAGGGGACACTTGGAGCACTGCCTCCCGCCGGCCGGCACAGGACTGGACGGGCGGGCAGGTGCAGGCACATTGGGGCCGGGCGATGTCACTGCAGCTTGGCTGACCTGGCACAGAACTGGATCTTCCTGGGTAAGGAAAATAAAGGATTGTTAGGCTTCTTCTGAAGGGGTCCCCAGTACCCCAGACGGTACCTGTACCCCAGACCCTACCACTGAAGGAGAGAAACTGAGGCCCCCAAATCAGACAAAGCCCAGAGTGGTTTCCCATGGCAGTTCCCTACTCTTTGCCCTGCCCTCCACCCTCTGCCCTGCTCTTCCAGCCTGGTTTCTAGCAGGAATTTCTGGGTACCTGTGAACAGTCTGCTGGCAGAAGGGGAAGCCTTCTGGAACCTCCACAGGGACCACAGGCAATGTGTGTGCGTAGCCTTCCAGGCGCTTCTCCATGTCCCGTGAGACTGGGCCTATCTGGGGTCCGGAGGGCATGCAGGCTTCAGAGCATGCCTGGGTGGTCATGGACATCGGGGCCCATTGTGTCTTCAGCTGTCCAAGTGGGGAGCAGCCAGGGGTGAGGGAAGACTGATTGTCTCTCATCCCCACACACCCCAGAGTCCTGGCATTCTGATGACAAGTCACTTTAGCCTGGCCCATTGAAGACATGAACTTGTTAGAAAATTCCATGTTGACCCTTCTGGTCACTGAGGGACACTTGGTCAGAGCTAGTAGACTGCAAAGTCTCAGAGTTGATGTCAGCTGATGTCCTCACAAGTGGGGGCCGCAATGTGTCCTGCTTACCCTTTTGGGTCATGGGGACTTTAGGAATTCAGCCTCAAGTACTGAGTACTGAGAGCCAAGTGCTGCTCACCAACGCTGCATCCTGGATTTCTGCCATGGTGGCCGGGCCCAGTGAGGGACTTGGTGGGGATGGGGCCTGGAACCCTCTCAGTTCCAGCCTCTGTGTTCAGTTCCATTGGCTCATGAGAAGTGCTCTGCATGTGTAAAGTCCCAGGCAGCCCCAGGAGTTGTCCCCAGAGAGGCCACGGTCTTCGTCCCTGCTTCCCTGCACACCTCAATGGTGCACCCTGGATCCATTTCTGACCATCACATGACCATGCTCAAGCTTCTGGAACTGTCCAGTATAGAGTCAGAGTATATAAGACCCCAGTATCCAGTTCCTGCCCTACATCCCTTGCTGGCCACAGAGTCTCTTCTTTCACTGAGCCACTTGGTACTGCACTACGGTAACTGCACAAACGAACTATTGGGGCCGATATCAGAGTTCCTGGGAACCCTCACCATGGCCCATTGTGGTCCCACTGTATGCTGCTCGAAAGAGGCAGTCAGATCAACCTGATCCCCCATAGCACCGTTTCCTGCAGGGTCGGCTGGGGGTGCAGAGTGTCCCCTGGAAGGGTTCTCAGGGAAAGATGGTTGGGTAACTTCTAGAGTCCCGCCAATTTGACAGGCCTGGAAATAACAGCAGTGAGTTCAGCAGGAGTGGGTAGTGGCATGAGAGGGCTGACAGGCTCCTCTGATTGATGGGTGACCCCAAACCTCTCTCCTGATGCATCACTGAAGATAAGTTCTTTGGAAGTTCCAGGGTGGCCCCCAATGTTGCAGCCAAGCAGAGTTGGAGTCAATAGTGCAGAGTGTCCACCTTGAGTCCGGATGGGTGCCTTGAAACTTGACCACACCTAGGAGTGGGCTGGTTCCAAGATTTGGGGTGTCGATCTGGCCTCCACACCAGGTAGTTGGAGTGTAAGTGCTTTGCCATAGGTGAATCAGCTGGGACATCTGGGCCCCATAACAGACCTCGGTGCTTCATCAGATGTTGAGGACATTGGATAGGGGGAATCCTCATCAACAGCTGAGTTTCATGATGGTGGCACTGGAATCTCAGGTCAGGGGCATTGGGGGCCCCCATCACAAATATCTAAGCATCAGAGAGGAATTCAGGGCTCAGTTTCAAAAGTTCAAGCATCCTCATCATATTTCTCTAAGCTTCAGCAGAGGGTGGAATTGGGGGCTCTCAGTTCTAGGACTTTGGAGTGTTGGATCTGGAACACTGGGGTTCTCGTGACTCATCTGAGCATCACTGGAAGTTGGGGTATTGGCTCTGGAACTTGGAAGTACTCATGATTCCATCTAAGCTTCACCAGAAGCTGGAGTGTCAGCTCTGAAACATGGAGCTCCTCATGACATTATCATTGGAGTTGGGTATATTGGCTGTAGGACATGGGGTTCTTCATGATGCCATAACTGGAAGTTGGAGTGTCAGCTCTGGAATCTGGAGGATCTTCATGATATATCTGAGTACTAGAAGTTGGTATATCAGCTCTGAAACATCGGGATCCTCATGGCACCATCACTGGAAGTTGGGGTGTTGGCTCTGGAGCATGTCTTCATGTCTGTCTTCATGACACATCTGAGCTTCACCAGAAATTGGGGTGTTGGCTCTGGACCATGGTGGTCTTCATGAGGCATCTGAGCTTCACCAGCAGTCGGGGTGTAAGCTTTGGACCATGGTGGTCTTCATGACATATCTGAGCTTCACCACAAGTTGAATTGTTGGTTTTGGAACCTGGGGGTCTTCATGACACATCTGAGCTTCACCAAAAGTTGGGGTATTGGCTCTGGAACCTGAAGGCTTTCATGATGCATCTGAAGTTCCACCAGAAACTGGGGTGTCGGCTCTGGACCACGGTGGTCTTCACGACACATCTGAGCTTCACCAAAATGGTGTTGGCTCTGGAACCAGGGACTCTTCATGATGCATCTAAGCTTCATGAGAAATTGGGGTGTCGGCTCTGGACCATGGTGGTCTTCATGATGCATCTAAACTTTACCAGAAGTTAGGGTGTCACTTTGGACCATGGTGGTCTTCATGAGACATCTGAGCTTCACCAGAAGTTGGGGTGTTGGCTTTGTAACCTGGGTGTCTTCATAATGCATCTGAACTTTACCAAAAGTTGGGATGTTGGTTCTGGAACCTGGGGGTCTTCATGACACATCTGAGCTTCACCAGGAGTTGAGATGTTGGCTCTGGAACCTGAAGGTCTTCATGATACATCTGAATTTCACCAGAAATTGGAGTGTTGGCTCTGAACCATGGTGTTCTTCATGACACATCTGAGCGTCACCAAAAGTTAGGATGTTGGTTCTGGAACATGGAAGTCTTCATGATGCATCTGAGCTTCACCAGGAGTTGGGATGTTGGCTCTGGAACCTGAAGGTCTTCATGATACATCTGAGTTTCACCAGAAATTGGAGTGTTGGCTCTGGACCATGGTGGTCTTCATGACACATCTGAGCTTCACTAGAAGTAAGAGTGTTGGCTTTGGACCATAGTGGTCTTCATGACACATCTGAGCTTCACCAGAAGTAAGGGTGTTGGCTTTGGACCATGGTGGTCTTCATAACGCCTCTGAGCTTCACCAGAAGTTGGGGTGTTGGTTCTGAAATCTGGGGTCTTCATAACGCCTTTGAGCTTCACCAGAAGTTAGGGTGTTGGCTCTGAACCATGGTGGTCTTCATGATGTATCTAAACTTTACCAGAAGTTAGGGTGTCATTTTGGACCATGGTGGTCTTCATGACACATCTGAGTTTCATCAGAAATTAGTGTGTTGGCTCTGAACCATGGTAGTCTTCATAACACATCTGAGCTTCACCAGAAGTTGGGGTGTTGACTCTGGAACCTGAAAGTTTTCATGATTGCATCTGAGTTTCACCAGAAATTGGAGTGTTGGCTCTGGACCATGGTGGTCTTCATGACACATCTGAGCTTCACCAGAAGTTAGTTAGGGTGTTGGCTTTGGACCATGGTGGTCTTCATAACATATCTGAGCTTCACCAGAATTTAGGGTGTTGGTTCTGGAATCTGGGGTCTTCATAACACATCTGAGCTTCACCAGAAATTGGGGTGTTGGCTCTGGACCATGGTGGTCTTCATGATGTATCTAAACTTTACCAGAAGTTAGGGTGTTACTTTAGACCATGGTGGTCTTCACGAGACATCTGAGCTTCACCAGAAGTTGGGGTGTCAGCTCTGGACCATGGTAGTCTTCATAACACATTTGAGCTTCACCAGATGTTAGGGTGTCACTTTGGACCATGGTCATCTTCATGACACACTGAGCTTCACCAGAAGTTGGGGTGTTGGTTCTGGAACCTGAAGGTCTTCATGATGTATCTGAGTTTCACCAGAAATTGAAGTGTTGGCTTTGGATCATGGTGGTCTTCATAACGCATCTGAACTTCTCCAGAAGTTAGGGTGTTGGTTCTGGAACCTGGGGTCTTCATGACGTATCTGAGCTTCACCAGAAGTTGGGGTGTTGGCTCTGGAGCATGGTGGTCTTCATAATGCATCTGAGTTTCACCAGGTAAATTGGAGTGTTGGCTCTGGATCATGGTGGTCTTCATAACGCATCTGAGCTACACCAGAAGTTAGGGTGTTGGTTCTGGAACCTGGGGTCTTCATGATGCATCTGAGCCACCAGAAGTTGGGGTGTTGGCTTTGGAGCATGGTGGTCTTCATGATGCACCTAAGTTTCACCAGAAGTTGGGGTGTTGGTTCTGGAACCTGGGGGTCTTCATGACGTATCTGAGCTTCATCAGAAGTTGGGGTGTTGGTCTTTATGATGCATCTGAGTTTCACCAGAAATTGGAGTGTTGGCTCTGGATCATGGTGGTCTTCATAACGCATTTGAGCTTCACCAGAAGTTAGGGTTTTGGTTCCGGAACCTAGGGTCTTCATGATGCATCTGAGCTTCACCAGAAGTAGGGGTGTTGGCTCTGGAGCATGGTGGTCTTCATGATGCATATGAGTTTCACCAGAAGTTGGGGTGTTGGTTCTGAACCATGATGGTCTTCATGATGCAT
Source organism: Suncus etruscus (assembly GCF_024139225.1). NCBI lineage: Eukaryota > Metazoa > Chordata > Mammalia > Eulipotyphla > Soricidae > Suncus > Suncus etruscus. The sequence continues at coordinate 43,552,985 of NC_064850.1, read as the reverse complement.
CTGAGCTTCACCAGAAGTTGGGGTATCAGCTCTGAAACCTGGGGGTCTTCATGACACCATCACTGGAACTTGGGCTGTTGGCTCTGGGCACCAGGGTATCACTGTTGCAGGATCTGACTTCTGACCTCCAGCACTCCCCTCCTACCCCAAGAGGGCCAAGGGCCCATTGCCAAGGGAAGAGGTTCTTAAATGCCCCCTGAATAGTGCTCAGGCCCCTCAAATGGGCTCTGCTCCATCCCTGGCACATAGCTGGGCTCATTTGTCACTCTCTTGAGACATTTGGTGAGCACAGGGTGGAGGTGCAGCAGGAGAAGAAAGAGGAGAGAGAAGAAGGGATAAAAAGGAGGAGGAAATACAAAGAGGAAGAGGAGAGAAGAGGGAGAGAAGTGAAAAGAGGAAGGGGAGGAGAGAAAGGAGGAAGAGGATAGAAGAGAGGAGGGGACAGGAAAATGTGCAGAGGAGGGGTGAGAGGAGGTAGAGAAGAGGAAGAGACAGAGAAGAAGGAAGAGGAAGGGCAAAGGGAGAAGGAGGAGGAAGTGGAGGAGCGAGAAGGGCATGGGAAGAGGAAGATAAAAGAAAGTGAGAAGGAGGGAGGGAGATAAAGAGGGGGAGAAGAGGAAGGGAAGGAGATGGGAAGCAGAGGGAGGAAGGGAAAGAGGAGGGAGAAAGGGCAAAGAGAGGGAAATTGGAAGGGAAGGAAGAGAAGAAAATAGAGAAGGAAGGAGGTATGCAGAGGAAGGAGTAGAGGTGGGAGAGAAAGAGTGAGAAGAAAGAGAGAAATAAGAAAAGAAGGAGGAAGAGGATAAGGGAAGATAGGAAAGAGGGAGAGAGGAGGGTGAGAAGGGAGAGAAAGAAAATGAGAAAGAGGAGGGAAAGAAGCAGAGGGAGGAGGGGAGAAAGAGAAGAGAGGGAAGGAGAAAAGGAAGAGGGGTAGGAAGATGGAGAAGGAGGAGGGAGGGAAAAAAGGTGGGAAGACAGAGAAGGGAGGAGCAGGGAGGAAGGAGGGAAGCAAAGGGAGGCAGGGAGGAGACAAAGCAGGCATGGGAGGACAGCAGCAAGGCAGCAGTATTTTCCCAGTGCAGCTCATCCAGCTCCAGACAGGCACCACGAGCTTGACTCAAACCTCCTGGACTAACCATATAGCCCAACCTTCCCAAACATGTCTTGTGGTGCTCAGGCCTTGCTGGACCTCACCTCTGTGGCTGCCTCACTCAGAACCAGCTAACACACTGGCTATAGGCCCAGGACAAGGAAGCCTGGTATTCAGTGGGCCACTGGCAGTTGGGGGCACCTTGCAGGCCCAAAAGCACCCCCACATGGTCCATGACAGCCCCCCAGCCCTGAGATCACATCACATCCATCATGTAGTAGTTCAAACAAACATTTATTGAGGCCAAGGTGGAGACCCCACATCCGGCGCCTCCCCATGCCTCACAACAGCCCTGTGAGGTAGGAGCCTGGCCCTTTCCACAGGAGGACCCTCCGTGTCCCCCAAGTCTCAGGGCTCGCAAGGGGGTGGGGTCAGAGGCGTGCTGTCCATCAGTCAGAGGGTGGAGGCCACTAGGGGTGCCGGTCCCGAGGTGCTGGGCGCGGCCTGTCTCGTGGGAAGGTGTGGAGGGTCGTGGCTGTGGAGGCTGAGGGAGACAGACACAGTTGAAGACCACTGTTCTGTCCCCCTGGGGGGTACTTCTGCAGACAGGGAGGCTGGAGACACGAGGGATCCGGATTTGCAGGGAGAATCCACATGTCAACTAGCACCCCCAAATCCAGCTATTCACTAATACCCCAACTCTGCCCCACTCACTAATATCCAACTCCTATTGTCCACTAAAACTCCAATTCCACCCTGTCCACTAACACTCCAAATTCATCACATCCACTAACACCAACTCCAACAGTCCATTAAAATCCCACTTCCAACTGTTCACAACACTCCAACTCCGACTGTCCAATAACACCTCAACTCCAAATGTCTAACACCCCATCTCCAACAGTCTATTAATACCCCAATTCAACTGTTCACAATACCCAAACTCAAATGTGCACTAATAACAACTCTAATTCTGCTGTTCACACCCTAACACTGTTTACTAATACCCCAACTCCAACTATCCACTAGCACCCCAATGCCAACTCTCCAATGTCCACTAACACCCCAACTACAATTGTTCACAAACACCCCAATTCCAACTGTCCACTAATACCCCAACTCCAACTCTCCATTAATACACTAACTCCAACTGTTCACTAGCAACCCAACTCCAACTCTCTACTATACCCCCACTTCAATGTCCACTGACACTCCAACTTCAACTATTCACAAATACCCTCACACTAACTATCCACTGACATTCCAATTTCATCAATAGACTAACACCCCAATTCTAACTGTCTACTTCCAACCCAATTCTATCCTATCAACTAACATTCCCAATTTCAACTGTCCAGTAACACCCCAACTCCAACTTCCACAAACACCTAACTCTATCTACTAACACACTAGCTCCAACTGTCCAATAACACCCTAACTCCAATTGTCTACAAATATCTCAACTCTAATTGTCTACTAACACCCCAATTCAACAGTCCATTAACACCCCACTCCAATTGTCCACAAATACCCCAACTCCATCTGTGCACTAAAACCCCAACTCCAATTGTCCAATAACACCCCAACTCATCTGTCTAATACCCCAACTTCAACTGTCCACAAACATTCCAACTCCATCCTGTCCAGTAACACCAACTCCAACTGTTCAGAAACTTTTTTGTTTGGTTGGTTTTTGGTTTTTGGGTCACACTCAGCAGCGCTCAGGGGTTATTCCTGGCTCAGTGCTCAGAAATCGCCCCTGGTAGGCACGTGGGACCATATGGGATGCCGGGATTCAAACCACCGACCTTCTGCATGCAAGGCAAACACCTTATCTTCATGCTATCTCTCCGGCTCCTCAGAAACACTCTTACTCCATCTGTCCACTAACTCCCAAACTCAACTGTCCAGTAACACCCCAAATCCAACAGTCCATTAACACCCCAATCCAATTGTCCACAAACACCCCAACTCCATCTGTTCACAAACCCTCCCACTCCAACTATCTACTAACACCCCAACTTCATCCTGTCCACTAGCACCTACTCTACCTTCTACCCATGTCCTCATCCACAGAACCTTCCAGAACTCTCCAGAACCCTTGTTCTCCCCTACCCTGGTGTCCTACCTCAGGTACCTTAGCTCAGACTACTCCCCACTTGGTCAAGCCCCTCATTCTCTTCTGCTCTGAAACAATCCCCAAACCTCCTGTTTCCATCTGCAAAGTCATATTCTACAGAGAGGGGTCACCCAATCTCCCCTACACCTGTGCTTCATCGCTCAGTCACAGATTTGGGCCCCCAGAATTGAGGGGAGCATAGGCTGCCAGGTACCCCAAGAGCAGCCAATATACCAGTTTGCCAAACACCAAGTCTCAAGGTCCAGCTCTATAGTAGTGATAGATTTGGGGACTCCTATGGTCAGAGGCATGGGAGAGACCCAGGGTGAGGAGTACAGCACCCTAGATGTGCCCATTCCACAGTGGGTGCAAAGTGAGGCTCATGCCAAGGGCTCAGAAACAAGAGTAGACCCCAAAACCCCTAGTCCTGTGCCCTGTACCCTCCATAACCAGCATACCCATTTTGGGAGGATAACATGAAAGTCTTGGGTTTTGCCTGCCTCCAGTGCCCACTGCCCATAGCAAAGTCCAAAGAGCACCAACTGTGGGTGCAGAAATGCTCAGCTCCGGTAGGGTTACACTGCTGTCTGGACTCAACTTGCTGCTAGAAACCATGCCCCAGGTCCAGGCCCCAGGTGGATTAGCACCCACCACTCAGCACTCAGCACCCCAGTAGCCCAGTAAGCTCAGCATAGTGCCCATAGTGCCCAGCAGCCCCACTGACTGAGCAAGCTTCTCTTGGCAGGTCAACACCAGCCTCTTAATCACTCAAAATCAGTCACTCTTTACCAGGCAAGCCCATGGCAAGGCTTCGACAATCAGCCTGGTCGGGCATGGGGAAGCCTTGCCCTCTGCCCCTAAATGTTTCCTGGAGCCTTCAGCACTCCATGAGCTTATCTTGAAGCAAGGGAGAGCGGGGACCCTTGGGGGACACCCAGGACCCAGTATACACATCTCATTAACCTAAACATGCTGGGAATCAGCACAGTCCCTATAAGCTTGTGAACCTCAATAATCCTTTGGGGGTGATATGATACCCATGGGAGGATGTGTTAGTCTGAGCCAGAACTGCAGACATTGGCCCGTTTGCTCAACCACTTTCTTCTCTGCCTACCCCACCCCAGAAATGCTAGAGGGAAAATACTACTTCTAGGGTCAACCCTGGAGCTGTCTCCTGTCCCAGAACTGGCAAACAGATAGTCAGCACTTAATATTAGGGGGTATCCCAGAAAGGAGGCTCCTGGGGAAGATCATATCTAGTTGGGGATCCCCTGACCAGGCAGGCACAGTGGTGGGCAAACACAGGCAGATGTGAATGCAGGCAGATATGAATGCATGCTCAGAGGGATAAAGAAACCTTCCCTGACACCCAGGCTCCAGAGGAATCTGGGGATCTGTCCTGCCTTCCCTAATACCCAGAAACCTGGCTCCCTCTGAAAGAGCCCCCAGCTGGCTCTCTGGGTGGTTATTGGCACCCTAGGCATGATAACACCCCAAAGCTGCCCCCTCATACCCTCCAGAAACAGAGAATCAAAGCCACCTTGAAAAATTGCAAACACACATTTGTCCAGCTCTGGGACCTTGGCTTTGTCCATGGCCAGCTGCTTGCAAAGCAAAGGACAGAAAGCAGGGTTCTGAGCAGCACCCCCAAACCTATGCTAATAAGAACAACAGTCTTGTGGGGCTCACCTGCACTTTGGGGTACACACGTGTTCTGTGAGGGCCCCATACCTACCAGGCATGAATGAGCCTCACATACAATCACCCCTACTTTTCTCTGGAGAGGGAGGGGACAGGGACAGAGGGGCAGGCCACGATCTTACTGTGACCTGGGTGGGACCAGTGAGCACAGAACAGTTGGCTGGTAACCAACCTTGTTTCAGTGGAACAAAGTTGGGAGAGTGCCAAGCTGCCTGGAGCTCAGATCTCTCTAGAATCCAGGGACCGGTCTGGTCATTGACACAAACTCAGTGGCTGGTCAACTCCTTGTTTTTCCTTGCCAGGGGTTGGAGCAGATTGTATGTGTGTATGTGTTTTGGGGGTGGTGGTGGTGGTGACTGGAGTGTGTCTGGGCAAACTAGCTTTATTCAAGGACCAGTTCCTCATTTCCTGATGAGGTGAAGGGGTGAACAAAGAGATGCAGGAGTGAGGGACAAGCACTCCACAGAGGGCAGAGATAGAAGGCAGAGCACATGGTAGGGGGCTTGAACCATGCAGGATAGTCTGTGGGGGCATCTCTGCTTAGGGGTTCACTTCAAGTAGGAAACAGGAAAGCAGGTGATAGAAGGCCAGGGGGTGGCAGTGATGGTAGAGGAGCTCAGTGAACCCAGGATGATGAGGACATGGTCACAGCAGACCCCAAGGGAGCTCTGTGGGAGAAACCAAAGGGACCAGAGCGAGAAGTGGAAGTCAAGTGATCATGATGGATTGTGACGGGTGATAGATGAAGGCGAAGTGATGGGTGAGTGGGTGGAAGGTAGATGAATTGATAAAGACACAGATGAAAGAGGGAAAAAAGGATGAATGAATGGATGGGTGTATAAATGGGTGGATAGGTAGGTGGGTGGATGGATGGATGAACAAATGTCACGTATTCTAGGTTACCAGAAACAACAAATTGGTTGCCCTAACAGGTAAGAAAGGGAAGACTAGGGTCCGGTTATTCTACTGGACACTGGGTATTCTTTTTTTTTTGTTTGTTTTTTTGTTTTTTTTTTGTTTTTGGGCCACACCCGGTAACGCTCAGGGGTTTACTCCTGGCTATGCGCTCAGAAGTTGCTCCTGGCTTGGGGGACCATATGGGACACCGGGGGATCGAACCTCGGTCCGTCCAAGGCTAGCGCAGGCAAGGCAGGCACCTTACCTTTAGCGCCACCGCCCGGCCCCGACACTGGGTATTCTAGTAGAGAATGGCCTCTCTTCCTAAAGTCAAGCAGACCTTGTAGGTCCCCTAGGCCAGCCCCACTCCCACAATGTGGACCACCTCCAAACTACCCTCACTGAGTGTATGATCCTTGAATGACTCCAGGGACGGGGTGCTCACTACCTTCTAAAAACACACATTCCCTGGCCATCCTGAGCTAGTTTCATTGGAAAGCTGTGACCCACAGATCTGGACAAACAGTTCACAGAAGTTAAAAAGACAGTTTGTTAACAAGCATGAATGGAAACAATTGATTTTCATTAGCAATCAAAGCAATGCCAGTGAAGTAATGGGGAAAAAGGAGAAAAAGAAAAGCACCATTAACAGAGGATAGACATGAGCTGTTTGGTGACAGAGACCCCCTTGGCTAGACACTGTGAGAGGCTGCAAGTCTCAGAGACTCTCAGTCCCCATCCCAGCACAAAACTTAGCCCTGGACAGTTCCTCGACAGACCACGTACCAGTCCACTCACCTCCTCAGCCACCAGCCAGTCACAGCCACCTACATCCCACACACACTCTCCTGGCCAGTGCCCATGCACACAGCCCCCATGGACATGCACCTGACCCAGGGGGGCCTCACAGTGTAGCCCAGAGTGTTAAAAGGAGGTGAGGCTAGTTCTGCAAGAGTGAGCAGAGAGACCAGGTGGCACCCCTCGGACATGCTTGAGTACCTTTTGGGTGACACTAGAAAAGCAGAACTGGAGAAAGGGAAGGAGGGCAGGGGTGCACTGTGGAGTGGAGGATGGGGGCCTCGGGAAGTCAAAGCCAAGAATGGCCTCAGACCAGAGGAAGATGAGGAGGTGCAGGGTGCCAGGAGCTAGGGGGTGTTGCTGAGTCTCCTAGACTGACCCCTCCCCTAATTCACAGAGAGGAGCCAAAGGGGACCCCAATGTGTCCAGCAGGATTTGTGCAGTGGGTCAGACTGCAAGAGAACAAAGGGCACCCCGGAGACGCCCTGAGCAGAGGAGCTGGCCCCTAGGGTATATGCCCACTAGGAGTTCTGGTCTGAGAGTCCCTCAGAGCTACGCCCTGCACCACCCCACCCCACCCCAACCCACCCTGGCCTCATGGCCCTGCTCACCTCACCCACCCACGCACCAGATTCTCCTTCCATTGGCCCATTTCCACCCCTGGGAATCCCTTAACAGCATCTCTGAATTTGTTAGAAGGTTCTAGAACTTTCTACCTGCCCAGTCACCCCGCCTCTGCTCCTGCTGCTGCTCCTCTTTCTATTCCTCCTCTTCTTCCTCCCACCACCTTCCTGCACCCCCAGTCCACGTCTTCCTGGGCCTGCCGGTGGGTTCCGCAGATGCCCCCCACCCCAGCCCCCTGGCAGAAGCTCTTCTCTTCGGGGGGGCTGTGTGCCCTTGAAGACTTCAGGGAGGAAGAAGAGGAGGAAGCACCCTGCGGCCCCAGCACCACATCAGGACCACGTGGGCCTGCTCACGTGACCCAGACACGTGGTGCTGGAGGCTCGGGAGGGTGAAGGGTGGCGCTGGCCTTGGTCTTCTGCTGCCGTCGACGATGTCCGAACCACGCTGGACCCCACGAGCCCCCCCTAAGCCTCCACCCCTCCAGTCCATCTCCTCCCCCACTCTGCTCTGCAAACCGTCCAACCCCCCTGCCTTCCCCCCCCCCCCCCACATTGCACTGGCTGCTCTGACAGCTACATGCCCAACTTCACTAACCTGCACCTTTTCTTCTAGGATCTGGGGGCCCCGTGACCACCCATCCCAGCCTGCTCCTCCTGGTCAGGGCGCTGTTTAGAATCGGGGTGTCGGCACAACCCCCAGCAGGGGCAAGGAGCACAGAAGGTTCTGGTGTTTGTTCCCGTGCTCCAACCCATAGCACAAATTCTGATGAAGACAAAGGATGACAGTGAACCAGGGGCTGTCATACAGAACTGATGCAGTCCCCCAAAACACAGAGCACCCCAAAAACCACAAGTGCAGGGGCTATGGGGAGGGGGTCAGGGGACCTGCTGGGCCCATCCCTGAAGAGCCCCCGAGTTTTGAAAACAAAAGACACTCCCATTTCTCCTGTACATATGAGTTGCAAGGACAAATGGTCTACGGGCACCTGGGGTCCCCCTTTCTCCACTAGCAGGACTCAGGACCACCCAGGGCCAATGCTGCCCCCTAGTGGGAGCAGCACCCAGTGCCAGCAGCCGCCCCCCGCCAGGGCCCAAGAGGCCCACCTGGCCCAAAGCCCTGGTATTGGGCCAAGGCATGAAAGGGGCACTGCCAACCCCTATGGGGACAGATTGAGCCCAGAGCCAACATAAGCTGCTACTGATCAGAGAAACTGAGGCTGAGACGTGGGTGGAATGGTGGTCCAGCTGGGTACACAGCTACTCAAGCCATGCCCACTGTACCATCTCACCCAGCCTTCCTGCCTCAACCCCTGCCCTCCACTCCTGTTCAGAGCCTCAGGAGCACTGCTTCTAATCCTTCATTCATTCCTTGGCTGGTGTATTCATTCATTCTTTCTTCTACAAGAGACTCATTCCTTCAACCATTTTTTTCTTCCTAGATTCTTTCCTTTTCCCTTTCCTTCCTCTTACTTCAGGTGCCAGAAGGATGAACTAGACACCGTATGGGCCACCCTCATCACCTACACTCATTATTCACCCACACACTTTCATCCATTCACATACTTTCATTTGCCCACACCTTCATTCATTCACCACCATTCTTTCAATTTTTCCCTTTTCTCTTTCACTGCTGTGGTGTCACTGGACATGTCAAACCCCCATTTACACGCTAGAGAAACCTCTCTGGTCATGGGTCTCTGCATTCGCCCCTTTTGCTCCCTGCCTTTGGCTATGTTCTGCATGTAGCTGTTTATTCTTTTATTTAAGGGCCCCGCCTGCAGCTATTTTATTATGGGGCTGGAACATGGGGCCTCATCTGGGGGCCAGTCTTGCCTCCATTTTTCACCCCGCCCTCTGAAAGGTGTATTTTTCTATTTAAAGAGTCCGGATGTAAACTAATTATAATCTCTATTCAGACAATCTCTTAGCTACCCATTCATCACTGGGGTTGTTTATTATCTTTCCTTTTACCTCTTTGCAGCTTTTTTTTTTTTTATTCTCGCCACTTTCCCTGGCTCTGTAAACCTGGGTTGAATGAGCTCATCGGCACAACAACAGCCTTCACAGCACCTTCTCCCCCATACATTAGGTCCAGGTGAACCTTCTGCTGTTGGGGGGGGACACAGATGGGGCTTCTCTTTCTCTCCTCCTCGTTTATTTCATCAGCTCTTGTCCCTCTAGTGTCCTTTTCCAGCTCTTGTGCATGCTCCTGGACCCTCTGAACTTGCTCCCCAGGACCTCTCTCTCCTTGTGTCTAGAAATTTCTATTTTAAAGCCAGTCTTTGGGGCTCCCATAACCTCTTGCTACCATTCCATCTTTCTTTTGTTCATGGAGCACAGATGACCCACATCTGTGCTATCTCCCCTCACTCCCTCGGGGTTCTGCCCTGTGGCCTGGAGATGGCAAAGGTCATAGTGCAGATCCCTGTGGCCTCAGATGGTCCTCAGGAGTGGCCCTAGGCTCAGTCTGATGTGAAATTTTACTGTTTGATATATGGATCTTCTTGTTTACATGATTTACATGAGTACATGCTATTTACATATAATCCACATGTAATTGGGGCGCTAATTTACATTTGGTTCTTCCTGGATACTCTGACTGGGTCACCTTTTAGCCTATTTATTTATTCTGCTTCCTGCTTTCATCTACCCAACCTCAATTCACCATATGTACATGCATCTACCATTCAGCGTTCAACAACCCATGATTCCATCTATTCATCCTTCATACTTTATCCATGTCTCCATCATTTATCATCCATCATCCATCATTCATCTGTCATCCATCCACCATCCATCTAACCATCATCCATCACTCATCCATCATCCACAATCCACCAATCATCCATCATATATCCTCCACCATCCATCCAGCCACTTCCATGGCCAATATGGCAGACACCACATAGCCCTAAACCCCACAAGGAAGAGAGAACTTTCTCATACCCTAGACTTTTGTACTCTTCCTCCTAAGTCACACCAAGGGGGGGGGGGGTGGGCCTAGATTTCGGGCACAAAGGACAAATATAGGTGGAGGGACAAGGAGCATCCCCCATCATCCAGGTACCAGATCCCCACACCCAGTCTCATCTGGACATGCAGCCACATGAATATCTAAGCCCCTGAACAACAGAGAGCTACACTCACTGTGTGCAGCCCCCCTCCAGGGCCCAGGAATCCATGAAATAGCATATTTGTCCACAACAGTAGAAAAAGTATTTTGGCCTTTCAAGGCAAATACAAAAGCCAACAACAACCCATTCCTGGTGCCCAAGGTGTCAGTCCCGCACAGTAAAGAACTTGAAGAGGAGGCTCCGGAAATGCAGGCAGCAGAAAATCTACCCAGATTCTCTTTTCCAGACATTTCAGGGGTGAGAGGTCACTGGAGCTCGAAGCCCGCTGACGAGGCGGGGACAGGGCCTGCTCGTCTCCCGTCCCATTGAAGGCCCAGTTCATGAGGCACTTGCGTCCCGCTGCCCTGTGGCACGAGAGCAGATATGAATGTGCCCTTTAGGGCCCTGAGACCAGGACTGCACCCCTCAACAACACAAAGGGACACCCATCTGTGAGGACAAGTCCCCCCCCACTCAGGCCCACACTTGGCTTGGTTCAAGGGGCACCCCTTTACCCACCCACAGACCCACCTGGCTATGTGCTCTGGATGCCTCACCCTGCCACCCTCCAACAATGTGTGTCCCCCACATTCCAGCCACTTACGCGTCAAAGCTGGGTCAGGGATCCGAGGTTCCTCCCCCCAGAGAAGTTTCAGCTGGAAGGAGAAGGCACGGGGTCAGAGCAATGGGCCCGCACCACCTCATCAGGGCCCCCCCACATCTAAGTGGGACTCCCCATGTGCTAGCAGTGAGTGTCATGCTTCAAACAAGGATCCTGACTCATCTAACAGAAACCCTGAGTACTTATAGGGAGTATGGAACCAAGAGATGAAGACCCTCAGAGCCATATTTTTTTTCTCGGCCCCAGTCTTGGGGTGCTCTTAAAGGGGTTCAGCCTGTTGGATACAACTCAGCACTCTCACCATGCACACCCTCACACTCTCAAGCCTGCAGAAAGCAGGGACTATGAGACCACCAAGAGCAAACCAGTCCAACCACCCTCACAACCATCTAACCAGCCTCCTTCCCAATGTCTTAGGAACAGACCACCTCTGCACACACACTCTGGTGACAGTATGGGGACAGCAGGCAATGTGGACAGACAGGCAGGTGAAGAGACAGGGAAAGCTGGTGAAAGCCTGGAAATGGCTCTGGGTCAAAGGGGCCAAGATCTTTCCAGAAAAAAAAAAATCTCTTTGACCCAAATTCTGGAATCAAATACCACTGACCATGCCTAAACACTGCAGACCTGTCTTCCCAGACTCATGGTCATGTCTCACCTCAGGGTGGGTGAGTCTCACCTCTCCTGCTCTCTGAGGCCCTAGGGACCCCAACTTGTGTTGAGTGCCCCAATTCATGAGCACTGGGGTGCCCTTCTCATCATCCACTTGGTCATCAGGTCATGACCCCTGCTAACCCCACTACTTCCCACAGGGATATAAGAAAAAGACTTTGGAGCAGCTCTCAGGGAAAGGACTAATATTTCTGGTCAAAATAAATAAGTTATTCTGAATTTCTGCCTTTGAGAAAGGATTCATGCTTTAAAAGCAAAAACACAAATAACAGTTCCCCACTTCAGTATTAGGGCCTTAGAGCCCCCATTTTCCTGACTTTGTTTTCTTGAGGATCCCAGCTACTGGACAAGTCCCCCTCCAATAGCTGTTGGAGGTGTTTACCCAAAAAATGGGAAATGGAGGACAAGTATTCAGGGATAAAATCCAGTGACCTGGGATCAGGGTATGAGGTGCAGAGAACCTCGATCTGCTCAAAATACTTGGGAGGCACCCCCAGAACTTCCTCCCTCCCTAAGTGGGTTAGAGAATTCAGAGTCTGCATCTCAAAGAAAAATGTTTTCAGCATCCTCCGTTCAGGGGGGACTGAGTAGTACCCTAATGGGCCAGGTCCACCCTGGCCACAGAGAAAGGTGGGTGTGGTGTGAGCCATAAAGCCACTATGTAGATCACCCTCTATTCCCTGTTTGCACTACCTGTTGAGCAAAACACACACACACACACACACACACACACACACACACACACACACACACACACACACACACCTACCTCGCTCACATGTACACCAACAAAGGCGAGCTCTCTGCAGAGCTCATCTGGGCTTTGTGCTGGTGGCCTTGAGCCACTGATGGAAACAGGACACATAATTGGGACATATTTGGGGTCCCCAGCCTGGTCCTCTTGGGCGGGTCCCCGAGGATGCTTCCACGGGCGTCTTCCTGGAAACCGGGCTTGTGTTCCAGGAACGAGCAATTAGAGGGAATTAGGGCCCATTTGGGGCGTGTTTACCGTTAATGGAGAGAGTGGCGAGGGCGGCCCTGAAAGGGCAGCCGAAGGTCTAATTGAACTGGCAATTTCCAAAGCCCTCATTTTGGCTGGCAGGCAATACCGTGCCAAGGTCACCAGACCAGCGCAGTCCCACGGCTGTGGGCGAGAGAAGACAGAGTCTGGGCTAGGCCAGTTGCCACCCTGGGCCAGGCCAGTAGCTGGCATAGTGCCTGACCACTCATCACTTTTTCCCAAACTTGCCACCCCTGGTGGCTTCTTCTGGGTTTTGAGTGGCTAAGCAAGGCTCAAAGTCAGAGGATAATGGGGGCAGGGGTCACTTATCACTGATCCTCCACATAAATAACCCTAATTTCCCATGTCCACACACACCCAGGTAAAATCCCAGTTCCTAAGATTCTAGAAGACCCAGCTCCAGTAAAGGCTAGGGTAGCCAGGAAAAATTTTGAGGTTTCTCCAATTGGCACCTCCCATTTCCCAGATGGGGAAACTGAGGGTCAGAAACCAAGGCTCTTGAGTCGGGCTGGGGCCAGCTGACATACCCAGGATACTGGCAAGGAATATGGTTCATCTCATGCTCAGCCATAAGGGAGCTCAGTCTGGACATTGGGGGTGCTGATGTCCCTAAACTATTGCTGCCCGCTGCTATTTAGAGCTCAAAGGTCCATTGAGGCCCTTTTTTTGTTTTTGTTTTGTTTTTGGTCCACAACTAGCAGTGCTCAGAGGTTACTCCTGGCTCTGTGCTCAGAAATAATTCCTGGCAGTCTCATAGGACCCTATAGGATGCTGGGAATCAAACCCAGGTCAGCACAATGCAAAGCAAAAGCCCTACCTGCTGTACTATCACTCCAGCCCCATGGAGGGTCTTTAACCCTAACTTTTCCCAAAGGGCCACCATGAGACAAACTGTGCCTCAAAAAAAAGTCAAAGTGACCACTTATTGGGGTCAAAGAGATAGCAAAGTGGACAGACAGCTTGCTTTGCATACTATCAACACAGGTTCAATCCCCAGTACCCCATACTGCCCCCCAAATCCCCTCAGCAGTCAGGAATCAGCCCTAAGTAGTGCCAGGAGTGGCCCCAAAACAAAACAAAAAAGAAACAAAAGACCCCCTGTTTGGGATCCCCTCCTTCATGTTCCTATATGATATATCTCTTTTACCTGCTTTAGTCCCTAACACCCCCAATTTCTTAACCCTTGGAAATGACTCTGAACCCCCAGATAGCCCAAAAAAAGTGCCAGGAACTCAGTCGTGTTTTGGGGAGAGACCTCTTCTCACTCCTCTACTTCCCAGGTCCAGGATCCCATCTTCCAGGCATAGTTTGACCCAATTCTAGGTCCCAGCCATCCAGGAAAGGAGGTATGCGGGGATTTGTGGGGACACAGGGTCGGGTGCCAGCTTGACAGGTCATTGTGCATTGGGCAGGGGGGGGCTGTCTGCATGGCCAGGGGTCCTGAGGAACACACACACACACACACACACACACACACACACACACACACACACAAATACACACAATCTCATCTCAGGAAGGTAATTGAGGTTTCCTCCTTTCTGTCCAAAGAAAAGCACCTTCCCCTGAAAGAATGCATTCAGGACTGAGCCGCTTGGCCCTCCAATTACCCTCAGGTGGCCTGGGCTGTGGGGGCGCCCACATTCCTTTCAGCCTGCATCTTTGTTCCAGCTCCCATGGCCTGGCCCCCCCACCCCGAAGCAATCAGGCTGAGAAACTCCAGCCTAAAGCCTCGCAAAGACCCCATTCACCGGCCACCCGGTCACCAAAGGTGGAGCGTCGAGGCCTCCAGCTGGATTGTCTTTTAAGCCCAAAGAAATCCGACAGCAATTAGGGGCTCGGGCTCCACCCTCCACTGCCCTCCTCTCCCCTAATTAATTCCTCTCTCACCAGCACCCCCTGCAGTCGGACCAGGTGGGTGGGGTGCCCTCTCCTCCTCCTCCTTCTTTTCCTCCTCCTCTTCTATCTCCCTCACACATACACATCCCTGCAGCTTCTTTCTGGAAGGTTCCCAAGGGAGATCCTTCCTCTGGCCCCCCAGCACAGACTTGGCTTCCTCGAATTAAGAGATTCTGACCCCCCAGGAGAGTTCCAGAGAAGGGATATGGGGGTGTCTGTCTGTTCTTGACAAGGGACTAGGTATATCCTGAGCCTCACAGGAACAGAGGGTTGGGGGGTGGGGAGACTAGCTTTTGAGTGTTAAATTCCAATCTTCTCATCCAAAGGTGGCCCCAAGAGCCCCCAGACCTCCCCAATTCGGCAAACAATGCAGGCCTCTGGCCTGCCCACTGCTCTCTAACCCCCGAGTCCTTCATGTGCCCCCTGCCCCCTTCTGTGTAGACTCCGCTTCCTCTTTTCAAGGAAAAATTCATTAGCAAGCTCATTAGAGACAAGGCAGGCTTTTCTTTTTTTCTTTTTTTTCCAGAGTGAGATTGCTCATAACACACACACACACACACACACACACACACACACACACACACACACACACACACACACACACTCTTAAGCTGTGTCTTGCCCCTGAATGAGAAAGATGCGTGAAAGATGCGTGAAGACTAAGAGGAAAAGCCAAGAGCCTGGAAATGCATTTAGGATTTGACTCACAACTTGGGGGTAACATGGCCACATGCCCCAGAGCTGCCAATGGGAAAGACTGGGGGTAAGTTTCACACAGACCTTCCTACCTCCCCTACCACTGTGCCCCCCACAAACAGAAGACACACCTGACTTTCGAAGTAACAAGTGGGAAGCGAGACCCCACCCAGGACAGACTTGGGGTCTGCTGGTTCCTGAAGGGTCTCACTTGCACCCCCTCCTCTTGCTCAGGATGGGGCTGGCCAACCAACCTCTAAAGAAAGTCCTCCTCTCAACCCACATTCCACACTGATTTCCAAATTTCAGCATCTCCCATGGAGATCTCTATAGCTAAGATCTTCTTCCTCAGGATTAAGGACACACCCCCCATGTGGGCTTCTAGGGGCTCCTGGGGTCCACCAGCACCAGCAAGGGTTGGGTGGATTAAGTCCCCCATCCCAGGGTCCAAAGACCCAGCATAGAAGTCTGAGTCCTGGAATCTTCTGGAAAATGCAACCACGGAGGTGGCGGGGGGGGGGGGGGAGAGCCCCTCTTTCTGCCTGCATGAAGCCCCTCCCTGCCACTGGGCAAATGCCAAGGCCTGAGCAAATATCATGGCTACCCGCCTCTGCTGAGCCAACCTGCATGGGCTTCCCCGGAGAGCAGGGAAATGCCTTGTTTCCGAGTTTAGGGGGAGAATGGGGGGGGGGGAGTACCTATCTCATCAGACTGCCTAGGCCCCTCACAGTTCAGGCTCAACCTCCATGGCCTCACTTCCCACCGGCCCCCAGCACCTTATTTCTCTTCTCCCTAGCAGGTACCCTGGGTGACGCCTGAAAGCACCCCTAGGGCCCCCATAAATCTCAGGCTCTGTCTTGACATGGGGCTTAACTACAGAGCCCCTGAAAAAGAGGAATCTTCTGCCCCAGGCCCAAACATCAGTCTGTGGGGATTCCACTGGCCTCACTCCAATCTAGGTCCACCGGAGACCCCTGTAGTCCAATCCCCCTACAGGTGGCATGAGAACGACAATCCCATACATGACTTCTTGACTTTAGGGGATACGTAAACTCTGTTTCATGCTAGCAGCTGAGGAAGGGGTTGAAGATAGAGAGCACTTGTGCTTGAGTACTTCCAGACAGGCCTCCTATAGGGTGTGGTGAGCACAAGGTGGAGAGTCCATAGCTCCCAGCATCAGCCATGACCCTGAATGTAGCCACACCCCAACATAAGTCACATCTCAGTGTAGCCACGCCCCCATGTGAGCTGCATCCCAGTGTGGCCATGTCCCCACACGAATTGCACCCAGTGGAGTCACACCCCCAATGTGAACCATGCCCCTTAGTGACCCATTCCCTTGTTGGCCACGCCCCAGCATCGTGGGGGGCCTTTGCATGTTCTGTGTCCCTGTCTTGGGGTCCCTGCCAGAGTGCGACACACCACTTACCATGCTGGTCCGGAAGTTGGCTTGCATCCAGGGTCTCCACTTCAAGCCACTGCTGCACGCCCAGCCCTAGGGGTTGTAAAAGGGTTGCCCTGGCTCTGTGTCTGCGAATGTGAATGTGGTGCCCCAAGACCCCGTGCCCATGGCCGGCGAGAACAACTCACCTGAATCCAGAGCAAAGAAGCAGCAGCAGCAGTCAGGGGCTGGAGGGGCGTCAGCAGGGTCCAGGAGGAGTCCGGGAGGGGTCCGGGCAGGGTCCACGATGGGTCCACAGTGGGTCCACAGCAGGTCCACAGCAGGTCCACAGCAGGTCCACAGCAGGTCCACAGCAGGTCCGGCCTTTTCTCTCCTTTGACCACGGGTGCAGGGTGCACCCACCTTGGGGAGAGCAGGGAGTTAGAGCTCGGGCCGCATGTACCCCCAGAAACTCAGTGGAACCCAGCTCACCTGTGCTTGCTCTGCGCCGAGAAAGGTGGGCGAGGGCCGGGCCAGTGGGCGAGGGCCGGGCCAGGCCACCGAGGGGGACTCGGGCAGCTCCCAAACCTAAAATCACACCAAAGCCCCGGGCCCGGAACCGGGATGCCACCGGGGCAGACCTATGAGGGCTCAGAGCAAGTCTCAGGGACTGATGGGGAAGGTAAGTCAAGAACACAGCCTGGCTTTGCCCAGGTTCACTTAGGCGTGACTTGGGGGTGGGCAGGGTTGAGAGCAGAGCTCTGTGGGCAGAAATGAGCAGGTGTGAGGTGGGCACGGTGGCAAGCATTTCTGGGGCACAGAGGCTCAGAGGAGCAGCCTGTTAGGGAGGGGGGGGGCCTGAGACAGGGGTCAAAGGTGAATTAGATCGGGGGAGGGTGCAAGCCGCAAATGGGGGGACAAGGTGAAGTTGGGATTCTGAGGCCAGCAATGAGGGGGGAGGGGGTTAGCCAGGCAGTGTGGAGCTATTACACTCGCTTCCCTGGAGGTTTCCGGCCATCTGTCCTTCACATGGGGACAGGGACAGGCCCAAGTGGAGTTTGGGGAGAAAGGCAGAATGGAGGGAGGGGGTCCGGTTCGAGCTCCACCCCCCCAACTCAAGAGCGAGACCTAAATAACCAAACCCCGTCATGATACCCCTGTCCTCCGGCCTAATTAGTTCCGAACTGGCCTGTAGGTCAAGACCAGTCACCAGAACTCAGTGGATCACGCCCCCACCCCACCCCACCCCCCAGTCTAGCTAACAAAGAACACACTCCCTCGACGCATGTACCCCAACGCCGCAAGCCCCCCCCCCACCAGGCCGCCCTCCCTGGGACCAGAGGCCGTCAAGGACCCACTAGCGTGAGGGGTGTCCCGCTCCGAGCTGGGCGTGGGCTTGGTCGGCAAGGATCGACTGTTGGCTGACCGATGGACGCGTGAGTGCAGGAAGGCGGAGGACCCGAAAGCCCCCAATTGGGCTCCACAGACAGGCCAGATCCACCGCCTCCACCCTTTTTCCTATCCTGCCCAGCATCCCACTAACAACTGTTCCAGATGCTGTCCGGGTCCTTCCTGGACTCACCTGTTCAAGCAGACATCCCACATACTCTCACTGAACCCCACTTTGTGCTAGGCTGGGGCTGGGACACCCGAAGGAAATGTGGGCTGGCCTAGGCACCCCCAGAGGATCTAACTAGAAAATGGTGCTGGGGAGTGGGGAGGGGGAGGGGGAGGAGGTGGAGAGGACAAGGGTGAGGAGGGAGGGGAAAGAGAGAGAGGGAGGGAGATGCCAAGAAATAGCAGCTAAGAACTGGTGGCACTTGGGGTGGGGGGACTCCTGACCTCTCTGACCTCTAGTTCCCTGACTGCTAAGTCTCCAGGAATGAGGGCTGTGAGACCCCAGGGCTGGGGTAGAGAGCGATAGGGGGAGGGCCAGCTTGACCCCTCTGTGGGTTCCTGAAACCACCCAGAACAGCCAATATGCCTTCATGATGGGGGCACTGATAGAATCTCCATTTTCAGAAGTGCTCACTCTCACCCAGTCACTTTAGTGGAGAACACTTGAGTCCCAGTCTCCAAAAAGGTATGGCAGCGCCCCAACTGCCACTAGGACCCTCCCTCCACGTGTAATCAATGGGGTACTAGGCACCAGGCTTATGAAGGAGTCAAGTCTAAAGGAGTCCCAGCTAAAGGGTTAGAGTGAGTGGGACTGTCCTCTTAAGTACTGGATGGGGCCCCTTACTCCTGCCCCCCCCCCCACAGGGTTCTTCCTGGGACCAGAGGTCTGACCTGAGTCTGATGTTTGATTAGTATGAGTAACAGGGGCTTTCTTGCTGCAGATTGGAGGTCTAGGCATACCCCTCCAGTGAAAAATCTATGGACTCTTCAGCCTAGCAGGGTGCCAAGAGTGAACCCCACAAAGCACCACAGGGGGCAGTCTCTTGGTGGTTCCCCATCTGTCTCTTCCTGGACAGGGCCTGATGGTGAAATTTCTGTCCCTCTGAGGAAGGAGGCAGGGTCCCCAACATCCCAAGATTATATCCTGGAGGTCCCAAGGGCTGTGCTCATGGGGATTCATAAGACACTGAGAGTGGGAGTTGGGGGTGAGCCCTGGCCCAAAGCACAGGTCACCTCATTATGCTAATCAGGAGCTTTTCCTGGGCAGACAAAGGAGCCCAGTCTCCTCATTAGCCAGTGCCCCATTAGCTACTTCATTAAGAGAAGAGCCTGGGCCTCTCAGTTGGGGGGCCCTCGCTTCCTGGGGGCCCCTCCCAGGAAGCCCAGTGCCCCTTCAGGATTTAATCATCTGCTGAGGGGTGGTGAGAAGGGGGGGTCCCCAGGAAGGTAAAGAAGCTAAATTTGGTGAAAGAAGCTTAGAGCCCACCAGAATGGGCCTATTTGCCTTGAAAGCTTCCTGGGATTTGCAGGATCACGGGATAAAGTCTTTCCTTCCCCAAACATAAGAGCTCACCTTTCTCTGAAGGGGTTTGGGTTTGGGGGAGATTTCAATAATTTCTAAGTTTCCCTTCCTGACCTTTTTGACTTTAAGCCTTTGTTGGGGAGTGGGGCAGAGAGAATTCTGCTTCCTTTTATCACTCCCACAAATATTTTGCTTTCTGGTCCTCCCTGTATTAAACAAAGGAAGCCAACAGAAATTTTCTGTCAGAAACTTTTTCTATGTTGGAATTGAATGTTTTTTAATGTTTTATTCATCTATTTTGGGGGAGCACACATGGTGGTACTCAGGTACTCCTGGCTCTGCACTCAGAAATTACTCCTGGCAGTGCTTAGAGGACCCTATGGGATGCCAAGGATTGAACCGAAGTAGATTGTGTGGAAGGCAAACACCCTCCCAGCTGTGCTATCACTCCAGCCCTTTTTTTTTTCTTTTCATTTTTTAGTGCTAGAAAGTGTTTATGTGTGTCTTTGTCAATGTGTATGTCCATGTCCGTATGTGTATGTGTGTGTTTCTGTGTGTGTCTATGGGCTGGGAGCATGTCCAGGGAAGCTGTGGACAAGCCTTTACCTGGCAGAGGCCTTCGCTGCAGGAGAGCAAGTCTAGAAGCAGTGAGTTGGAGAGGAAATTGGAGGTGAGGAAGGAGACAGCGAATGTAGACAGGCACGAGTGTAGACGGGCCTTTCAAGAAGCTGGGCTGGAAAGGAAAGAGAGAGACTGTAGAAGCCGGTGAGGGAGCCAAGAGGGGGGGAGCAGCCATGGCCCTGAATCGTCTATAGAAGGAGCCAAGTTTGGGGTCCAGAGGGCTTAGAAGGAAGAGGAGGGGAAATCAGGTAAGGGGTGGGGCCAGCACCAAAGATGTGTCTCCTTTTGCAAGGCAGAAGACAATGGGGGTGCACAAGTCCCTCGGACTCCCCTGTGTCACTTGACGACCCCTGTTCCCTTTGGAGGCGCGGGCAGGACATGCTGTGAGGTTTACGTGAATGGAGAAGGGCACCGGGGCCTTTGCCACCAGTATTGTGGGGCATAGTTTGTCTCCGGAGTTACCCCCTAGAGCAGAAGCCCTAGGGGACTAATTTCAAACTCACGGGGCCTGGGTTTCGAACGCCCGACATGACACAGGTCCTCTTGTGAAGGGCACAGAGGAAATAGAGACAAGGCCCTGTAGGGCCTGCCAACTCCCCTCCCCCTTCCACAGCCAGACCCCCCTTTTCCACCTTCCTAATAATCCAAATCAGACAACTTGGGTGGGGGGTGGTCATTGTTCATCCAGCCCAGCCCCTTTGGGGGGAGGGGGGACTTTTGTCTTGTCCAGACCAAACTGGCTGGCTGAAGAGGGGAGAAAAAGAGCGAGCAAGTGAGCGAGTCTCTTGTCTCTGTGTCACGTACCAGGCCAGGTGGGCAGGCCAGGGTGTTGGCAGTCCAGAAATGTTTGCTGAGTGGATGCTGCAAGGGGCTTCCTCTAGCCAGGGACTTCAGGTGCACAGACAGGCCCCTTGGCTGCTCTGGGTCAAGACGATGAGAGCCAGAACATGGGGTGTGGGGTAGGGGAGATGAGGGCGCAGAGAAAGTTGTCACACCCACCATAGAGCCTGGAGTCACTCGTGGGTCTTCTAAAGGTCCCCTATAGAGGCCCCTATGGGGGGTGGGTTGGGGTTTGGAGAGGAAAGAGATTTGGGAAAAAAAGAGGGGTGGCAACTTATTCAAGGTTGCACAGGCACAGAGAGAGAAGTCGGGCTGGCAGGGCCAGACACACTGCTGTCCCATGGTGGGAATGGGTGACTGGTAAGAAATAAAAGTGCTCCAAGTCAAATGGGGAGGGGGACTGTGGGGTGCAGGAGCGGGCAGGGAAAGGGGGCAGAGACAGTGGCATCCTGGGTTCAACTCTAACCCCTGATGGTGCCAAAAACTGAACGTCCCACAAGTGGGTCTCAGTCCACTGGGCTGGCCAGGTGTGTGGGAGACCAGATGGAGGCATCGTGTGGGTGTCAGGGGGTCTTTCCCATACAATGAGTGTCCTCATTTGCATATGTGGCTGACTTAAGACTAAGTGTGCCCCAGGGGACCTACCTGGGAAGGAGTCGGTCTGGGTCTGCATGCTTGGGGGGAGGGGGGGAACGGACAAGAGCAGGTGAGGGTGGGGCAGGGCATATGGCCTGTGAAATCCCTGCAGAAACCCTTCACCAAACATTTCCAGAGTCCTTCATGCCCAGCTGTGGCCCCAGGTTACCTGATCTCCTTCAGTCCTCACGCCGTCCTGGAACGGTGCTCCTCTTTACACAAACACCCCATCCCACCCCACTTTGTGACCCAGAAAGACAAGGAGATACTACAGCGGGGTAGGTTCATGCCCTGGTAGTCATCAGGACTGCTGTGGTCTCAAAGCTCATGCTAATTCCATTCTCCCACTCCTGAACCCTAAATTGCCCGCAGCCCAGGTCCCCCTCCTGTAACATTCCCAAAGGGGTCCTTCCAATTCAGGACCTGTGGAGGGCACACGGGAGGCAAGTCGAGGCAAACTGTGGCCTCCCAAGGGGAGGGGGAAGGTAACACTCCAGTTCACGGGCATGTTAAGGCAAGCAGAGACTTACAGGAAGGTGCTCAGAGCATCAAGCAAATGCATAGCACAAAGGTGAAGAGCTAATGGCCAGAGCCCCCTCACTAGGGCCTGGGCAGAAGCCTTGAGCCATGAGGGCGAGTGGAGGTAAACTGGTCCTCTCTGGTCCTCTTCATTCTTCTACATCCTGCTGGGGGGCGTGGGAGGTGGTGCTGCTGGAGGCCTCGGAGCAGGGTGGTGGGATCCAAGAGCTGGTGACTCTCGTGCCCCCTACAATTGATACATCATGAGTGAGGGTCCCCCACAAAAGCCCAGGGTGGGGGGAGAGAAAGACAAGAATCAATATGCAAATGCTTTCATGACAACACCCATCAATAAGCTAAAATATAAGATTATCTTTTACTTGTTAATGGGTCTGGGGGTGATGCGAGAGGGGAGGAGGGTGGGGGAATGACCCACTCATGTGAAAAGTAAGCCAACAAGGGGAGAGGTACCATGAGATGCAGGTGATCAGCAGGCACTTGGCATCTGCTTGGCATCGGCTGGCATCGGCTGGCATCGGCTGGCACAGGTGGTCTTTGAAGACTAGATGGTGGGCAGGTGACGTCATCCCTGGAGAGACCCTATGGCATGGGAGGGGCTAGATTAGAGACCATCCTGTCGACCCCTGATGGCCAGCACAGGAATAGCAGAGAGCAAGATGGAGGGAGGGGGATAGGATACGGGAGAAGGCGGAGAGGAGGGAGGAGCCGGGAGGGAAGAGGGAGGAACAGAACAGAGGGAGGAGTGTGCTGGGAGAGGGAGGAGCATGGAGGGGCGGGGGGAGGAGCATGGAGAAGGGAGGGAAGGAGGAGGAGGGTGGGAGGGAGGAAAGGGTGGGAGGGAAGAGGGAGAGAGAAAGGGGAGGGGGAAAGAGAGAGATGAGGGGAGGGGGAGGAGAAATGGGAGAGGGGAGGGAAAGGGGGAAATGGGCGGGGAGAAGGGGAGGAGAAATGGAAGGGGAGGAGGGAGAGAGTAGGAAAGGGGCGGAGGGAGACAAATGGGAGGGGGTAAGGAGGACTTGATTGACAGGTCACAAGTGTTAACAGACTACGCATGCGCCACCCGCAGCCCGCTTCCGCAGGCCGCACCGCACTTGCAGACATTGACCGCTAGGTGGCGCGCCGCCAGACTTTGGGGCCAAGCCACCTGCTGCGCACGCGCTTGCGCGTGCACATACACGCACGCGCACAAACTCGCGCACGCGCGCACGCGCACTGCAGGAGTCTCCCGTGCCCCCGCCCGCGCCTGGCCCACAGCTGCCAAGGCACAGCTGGCGAAGCTGGGCGGGGGGGGGGGGGCGCCCAACAGGTCTCAAGCTGGGGGGGGGTGCACAGCCCACCCCAACCCACTGTGCAGGTCCACTGAGTTCCCCACAAGGTCACCCCCACAACCACCAGTCAGAATCCACCTGTAGCCAGCAGGCAACAGTCCCACCAAAATGTCCAGGGGGGGGTCTTCTGGCCCCCCCAACTGTGAGGTCACTCTGCACCAAAAGACATCAGGCAATCACGACGACACCCGCCATCAGAACCTTCCAGAAGACGATTCCACTTTTCATAGGTTCAAAATGCAGAGCCTGGCTCCAACCATCAATCAACCCAATTAAGCATCAATTAATTAAGATTCAACAACAACAGAACACCCGATTCCCCAAACACCATATCCCCTTCTTTGGGGGGGGGGCTGTCTCTGGACATATGATACAGCATAATTCCAAGATCCTAATAAAGACGCCCCAAATCATATTAACCATCAAGATCATCATCCCCACACACCCCCATCTCCCCCCACCAGAATTTCCAGACCCGCTAAGACCCCCTAATTAATCATTTTCACAGCCCCTTCATCCTACTCAAATGACACTGTCCTAAGACCCCCCAAAACGACAGAAACCAATCCAACAGCGACCCCGCTTCCCCCCCCCCAAGCACCAGGAGCTTCTGCACTCTCGGGGTCCTGCATCATTGCCCCTTGGGATGGGCGAATCCAGAATTCTCTAGCAAATCCCTGCTCGACCCCCTCCAGCAGAACAAAGGCCACCTCCCCTCCCCTCCCCTCCCCACCCCGCCCCCCAAAATTCCGCAGTGCCGCCGACGCCCCCTAGCGCCCAGCAAGAGAATCTTCCAGAAACCTGCCACGTAGCAACCCGCCCCCCCCCCCAACCTAGCTAGCCTGCCCAGAGTGAGGAGGGGGCTACGTGGAGAGGGGACCTGGGGGGCTTGACAGGGACAAAGGAAATAGCCCAAAGCGACATGACCAAAAGTCCAAAGCTAGACCTGTCAGAACCCGCAAGTGATACCCCCCAAAGACCCCAGACCCCGCAATTCCCAGCTTCCCGCGCCACATCCCTCATCCCAGACCCCCAAAACCAGGCTTAATTTTTTTTCTTCCCTCCTGATTAAGATCCAAGGAGATGATCTTCTCTACACCCCCAGCCCACCCTTATTTCCATGCTGTCTGAACCCCCAGTTGCCCGACCCTCCCTCAGCTACCTCTTCTGCATGGATTGGATGCGGGAAAGGCGGTGGGGAGGATTGGGGGGGGGGTGTCTGGCAAGTCTACACTAGGGCGCCATCTCCCTCCACTATCAAGTGGGTGAGTGTGGCGCCAGCGGGTGTGAACCAGGTGGACACCTCGCCTTGCAAGCGCACAAGGATTGGGAATCTCCCGAGGAACCTCCCACCTACGGGCTACCAGGGATCCCCCAAAACTAATATGGGAAGCAGACTCTGGGGGTGCTTTTCCTCCCCTCCTAGCCCCCTAAAATTCATGGAGAAGGGGTGAGGAAATGATTCCTCCGCCCGATCTCCCACTCTGCGTGACCCCTAACAGGGGGCTTCAAGCACACGCGCACACACACACCAACCAGGGGCTTCGGCACATTGGATCCCAAACGGGGGGAAGAAAAAGATAAGAGTTTCTCCCCTCTCTGGAACCCGCCTCCCGCGAGGGCAGGGCAGCCCACCCGTGGGAAAATGCTCAAATAAAAAAATCATGTTTCCAGGAGCCTGATGTGGTGCCCAGTGGGTCTCTTTGGTGCCCAGGAACGCTCCTGCCTGCCTGCCGGGGTGCATCGGCCGCCTCCAGCTTGTCCAGCGATGCTGGGCATCTCCGTGGCGCGCATCCTCCGGGCAGACACGACCGAGCCACTCACCCGTGGGAAGGCTCTCCAGGGCACCCCGGTCTGGTCCGGGAGCAGCGGGCCGGCCAGGCTAAGCGGGCCAAGGCGCGCTGTATCTCTGCTCCCCGCCGTCTGCGCTAAGGCTCGGCTGGGTGGGGTTTTTATGGCCGCGCAGAGGGGGTGGTCTCTGACGTCAGCGCATTCTGCTGCAATGCGCTCATTTCTCTAAAAATGATTGGCCGGAAAAATGAGCCCCCCAGATTCGATGACAAATTGCTCCAGCCGCACCCAGATTGCAGCAAAGGAGGGAGGGAAAAAAATTCTGCCGCAGTGCCCCCCTCGCCGCCATGGCTGGCACCTTAGGCTGGCACGAGCCCCCTTCACCAGACCACCCTCCCTAGAGTGCCCACGAGACCCTGGGGATCACAGGGGGGTGTTTGTGCAAAAAAAAAAAAGGGGGGGGAAAGGATGGTTTCCCATTGGGGGGCGGCCCGAGGGTAGGACTGGGTCGCCCCACCGAGGGTAGCAGAACCACACTGGGCCCTCTCGGAATATCCAGAGGATGCAGCCTGGGGTGGGGGAACTGTTTTTCAGGGAAGATCCTATACTCAGAGACCCCTGAGCGGGTGGGTGGTCATTCCTCCCCCCTCCGTTGTTGGCCACCCCATGTCTCTCTAATCGGTTGTCGTGAAGGCGGGCCTCTTGGGAAGAACATTTCCAAGTCGGAGAGGACTGGGGGGTTTCAGCTATGCTACTGGAGATGGGGTTATTTCCCCAGAGCCCACCCAGCAACTGCCTTCCTTTGCCGGAGGCCCTTTCCACCACATGGACCCTACGGGTACCTTTCCCAAGACCCTGAAAAGTAATAAAAAAAATCTAGACGTGATCGGTGTGTTTCCAGGACAGGAACTTTTTTCGGGGGGAGGACAACCAGTGGGTGCCACATGAAGGTGCATAGTGAGGACCCCCACCTGGAGATCTTTGCCCACTGGAACATTTGGGGGGGACTGGAGGGGGAGAAAGCCCCTCTCCGGCAGGGGGCCAGTGTCAACATGTGTTCCCAGGCCAGCCGGGGGCCTAATCCCTAACAGGTGGGAAGAGGGGCAGCACCGCCTGGGTTGTCAATCAAATGTCCCCGCGCAAAAGGTCAGAATGCTGCTGAAAGGGACCAAGGATCTATCTTAGGGTGACAGGTGGGTGACAGCCGGGAGCCATAGATGAAGCGGCCGGCGACAGAAACGGGGAGAGAGTGAGTGATGAGTCCAAAGGGGAAAGCAGGGAGCTCCTGTGGGAAGGATCAAGTTAGAACTGCTAACTTGGACTTCTAGAGAGGAAGACAGAGGGGATAGTGCTCCCGGAGACCCCCGTGGACTTATGCCCAGGTAACTCGGAACGGGCAAGGGCTGTGAAACCACCGTGGTCAGCCTGTTGCAACTGAGGGGACCCTCCCCAATCCCCGGGACATTCTAAATTGGAGATTCCATGGACATTGGGTGAAAGGCTCAGAGTGGCTTTGGGGGGTATCTTCATACTCCTCCTAACGGGAGGGAGAAATTAAGCACCCCTTAATAAGGGGCGTTAGAACCCTGGAGAAAAAAGTGTGAATGTTGAACCCCAAACGACTGTCAGGAGCCTTTTTTCTTTTAAATTAAAATAAAATAGAACCAAATCAAACCATGGCTTGGAGCACCAGCGTCCACCCGGGGACATCATATGAAGCCCCGGAGTAATAGCTAAGAAACAGCCCGAGCTGGCTGGGCCAATCAGCAGCCAGGATTCCCAGTCGTCAAGCGAGCACAGCCAATCAGACGCCGGCAGGCCTGGTTGCTAGCCCCTCCGGGGCAGAGACGAGGGGTGAGCCCGGCTTGCCAGGGGGGCCAAGGCGCGCGTGGACGCCTGCGTGGGAGCCAAGGCCCGCCACCAGGGAGCGGCAGTGGTCGCGCATTCGAGGCCTTGCAGCTGGCAGCCTCCAAGACCAGTACCTTCTCCTGGCGCCCGCCCGAGGGCCCCAAAAGGACATGAGTCAATGTTCTGGGAGGAACCCCCGGCCCTGCTCAGGGGGCCCCTGAGAGGCCCCGCTAGGAGCAACTGCAGCCGCCGCTGAGTCTCTCCCTGCTGGCCCCGAGCCGCCCCAGCTCAGTGGGCCTCTCGCTTTTTTTCTTCTTCTTCTTCATTTTTTTTCTCCCCCTTCTGGGCTCCCTGGCTCCTGGCTTCCCAGAGTTAAGCAATAAATCCCACCCCTCTTTTTTTTTTCTTCTTCAGGGTTTAGCTGAGAGGCCAAAGGAAAGGACTCTGGAAATTTCTGAATTTCCGAGAAAAAGCAGGAGGACTTGGAATCCCTGGCCCTGCTCTGTCTCTCTGTCTCTTTACTGTCTCTGTCTCCGTTTCTCTGTCTCTTTCTCTATGTGTGTGTCTCTCTCTACCCAAGCTGGAAGGCTGAGTGAGGGCCAGGCCCTGCTCTCAAGGGCCCCCCCGATTTCCTCATCTGGAAAAAAGGAAAGAGTTGGACAAGATGGTCCCCAAGGATCCTTCCCGTCCTGCTGGGCTTGATTTGAATGTATACATCAGCCGAGTCAAATGTCTTCCAGAACATTCTGCATGACAGTAATTAGTATCAGGTGTATCCTGCCGCCCATGTGGTTACTTCATCATGTTGCTTTTCTTTCCATTGTATTTTATTTTAAACAGAACTCCATGGCAACATGTTTATCCTCCTGGCTTCCTAAAAGGAGGGAAGAGAGAAAGAAAAAGATAGGGGGTGTGGGGAGGGGGGAGACAAGGCCAAAGAGAAAATGACAGACGGCTGAAAATGAATCTGGGCAGAGCACGGTTTAAACACGCACGCACACTCAAGCACACAACCCTCTGTTTAAAGTGCTCTTGGCTTAAACACACACACACACACACATTTACACACATCCGCACAGCTCCTCTATTTAAACTGCTTTTGTTGGCTTTTTTCTGTAGCTCACGACCTCACTTTCCAATACGTGCTGGTTCTGAGCTAGGGTAGTCCGAGCCTCGAAGGACACCTGAATGGAGAGACTGGGAGATTTGGCCCAGGGCTGCTTGGTGCCACACGCTGGGTTTTGGCCCAAGCCTGGCCATACAGAAGCTTGTTGCAGCCTAGGTTCTTCTTTCCTGGGTAGAGAGGAGCAGGAAATCCAGGTCTAAGACCCAGACCGCGGCCCGGCCGAGCTGAAACCCAGCTCCTTAGAGAGCCTGGCCCCCAGCCAGAGTCCCAGCTACACCCACTGCCTTTTTTTTTTTTTTCCTTCTTCTTCACGTAGATCTAATTCAAAGCACACATTTTTCTTCTTTTTTTTTAAATTCATACTTGGGAACCCTCCATGGCCACGTGAGCAGACTCTGGTCCATAGGCACATACTTGCGGGCAAGTGTTCGGATTCACCCAGAATTTAAAGTGGAGGTTTGCCTGGGGCAGAAGGGGGCCCCCTGAAAGCTGCTTTTTAAGGGCTCTGCAATATGCAACCCCTGTGGGCCTGTCCCTTTCAGCACCTCTTCCTAATCTGGGGAATTCCCCTGAAAAATAGAACTGTGAATTCAGAGATCTCTCCAGGCTCTCTTCTAGTTTTGTGTGTTGTGTGTTGAGGGGTCATACTTAGTGATGTTCAGGGCTTACTCCTGGCTCTGTGCTCAAGAATCACCCCTGGCAAGGCTTAGGGGACCCTAGGGGATGTCAGAGATCAAAGCAAGGTGGACCTTATTCAAGTCAAGTGCCCTCCCCACTGTGCTATTTTTCTAGCCCTATAAACTGGCATTTTTTTTTAATAATATCAAGTATACCCACCTCTCTATGTCACACTCTCAATGTTTAGGGGGTCAACCTATGAATTTTGCTTGCCTCAGAACCCAATGTGGGGAATGCCATGCATTCCTTCCCCCCATTCCAGACAGACACAGCCCTAATTCTGGACTGGTGGAGTTGGACAAACTAGAGATTCAGTAAGCAACAAATAAAATGCAACATTTCCCAGGAAAGGACAAGGCAAGACTAGGGGGGATAGGTGTCTATCAACTTGCAAGGGGGTGTCTTAATAAGAAGGGGGGGTGTCACTTTAGGGGTCCTTACCATGAGAAGAGCCAATGAAAAATACCTAGAAAGGGGAAAAATACCTCCCTCAAAAAAAAAATAACAAAAACCTTTATTTTGGTGAATAGAATCGAAGCCTTTTTTCTTCTTCCTACTCCTGTGGATTCTTTACCGGCACGTCACACCTCTATTATGTGCAGCTTAAAAAAGACGTAGGTGGTCGGGGTCCAGTGGGGCTCCCCTGGGGTCCATCCCGGCACTGCCAGAAAAGACACATAAAGAAATAAAGAACTAAGGGTTGTCGTTCATGAAGGCTGACCATTTCCCATCTCTCCCTTAGGAGACACAAAGATAAAGTCTTTGTGTGTGTGTGTGTGTGTGTGTGTGTGTGTGTGTGTGTGTGTGTGTGTGGTTTTTGGGTCACACCCAGCAGTGCTCAGGGGTTTTTCCTGGCTCCGTGCTCAGAAATTGCTCCTGGCAGGCATGGGGGACCATATGGGACGCCGGGATTTGAACCGATGACCTTCTGCATGAAAGGTAAAGGCCTTACCTCCATACTATCTCTCCGGCCCCGATAAAGTCATTTTCTAAGAATAAAGTTCAAACTCAGAGTCTCAGGACTGGACATGAGTCCAGGGTTATGGTGCTTGCCTTGCCCAAGGCTTGTCCGGATTCAATCCCCAGCATCACCCAAGATCCCTAGCAATGATCCTAGAGCAGCCGGCCAGGAGTAAGCCCTGAACACCACCAGGTGTCACCCAGAACACCATTTCCTCACCTCAAAAAATCGACTCTTTAAGGGCTAGCCTGAGTGCAGGAAGCAGTTCACGCATGGAGTCGCAGTCCCCAAGTTCTGAAGGATGTGAGAAGACCAGATCCAAGCTCAAGACCAAAAAAAGCCCAGAGCAAGGGAAGGCCATAAAGCAGTCTTGGCAGAGTGGGCCAGGCCCAGCTAGAGAATGGGACCCCATCCTGACACTAGGGCATCTAGGCCACACTGCCTGGCCTGTCCCCAGCTGGTACCACTGCCACCCCAGCTCTGGGCATGGGCCAGCCCCGGATTCGGGGTTTTCTTGGCCCAACCCCCTGGAAATATTTCCTTCGGAGGAGCAAAGAACCACCTCATTCAACTTGCCTCAGCTAGGGAGGGGCCTCCCACCGCAGTGTTGACAGAGAGGGACCTTGGGGCGGTGGGCCCCCCAGGAGAAAATGTATTCCAGGTAGGCCAACACTGGAAAGTTGGCTTTTTATAATAAACTAACAATTTGCTGACAGTTGAAACCAATTAAAAAAATGGCCGCCCTGCCTGAGATTCCTGGGTAAGGACTTGGGCTTGGAGGGTCACAGAAAGAGGTGTTTTGATGGCTTTCAGGCAACCTTCAGGGTCCCCATTTATTTCCCCAGAAATCTGAGGCCTCTCTGGGCTCAGCCCTGAAAACTCTGGGTCTCACCACGAGGCTCCAAAACTGAGAGACCCGATGTACCAAGTCAAAGCCTGCAAGAATCCGTGTCTCATTCTGGCCAAGCCACAGTTCACTGATGTCCATGTCACAGGCTCAGGAAAGGCCACAAGTCCTCTCTGTGCTTTGGGGTTGAGAGGCCCCTGGAAGCCTTTGGCCCTGGGAGTGTCTGACCTCTCCACTAACTTCTACCTTGCCCTCTGCAAAATGTAGGAACACTGAGCCAGGGTGATTGCTCCATGTATATTAGCTCTGCCCAGAATTCACCCCTGGAACTGCATGGTTCCCCCCCACACACAACTTCTACCAACCAAGCAATTCAGGAGAGGACCTCCCTAGCATTGCCAAGGTGTGACCAAGGAACAAAATTAAGTAGGAAAACCAATCTACACAGGTTTGCTTGGAACCAGAGGCAGATGGACACAGCTTTCCTGCCTATGAAGGGAGACAATGTCACTCGCAGCCACACCCCAGGAAACAAGACACAGCATGGAAAGGCCTCAGTGTCTGCCCAGGTTCCTGGGCACTTCCTCATGACATAGCAAGCTAGTAGTGAGTAGAATCTCTCCTGCAGCCCCCTAGGTTGGGGAAAGCCCCTGAGTCTGGCAGAAAATACCTCATGCCCACCCACACTAGGGTCTGACAGGGGTGGGGCACTCATTTTTCTACAACTCTAGTGACATCAGCCTAAAGCCAAAGCTGAGCCTCCTCCCCTCTAAGGCATACCCACCACCAGGTCTCTGCAGGGATTCAGGGTACAGGGAACCCCAAGATCATTGCCGAGCACTCCAGACCACAGAGGCCTCCTGGCCGCTGGCCTACCCCACCTACCCCTCCCCTGCACGGGGCTTACTCTGCAAATGCTCCATAAACGCTTTGTAAACGCGGGGCCCTCTGAGACACGGGCCTGGGTCCACATACCCTTTATTGAGGTGTTTGCCCAAAGGATGAGCTTAAAGGTGTCTGCCTTTAGGTACACGAAACTGCCCTCGTGCCGCTGCTGAGGAGGAAAAAGCAAACAAGGCGGCCTTTCCTGGGCCTGCCTGCTCCCATCCCTCCACCTCTCCACCCCTCCACCCCTCCACCCATCACCTCACCACCCATCACCTCACCACCCCTCAGACACCTCTACTCTGAGCAGGGGCTGGGGGTGGGGAGAGGCTCTTGGAGGCCAGAGTGTCTTTCCTTTCTCTGCAGGAAGGAATCCAATCCTCTCTCACAGCCCTGCTTGGAATGTAAGATCAGAGGTCTGAGTTGATGTGGGGAGCTCAGTTTACCCAGGGAAGCCTACACCCTCTCCCTGTATCTGCCATCCAGTGTGGACACTCAGAACAGGCATCCCTCCCCCAAATTCTGCCAACTTACCTTTGGCCTCTGAACTTTTGCCTATGAACTTGCAAAGGATTTATTTTGGGGGGTGGGGAGTAGAGCGATAATATTAGGGCTTAGACATTTTGCTAACACACCCCTGGCTTGATTCCCCAGCACTACTTAGGGTCCCCCAGCAATGCTAAGAGTGAACCCTGAGTTCGACCAGATGTGCCCCCCACCCAAAGCAACAAGGCACATCAATCAAGATTTAAAAAATCAGAGAATTCCAGACGGTCGGGCCTCATGCGTTCCAGAAAACACCGTTAGGAATAAGCTCAGGAGAACAGGCAGGCAGCGGGGGTTCTGGTGAAGGAGACAGTGTTTGGCCAAGTGGGGGTCACTTCGAGTGCAGCCTGCTCCCTTCCCAAAGGGATCAACAAGCAGCAAATTGTCCGCCACGGGAAGGGAGCGCCTGGACCACGCAGAAATCTGTCCTGGTCCTTCCTGGCAGTCGCCCTCCTGTGAGTTTCCCAGAAATTCTGTGTTTATTCTGAGGGGCCTCCCTGCAGGCCGGCCCAGGCCTGCTGCACGCTGCAAGGCCCTGTGCTGGCTGGCTTGGGCTGTGGGTCTCACAGGCCCAGAGCCTGTGGCCACGTGGCCTCCCTGGGATCCAAGCAAAACTGGCCGCCTGGCCGGCCTGAAAGGCTCCAGTGTATCTCCCCACCCCTCCACTTCTCACAGCAGCCCCCAGGCCAGGCCAGGCCAGTCTCTGCCTGCAAAGATCTAGACTGGGGGGCAGGAAAGTCCCAAGGGGGTGGGGGCGGGTGTACTCCAGCAAGTCCACTCAATGTGCTTTCTCTAGACAGGGTCTCCCCAGCAATCGCTAGAAGGCCCATTATTCAGTCCCAAGCCAGCCAGTGTAGTGGAAAAGGGACAGGTGGGACCTCAGAGATAGCACAGCAGGGAGGGTTGTTGGCCTTGCATGTGGCTCACCCAGATTCAATCTCTGGACTCCCATACGATCTGCTGAGCCTACCAGAAGTGATTTCTGAGCAGTCAGGAGTAACCCCTGAGCACTGCTGAGTGTGCCCTCAAAACAACACCTCCCAAAGATACTTACCCTATCATGGGGCTGGGATAACTCAGCAGGGATGGAGCTTTCCTTATATTCAGCTGACCCAGGATCGATCCCTAACATCCTATAGGATCCCCTGAGTACCCCACAAGAGTGATTCCTAAGCACAGTCAGGAGTAACCTCTGAGCACTGCTGAGTGTGGCCCCCAAACAAACAACAAACAACAACCAAATAAAAAACTAACTTCCAGGGCCGGAGAGATAGCACGGAGGTAAAGCGTTTGCCTTTCATGCAGAAGGTCATCGGTTCAAATCCCGGTGTCCCATATGGTCCCCCGAGCCTGCCAGGAGCAATTTCTGAGCGAGGAGCCAGAACCCCTGAGTGATGCCCGGTGTGACCCCAAAACAACAACAAAAAAAAAAACTAACTTCCCAGTTCCCTCTACTAATGCAAGAGACTCGGAGTGTTCCCCCACCCATCTCTCCAAGCCCCATGGTTACTTTCTATCACCAGCATTCCGACAGTCCCCCAAACACCACGATCTAGGCTCTTACACCCCCAGGTCCCCAGTGAGCAATTTGTACAGGAAAGCTGTGAGGTCATTCATGGACCTGCTGGGGCCTCAAACATGTCTCCTACGTAGGTTCTTATCACAGACTTATCGTGTCCTTTTCGAAAGATCCACTAACCTCCTCTGCAAAATGTCTGGAGGGCTTAGCAGAAAAATGCTGCCTACTCGGGACATACAGACTTACATAGCCTCAGTCTCACACAGTCACATACAGTGGCACACGCACAACCTCACAGAGCCACACACAGCTTCACAGTTACACAATCTCATAGAACCACACACAGCCACACACAGCATGATCTAGCCAAATGCATAGATTGATTTTCTCTCTCCAACCCATGGGCTCTTGGTTAGTGCTCATAGGGCTATGGGTGCTGTGGCCTCTGATCAGAACCCTCATCTCTGATCTCAGACCCCTGTCAGATCTTAGACCCCCCCACCTCCAATCTCAGATGCCCCCTCAGATCTCAGACCACTCCCACTTCCTGTGCCCTAGGGTTTCAGAGGGAAAAATCTCTCTGGCGTCCCTTGGCTCTGACATTCTTCAGGGGTCTAACTCCCTGTGCTGGGCCATTTCCGCCCTTCCCTCTGCCAAGGGCCTCATTTCCTACAAGCTCTTATTCTGAGTTGGGGCACATTTACTCTTCCCCGAAGGGTCCCCCCTCTCCTGAGCCAGTTTGCAGAAGAGGAAAGAAATGCACGCAAAAGAGGCCCTTTTCTTAAAGGCACAGAGCAGCCCAGCTGCAAACGGCTCCAGGATGGTATCTCAGTCCACTCACGGGGGAGAGTGTTTCCTTTCACCCATAGGGCAGCTCTGCAGTATCCTCTATGCTGTCTTGGATACATGGAGGTGCTGAGATGAACCTAGGAAGGGGCTGCCCTCCCAAAATCAACCCCAATGCCAGAAAGGCTCTCAAGAAAGAGGATTCTGACAGTTAAACCTGAGGCAGAGCTTCAATCACACAACAATGCTGATTCCCCCCAAGGGCTTCCTATTTCCCATTTAGAGTTGCCATTAACACCTAGATACCCAGGAGCATACTTGGGCAGCAGTAAGTTGAGTCAGTCTATGACTAACCAACCTGCCCCTCCCTGCCCCAGGAAAGCCAGTGGCTTGAAAAAGGTTTTTTTTTGATGGGGGGGGGGGGCAGCAACTCAGACTTGGGACCTGTGTTCCTGGGAGTTGTACTTTGTGGATAGGGCTCTGTGTGTTGGCAATATGTCAGAGGTCAGACAGAAAAGTGTAGCCTGCCAGGCTGGCCCCAGCCCTTTCTTAGGTCTTGGCTGGGAGACCAGACAGATCAGACCAGAGGGACCAATGAAATGCCCAAAGTGAACTGCCTTTCCTACCAACTCCCACCAAAGAGTCTGGTCTCAATAGCTCTCAATGTGCAGTTGAACCTAGGTGTGAGGTGGGGGAAGTAGAAGTGGCTGGAAAGACTTGAGCAGCCTCTGCAAACCCCAGAGATGGTACAAAATTTCATCCCGGGTGGCCCACACAGAACCCACCAAATGGAGAATTCTCCAGAACCTTGGAATCCCCACCACATCAGCACACAGTGGTAGGACCAAGGATGGCACGGAGTGATGGCCAGAAAGTCAGGGATGGGCAGGGCAGGCCTATGTGGTAAACATTAGCCTCGGGGCTTTGAGAACCAGCAGACCCCCACTTCTGGCTGACTGTGTGCATGGGAGCCACTGGCGAACCTCAGTTAGGCCAATCAAAAACTGTGCCTCTCACAGACTCTGGACAATCTCCCGCTGGACGTGGAGGCCCAGACTCTCCCTGCAGCTGCTCAGAGGGTGAAGATAGGATCAGATAGGATCACCAAAGCTCCAGATAACCCCCAAGACAGCACAAGGCCTGGACTTAGAATTGAAAAAGGAGGCATCAAATCTCATTAACAAGCCAGCCCCCCTGCAGACAGCTGATCTCCAAGCCATTTGCAAACCAGTTAAGCACAGAAGGGGGTGGGGGAGAGCCCCAGCCCTAGGGGCAAGGCTGCTCTTTCAACCCAAGCCTTTATCTTCTTAAAGGAACAGGCCTCCTAGGGCCACATCACTGCTAAGCTCGGAAGATCCTTTTGGGGACATGGGTGAAGAGATACCTATTGCATTTCAGGTCAACCACGAGGGGCAAAAAGTGAATAGGAGTAGCACAAGCAAGTATCTCTGGGCACAAGGTCCTGCCCAGTGAGGGACAAGCCAGAAATAGCTGGGGTTTAGACAGGCATTAAATGATATCTGGGGAGAACTGAGTCTTATTAGTGGAACTTCAAAGACCATCATGACCTTGTCCCATATTGCGCACAGCACTGCTAGGAAAGGACCTTCCCTTCCGCAGTATCACACATGCCACAGTCCCTTCTTATCCCCATGATGAGGACTGGGGTCACTCATTCTGTCATTCTCAGAGATATGCTCTCTGAGAAACTGAATGGTTTCTCTGAATATGAAGAAGATTTAGAACAGCTGCTACTGAAAGACCGAAAGAGATTGGCAAAATTACCTATAGGCATTCGATCACAACACACAGATCTGACATAAACGTGGAGCCCAGGGATTGAGCTGGGGAAGGGTAGAAGATGGGCTTTAGTAGACAGCAGAATGTAGGTCCTATGTGGGTGAGGCCCCAGATAACTCCCCAACTCCACAAAAGAAGTGAAAGGAGACCTTTGGATCTGAAAAATCACTGTCACACTGCAGGTCCGAAAATCATAGATCTGAGAGTTGCCCGCGGGTCTAAAAATCATTGCAGATCATGGGCCTGAAAAAAAAATTACAGCAAATAAGTGACTGAAAATCACGGCTGACCAATGGGCCTGAAAAATCATAGCAAATCAGTGATTTTGAAAATCATAGCTGACCTGCCAGTCCAAAAATCGCAGCTAACCCACGAATCTGAAAACCACAGCTGATCCGCAGGCCTAAAAAATCACTGCAAACAGCGACTAAGAAAATCATAGCTGGGGGCCAAGAGCGATAACACAGCGACACAGCATTAGCCTTGCACACGGCTGACCCAGGACGGGCCTGGGTTCGATCACCAGCATCCCACATGGTCCCCCAAGCCAGGAATGATTTCTGAACTCAGAGCTAGGAGTGACCCCTGAGCATCATCGGGTGTGTCCCAAAAATCAAAAAAAAAGAAAAAAAAATAATAGCAAACTACAAATGTAGAATTACCTGCAGGTGGCTTAAAAAATTACTGTAAACCCACATATCCAGAATTTAAGGATCTGAAAGTTGCCCGTGGGTCTAAAACTCACAGCTAACCCGAGGACCTGAAAATCACTGCAAATCAGATACTTTAAAAATAACAGAAAACCACAATCCTGAAAAGTGCCAATGGGCCTAAAAATCACAGTAAGCCACAAATCTGAATTGCCCGCAAGCAGTCTGAAAATCATAGCATACTTGCATGTCCAAAAATTCATGAATTTGAGAAGTGACCAAGGAGTTTAAAATCAATCACTGCAAACCACAACTCTAAGAATTTCCCAAAGGAATATAAAACCGAGGGCTCGAGAATCGCCAAGAACCAGAGGATCTGAGAAACTCCTAGAGCCCACGGTTTAGAACTGAGAATTGCCCACAAGTACCCTCGGGCTAAGAATCGCTAAGAACTTGTGGCCCGTGAACCACCAAAAATTCATAGGCCTGAGAATTGCCACAAATTAGCAAGTCTGATAACCCCTAAGAACCCACGGGCCAAGAACCCACTGCTCTGAAAAAAACCCAAGAACTCACGGGCCAAGAACCCTTAAGAACCCCACGGGCCTCCTGGAGAGATAGCATAGCGGCGTTTGCCTTGCAAGCAGCCGATCCAGGACCAAAGGTGGTTGGTTTGAATCCCGGTGTCCCATATGGTCCCCCGTGCCTGTCAGGAGCTATTTCTGAGCAGACAGCCAGGAGTAACCCCTGAGCACCGCCGGGTGTGACCCAAAAAAAAAAAAAAGAACCCCACGGGCCTAAAAAACCACGTTAATCCACAAGACAAGAACCCCTGAGAACCCACGGCCCAAGAACCCTTAAGAACCCACGGGCCAAAACCCCCCGATAACCCACGAGACAAGAACCCGAGAACCCACGGGCTAAGAACCCACGAGACAAGAACCTTCGAGAACCCATGGGTCAAGAACCCTTAAGAGCCCACAGGCCGAGAACCCTAAGAACCCACGGGCCAAGAACCCAATGGTCAGAAACACCCTAAGAACCCACGGGCCAAGAACCCTCTAGAACCCATGAGACAAGAACCCCCGAGAACCCACGGGCCAGGAACCCTTAAGAACCCACGGGCCAAGAACCCTTAAGAACCCACGGGCCCGGAACCCTTAAGAACCCACGGGCCCGGAACCCTTAAGAACCCACGGGCCGTGCACGCTGCGGCAGCACATATACTAAAATTGGAACGATACAGAGAAGATTAGCATGGCCCCTGTGCAAGGATGACATGCAAATTCGCGAAGCATTCCATATTAAAAAAAAGAACCCACGGGCCAAGAATCCCCAAGAGCCCACGAGCCAAGAACCCACTGGTCCGAAAAACCCTAAGAATCCACGGGCCAAGAACCCCTGAGAACCCACGAGACAAGAACCCTCGAGAACCCACGGACCAAAAACCCCCTAGAACCCACGGGCCAAGAACCCTTTATAACCCATGGGCTGAGAACCCAAGAACCCACGGGCCAAGAACCCTTAAGAACCCACGGGCCCGGAACCCTTAAGAACCCACGGGCCGTGCACGCTGCGGCAGCACATATACTAAAATTGGAACGATACAGAGAAGATTAGCATGGCCCCTGCGCAAGGATGACACGCAAATTCGCGAAGCATTCCATATTAAAAAAAAGAACCCACGGGCCAAGAATCCCCAAGAGCCCACGAGCCAAGAACCCACTGGTCCGAAAAACCCTAAGAACCCACGGGCCAAGAACCCTTAATAACCCATGGGCTGAGAA
The DNA here is from genome assembly GCF_024139225.1 of Suncus etruscus. NCBI lineage: Eukaryota > Metazoa > Chordata > Mammalia > Eulipotyphla > Soricidae > Suncus > Suncus etruscus. The sequence goes on along the minus strand of NC_064850.1, from coordinate 43,514,244 downwards.
CCCAAGAACCCACGGGCCAAGAACCCACTGGTCTGAAAAACCCTAAGAATCCACGGCCAAGAACCCCCGAAAACCCACGAGACAAGAACCCTCGAGAACCCACGGGCCAAGAACCCCCAACAACCCACGGGCCAAGAACCCACTGGTTTGAAAAACCCTTAGAACCCACGGGCCAAAAACCCCCTAGAACCCACGATATAAGAACCTCCGAGAACCCACAGGCCAACCCCCCCAAGAACCCACTGGTCAAAAAAAAAAAACCTAAGAACCCACTGGCCTAGAACCCATTCACCCAAAACCCACAAGAAAAGAACCCTCGAGAATCCATGGGACAAGAACCCCCAATAACCCAAGAAGCAGAACCCACAGGCCAAGAACCCACTGGTCCGTAAAACCCCAAGAACCCACGGGCATAGAACCCACGAGACAAGAACCCTCAAGAACCTACAGGCCAAGAACCCTCGAGGACCCACGGGTTAAGAACCCTCGAGAACCCACGGGCCAAGAACCTCCAAGAACCCACGAGACAAGAACCCCCAAGAACCCACGAGACAAGAACCCCCAATAACCCACGAGACAAGAACCCCCAAAAACCCACAGGCAAGAACCCCCAAGAACCCACGAGACAAGAACCCCCAAGAATCTACAGGCTAAGAACCCTTAAGAACCCACGGGCCAAGAACCCCCTAGAACCCACAAATCTGAGAATCCCCAAGAACCCACGGCCAAGAATCCCCAGGAACCCGTGGGTCAGAGACTTACCGAGAACCTTTATAAGGACCTTCGCTGGGAGCATAATGGACCTCGGGCAACTGACCCACCCGCACCTTAATACCAAGGGCCACTGGCCTCCAGAGGACCACGGGCCAGCCACGGTGTGTTGAATCATCCAGTGGACCACGGCCAGTGGGCAAACCGCAGCGGGCTGTAGACATCTAGTGAAACACCAACCTCTGGTGGGCTGTGGGCTCTGGGTGGACCACCAGCAATCATTCCGCTGGTGGACTATGGGCAACTGGTGGACCGCGGGCCTCAGATGGATCATGAGCATTTGGAGGGCAGCAGGCAGCACATTTCTAGCGAACCGGCTGGCATTTGACAAACCACGAGAATTTGGTGGGTCCTGGGCAAATTACAGGCAGCGAGCAGTAGACTGGGAACGTCTGGACTCAGGCCAGCTCTGGAAACCTCTGTGCTCCTCAGCCCCAAAAGGCAGCTTTTGGGGTCAGAAGAGAAACTGTAGAACTAAACCTCCTAAAATGCAAATCTCAAGTTTCAGGGTCCCAGCTCTTAGAGTGGTGCTTAAGATTCTTTCACAATCTCTCTCTGGACCACCCTCCTCGCCTTGGGCAGAGAGTCATTAGCAAAACACTAAGGGATATTGATTCAACTGGGAATTCCTTAAGCTTTTAAATGTTCTTTCTTAAAGCAGGGGAGCCTTTTTCTCCCCACCCCCAATGTCAAAGTCAAAAACTGCAGACTGTGGGGGTGAAAGTCGAGTCCAAGAATGACCTTCAGCAAGATCAACTCAGAGGGGACTTGCAGGCCTTCCTACCTGTGGGGTATAGGACCCTCTCTGAGTTTCTCAAACTAGAAACTGGGAATGGCTTGGAGATTTAAGGGGTTTGCAAGTTCCTCTTAAAATCTGAGTGACCGTCACGTCCTAACCATGGAGGATGGATATGTTTTAGTGAACCCTAATCCGTATCCAGGGTTATACCCAGCTATAGGACCACAGGCTATGGGTGAACTAAGCGGGGGCACTGTACCCCATTACGGACATGCATTTTGAGATTCCCCTTAGGCCTGGAACACCGAAGTTTTTATGCTTCTCAGCAGGGTCCACAGATGAATTTAGCCCCTCCCATCAGCCCCCCAATGTCAAATCTCCGTTACTTCCTAATCCTCAGTCTACACACCCCCAGGATTGCTCAAAATGAAAATTAGGTCCATCTCTGCTAGAGGGTGTGGTCTTGCTGGGAGTTTAGTCCCACTCTGAAACCCTGACAGAATATCAGGAATCCAGGATTATCATTCTTTAGGGATGCTTGTTTCCTTAAAGGCGTGAGCACCATATGGGGAGGCCGAAAGGGGCAGGTTGCCAGTTGAAGAGCAGGCGTTTCCGCAGGAAGTTTAGTCTAACCTTCACCCCAATTCTGCTTTGGTGGCAAAGCTAAGCCTCAGAGCAAAGCCACCCAGACCTGGAGTGACAATGGCCATTTCCCAGGCCAGCAAATCCCTCCTTTCTCTCTGGGGAGAAGCGGTATCTCTCCCGAACCTCAGGCTGTATTATATCAGTGATTTTGGGGTGCCCCAAGATCTTGAACATTTTGGACCCTCAGCAGGGCTGAATTAAACACTTCATATCTGGGGTGCTTGATGAGTGTGTGTCTATCCCAACCTTGCAGGAACCGGCTGCCAGAAAACCCTCCTGGGGTTCCCAGAGTGGTTTGTGCAGCTGACTCTGGAAAGAGCCCAAGTAATGGTAAATCCTCACTTCAGCCCCACCAATTCCCTCTCTACCACTTCCCAAAGAGGCAAGGTGAGGAGGGCTCCCCCAAAGAACATTTTGTAGCCACAGGCTCTGGGCATTAAGACATTCCCATTATCTGCTCAAAAGTTATGTGGGTGGCCCAGAAGCTATCTGACATTCAACCCTTAGTGTGCAGTTTTTTCCCCACTGCCAACCCATGCTGTGCATCCCATCTTCAGACAGTAGGCTTGGAGGGATCTAGGGCAGAAAGTAACCCCCACGGACAGGCCCTGTGCTCAGGCCCTACTCGCAGGTAGATGACATCCTCAGCTCTCCAGGCTCAGAGACGGCCCCGGCCTTTTACCTACGCCTCCCTATTGCTGTGGATGCTTCCATTTCCCCAGGTCTGAGCATTCCCTGAGGATGTAGGACCCCAACCCTACCCCAGAGTAAGAAAGCCAGGAGTGAATCTGCTGAAGGAGCAGTTGGGGGGGTTGACCACCCCCATGAATGGGAGGCAGCCAGGCACCCTGCCAGGGCCTGGGACCCTGGTATATCCCTGCCTTGGGTTTCTGAGATGAGCAGGAAGAATATCTTCTCCATTATGTCCCACTGGTACACTGGGGGCGGGGGGGTTTACACTGAGTCAGGAGGGGAGACTCCCTTTGACCTGCCGGCTCTCCTCTGCCCAGTGAAGGCAATATTCACCCCCAGGTTGACTGTATGGAGCAGGCTGATGTCAGGGAGTTTGGGATCCAGAGTGACCCCCAAAAAGGTGGCAGGAAAGGGAAGGCATCCAGTTCCTTCTGGTGTGATTCAGGGGACCGGAATCTTCTCTCTAGAAATGCAGAGTGGGGGATAAATGGTTGATGGGCCCTCCTGGAGTGCAGGAAATGGAAACCCCAAACCTGCTTTCTCCTCCCAGAATCGGGGTGCAAAGTCTGAAACTGAAGTGAGAGGCCACCTGTCAAGTGAAAACTATTCTTTAGATCAGCACTGGGGGCAGGGTGGGGGCGGGGGCTCAGTGTCTCTCTCAGGCTCAGTCTCCACCCCTGGGGTCACCTGCCCGACCCCCACACCTCAGTGAGGTTGCAAAGGCAAATCTGGATCTCAGGAGGGGGTGTCCGTTACCACATTTACATAGTGGGAAGCCAAGTAGAGGGAGAGTTGCCCTGGAATTCTGCTTCCCTTGGGATCACAGCTCTGGCGCCTTCCTAAAAGCAGGGTCCCCAACAGCACACCCCAACTCTCCTTTTGTTCCTGTAAGCAGGTTGGCAGCCAGGCTGAGGAAAGTCTTCCCTCAGCCTCTAGACCAAGGGAGGAGCAGAGGGAGGAAAGAAGGGATGAGCAAAAGGAGGAGTAGAGGAAGGAGGAACAAGAGATGTCTGAGGGAGAACCAGAAAGGGGAGTAGAGAGACATACTGAGAGAGGAGGAAGAAGAGCAAAGGGAGAAGAGGGAAGAGTAGAGAGCCATTCAGAAGGAGGAGCAGAAGGATTCTAGAAGGAAGACCTGAGGGAGGATCAGAGGAGGGATCCAAGGAAGTATCTGAAGGAGAAGAGGGTGGAGACCTGGGAAAGGAGCAGAGGGAGAACTAGGCCTCCACTACTGGAGCAACATTTCCCAGTCAGGCCCTCCAAGGAGCAAAGAGTCACAAAGGTAGGTTCTGTGCTGAGATCATCCCAGGCTGCTCCAGGAACCCCAACAACTAGCTGGTTGAGTCAGACAGAGCCCCAATGAAGGATGGGGATGGCTCTATGCCAGTCCCCTCCCGAATATAATCCCACCTTGGCTCACATACCCACAGTCTAGCAAAGCTGAGCTAGCTTAACCTGCAGCCTGTGGGAACAGGGGCGACCTCTGTCCTGAGAACCCCTCTGAGGAGGGCTTGTGGAGGGACCCTAAGACTGCTAAGGGGCTGGAAATGTAACATAGGGGATGTGCTGGCCGTGCACTGCATCGGGTGCCCTAAGTCCACCAAGAGTGATCCCAGAACAAAGAACTAGGAGTCAGCCCCTGGTACCACTATATGTAACCCAAAAATCAAACCCATCTAAAAACAAGACTTTTGCTCTGATCAGCAAGTATCCCAGGCCCCTGGCCAGCCAGAGATTGTGCAGTAGACCTCTGGCCTCCTTGCTTATCATATTATTCATTTATTTATTCATGTATGTTCTTTAGGGGGCCACATCTGGCAGTGCTCAGGGCTTACTCTTGGCTCTGTGCTCAGGGATCATTCATGGCAAAGCCAAGGGGACCATATATGGTGCTGGGGATCAAACCTGGGTTAGTTGCATGTCAGGCAAACACCCTTCTCACTGTTCTGTCTCTTCAGCTCATCTCTGACCCAAACTTTTATTTTCCTTTATTGTCTAAGAAATTTTAACACAACCCCAGGTGCATAATATAGATATACAACTCAAATATTGACTATCAGTCATAAAAGATTTTATTTTTTGTTTTGTTTTGTTTGCTAATCATACCCAACAGTGCTCAGGGCTTACTGCAGTTTGGCTCTGTGGTCAGGGACCACTCCTAGTAGTGCTCAGAGAATCATATGGGGTGATGGGGCTTGAACCTGGGTCAGCCACATGCCAGACAAGTGTTAAAACCTGCTTTATTATTTCTCCATCTTTGCATCTTCATGACTTAAGAACATGCTTTAATATTCTTTTCGATTTTAATAATTTTTTATTGATTGTATCACCGTGAGGTTCAAAGTTACAAAGTACATGATGAATTTCAATTGTACAATGTTTGAGCCCCTCTCTCTTCCTTCAGCAGTGTTCATTTCCCTCCTTTACAGTCCCATTTCCTTCTGGCCCCCAATCTGCCTTGTTGGCAAGCACTTTTCTTTTTGTTTATTCCTTTTAGATACTGTGGTTTGTAATACTGTTACTGAAGGAGAATCATGCCTGCCCCTTTTCCTCCTTTCAGCACCCAGTTCTTGTCCAGAGTGATCATTTTAAACTTTCATTATTATAGTGGTTCTTTTCTCTGCCCTAACCTCTCTCCCAATTGTGATAAACTTCCTATTAAGGACCAATCTTCCAGGTCTTTGTTTCTATTGTCTTTGGCTATCACTGGTTTGTTTAAAAAAAAAAAAAATATATATATATATATATATATATATATATATATATATATATCCCACATAAATGAGGGGTCAGAGGTCAGAGTGATAGTACAGCTAGTAGGACAGTTGCAGCTAACTCAGGTTTGATCCCTGGAAACTCATGTGTTCTGCCAAGCACTACCAAAAGTAATTTTTTTGAGGGGGCCACACCCGGCAGCGCTCAGGGGTTATTTCTGGCTCAGAAATCGCTCCTGGGAGCTCGGGGAACCATATGGGATGCCGGGGATTGAATTCGGATTCATCTGGGGTTGGCCGTGTACAAGGCAAACTCCTACTGCCGTGCTATCACTTTGGCACAACCAAGAGTAATTTTGAGCACAGAGTCAGAAGTAATCCCTGAGGGGCCCTGAGGGATAGCATAGTGGTAAGGTGTTTGCCTTACACGCAGCCAACAAAGATGGACCCAGGCTCGAATCCCGGCATCCCATATGGTCCCCCAAGCCTGCCAGGAATGACTTCTGAGCACAGAGCCAGGAGTAAACCCTGAGCATTGCCAGTTGTAACCAAAAATCAAAAACCAAAAAAAAAAAAAGGAAGTAATCCCTGAGCACCACCCAGTGTGGCCCCCAAACCAAGAAAAAGAAGTGTGATTATTATATCTATCCTTCTCCCTCTCCCTCTGACTCATTTCACTCATCACGATACTTTTTGTATTTATCCAAGTAGCAGCAAATTTCATTACTCTATTTTTAATGGCTGCATTATATTCCATTGTGTAGAAATATTGTTTCTTTATATACCATCCCTAATATTCTCTACATATTCTGGATGCACCTTCATTTCCAAATATCGCCCACAAAGTCACCCAAAGGACTAAAAACACAGAGTGCAGAGCATGCTTTGAATGCAGGCGGCCTGGATTTGATTCCTCAGCACCACATGGGCACTGAGCACAAAGCCAGGAGCAGCCCTGCTGTGTATGTCCCAAAATTAAAAATAGATAGAAAAGGCTTGTAAATAATTTCTGCTAGTTTATGACTTACAAATCTTTTGTTATAAGACGTGATTTTTTGGGCCCGAAGAGATAGCACAGCGGCATTTGCCTTGCAAGCAGCCGATCCTGGACCAAAGGTGGTTGGTTCGAATCCCAGTGTCCCATATGGTCCCCCGTGCCTGCCAGGAGCTATTTCTGAGCAGACAGCCAGGAGTAACCCCTGAGCACTGCCGGGTGTGGCCCAAAAACAAAACAAAACAAAAGACTTTTTGGGGGGGGGGGGTTGGATCACACCCTGCAGCGCTCAGGGGTTACTCCTGGCTCCATGCTCAGAAAATCGCCCCTGGCAGGCATGGGGAACCATAGGGGATGCCAGAATTTGAACCACTGTCCTGAATGAAAGACAAACACCTGGGGGCCGGAGAGATAGCATGGAGGTAAGGCATTTGCCTTTCATGCAGGAGGTCATTGGTTCAAATCCTGGTGCCCCATATGGTCCCCCGTGCCTGCCAGGAGCAATTTCTGAGCCTGGAGCCAGGAATAACCCCTGAGCACGGCCGGGTGTGACCCAAAAACCACAAAAAAAAAAAAAAAAAAAGACAAACACCTTACCTCCATGCTATCTCTCCGGCCCCACAAGACGTGATTTTTGATGAAAGACATCTTATTATTATTCCTGAAGCAAGTGTTTTCTTAAACAAAACAAAACAAAAAAAACAGGGGCCAAAGTGATGGCACAGCCTTGCACAAGGCTGACCCAGAATGGACTGTGATTGGATCCCCCAGCATCCCAAGCCAGGAGCGATTTCTGAGCACATAGCCAGGAGTAACCTCTGAGCATTACCAGGTGTGACCCAAAAATAAACAAACAAAAAAAAAACCCACAGAAACAGGGGCCAGAGCAATGGCACACCAGGAAGGGAATTTGCCTTGGACACAGTAGACCAGATTCGATCCTCAGCATCCCATTGAATCTCTGGAGTTGCCAGGTATGATTTCTGAGCACTGAGCTAGGAGTAACCTCTAAGAACCACCAGGTGTGACCTTCCCAAACAAAACTTAAAAAAATGTTTAAATTTTTGTTTGTTTGCTTGTTTTGTTTTTTGGTCACACCTGGCAGCTCTCAGGGGTTACTCCGGGCTCTATGCTCAGAAATGGCTCCTGGCAGGCTCGGGGGACCACATGGGATGTCGGATTTGTACCACCATCATTAAGCAAGCAAGGCAAATGTGCTACCTCCATGCTATCTCTCCGGCTCCAAAAATGTTTAATTTTTAAAAAAGTAGAGAAAACCATTTTCCTGCCTTTTTGAAGTATTTTTGCACACTCTGACCTGAATTTGAGGTACTTGTCTTTCTCACTTAAGCACAGAGTACACAGATTTTTCTCTGGTCCCCTCCAGCCACCCCTTTTCCTCTTTCTGAGACTCTACAATGGAAAAGTTCATCCCTGCCTTATCTACTGTGATTATTTTTGTTCAGTTGCTTTTTGTTGTTGCTTTGAATCTCATGGAAGGATCAGAAGAAGCCAGTCATTTAGATGGAGTCTAGTTAGTTCTCCGTCCGTCCCCCACACTGTGAGGGTGAAGGGCTCTTAGCTGGACCAAGATACTGTTTCCTGACTCTTCTCTTAGGATCTGGAAGGACCCAGGCCTTACATTTGGGTCCATGACGCCTATTGAAACTTCTTGACCAGAAAACTTAGAGGGTCTTTTGGGCACAAGGAAAGCAAATTTCTCTAGTTCCATTTGTTGAAAAGATTCTTCCTCCCTGTATCCCCTTTGTGCTTTGCCCTCACCCTAAAAAATCAATGTCTGGTCTCTCTTCTCTCTTCTCCAGACTATTTTAAGGACTTGATATTGCTGGCAAACAGGTTGAAATAACAACTTTATTCTTGATTTTTCAGAATCACTTGCACCATCCCTGGACTTTTTTATTCACCTAAGGGGTTTTGTATTTTTTCAGAGTTGGAAGCAAATCCTCCTACCATCCCTTTGCAACTGTTGTCCTTGTTGTTATGCCTGACAATTGTGTCTTTCTTTGGTGATGACACTAGGAATTATTTTCAAGGCAGACACAAAACTAGTCAAGGCAGACCAGCAAAGCTGATGCATTATGCCAAAACTCTGTTCAGTGCCCACACTCTAAAATTTAGAATTGGCTCCGGATGTACTAGAAATGTCTATGTTCCAATCACTCCTGCCAGGGTTTACCATTCTGATGCCTCCTTCTGCTGGTTACTGTGGAAGTGAATCACCTATGTTAGCAGTACTCAGTCTTCCAACCCAGGAATCGGGGTTCAGCACTTCCTTGGGTTCATCAGCATTGAACCAAGTTTGATGTGCTGTTGTCCAGGGCATTTGATTTCAATTTCTGATTATCTGGGGCTAGCTGCCGATTTGGAAATTGAGTTTATAATCCTCATCCTTGTGAAAGATAATCACAAACCTGCGAAATAGAATCCGCAAGTCTCAGGAAATCCACATACTTATTCATATTCAAGCAAAGCTACTAGATCCCATTTTGTGAGATTTTCCAAGTCATCTGCAAAGGGTAAAAAAAAAGCTTGCTTCTTCCTTTTGCCCTCTGAATCTACGTTCTTCTTCCTTCCTGCTATTTTACCTTCTGTCTTTCCTTCCTTCCTTCCTTTCTTCCTTCTGGGAGACTCCTGACTGCAAGAGTAAAAATAGTGCTCTCTGGGGAAAGTACTCAGACTTTATCATTAAATAGGATATTAGCTAAGTTTTTTTTTTTTTTAATAGATGGTGACCAAGTTCTCATCTTTTCTTTGCTGAGATTTCTTTTTATCAGTAATGGATGTTAAATTTGATTAAAGTTTTATTTTTCTCCGTCTATTAGATGTTCTTGTGGGTTTTCTTTTTTTAGTACATTAATATGATGAATTACATTCATTGATTTTCAAATGTTAAACCAATCCTGTGTTCCTGGAATAAACTGTGGCTGTGAATTTTATTTATTGTTTAATTGGATTTGCTCAAATTTGGCTCAGAATTTTTGCATCTATGCTAATGAGGGATATTGATCTCTATAGCAAATATTTTATCAAGTTTTTTTTTTCTTAGAAATATTTTATCAGCTGTTTCTCTTTGGGTGTTTTGGGACCTCACCTGATGGTGTTCAGGGCTGACTCCTGGCTCTGGACTCATGGATCACTTCCTGGCAGGCCTCAGAGGATTATATGGGGTGCTGGGGGCTGAATGCAAAGCAAGGACCCTCCACACTGTGCTCTCTCTCTCCAGCCCTCTTAATGCTGGCCTTAAAGAATAACTTATCATGTATTTTTTCCTCCTGAATTCTTTAACATGATTACATATAATTGGTTTTAATTCCTCCCCCAAATGTTTACTGGTGCTTTTGATGAAGTTATCAAGGTCAGGAGCTTCTAGGAAGAAAGTTTTTAAACTACAGGGCTGGAGCTAGCACAGCTGGGGTGGGGCGGGGCATTTGCCTTGCACACAGCTGACCGGAGTCCTATCTCTAGCATTCCATATGGTCCCCTGAGCACTGCCGGAAGCAGTTTCTGAATACAAAGCCAGGAATAACCCCTGAGCACTGCTGGGTGTGGCCCAAACCCTCCCTTAAAAAAATAGAATTTTTTTCCAAGGCACATAAATTATAGAATATATTCCTCATTTGGGGGGCACACCTGGCTATATACCTAGGAATTACTCCTGGCTTTGAACTCAGGGATCGATCACTTTCGGCAGGGATTGGGAGAAAGAACCATATGGGGTACCAGAGATTGAACCCAGATCAGCACATACAAGACAAGCATCTTATGCCTGTCCTAGCATTTGAAGTCCCTCATTCAACATTAATGCTGGGTATAGATTGAGATCTTCTCTCTCATTTCTAAAACTAGTCATTGGTTTTTCTCTCCAATTTTTTTCTTTCTGATCAGCTGGGTTAGAGACTTATCAATTGTAATAATCTCCCTAAGAATCAAATTTTGGCTCCATGGATTTCTCCTTATCATTTTTCTGTTTAGGGGGTATTTTTTCCTTACGTTTTTAAATTATTTTTTTCCTTTTGCAGTGCTCAGGGCTTACCCCTGGCTCTGTGCTCGGAGATCACTGCTGGTGAGGGTCTATGGGAATCTAGGACTCTGACCCAGGTCAGCAGCATGCAACGCAAGCTTCCCACCCACTCTACTATTACTCTTGGCCCTCATTTTTCTGTCTTCGAGTTCACTGATTTCTGTTTTGATCTTAATTACTTCCACTCTGTGCTTACTCGAACTTTAATTTGTCATCCTAGTTTCTCTGTTGGGGGGTGGAGGTCATCGCTTTGAGATTCTCAGTTGATTTTCTCTTTTTCAGTGCCCAGAAGTGACACATGTCCTACCCCTGAGCTCCACGGCCTGTACTTTTCTTTGAAGTCACTCTGCGCTATAAATTTCCATCTCCCAGAGGCATGGCCCCCCATTCTGGGTTGCTGTCTTGCAACTTCCAACTCCAAATCTCTTCTATACTCCTTTTGATTTCCTGTTGGCTCCTGCATTATTTGGAAGTGTGTTGTGCTGTTCCCAAGTGCCCAAAAATGTCCCAAAGGTCTTTCTGCAATTGATTTCTAATTTCGCTCCTTTGCGGTTGCTTGGTATGACATGGATCCTGTTAAAGATATGGATCTTGGTCTTGGGGCCTGGAACTCGATCTAGCTTGGTAAATATTCCACAGATAACTTGGCGCGACCTAGGGACAGTTGTCGGTGGCAGGTTCTATAAATGTCCCCTGCATAGTTGGCTGGTGAGGCCTTTGGTGTCATTCTATCCTCATGGATTCTCACCTCATGTGTTCCATCATCACCGGGCAGGGGACAGCAAGGCACGTGCCACTGAAAATGTCGACGATGCACTTCTGTTCATCTTGATCATGTGTATTTTGGGGGTTCTGCTGCTCAAGGCATTTGCAGTGGGAGAGCCAGTATGTCCTCTAGGCCTATGAAGGTCATCTTAATAAAAAAAAATGATCTTTTTCCAGACCCTCTGGGGGGTTTTCTTTCTGAAATCTCCAAGATCCAGAAAGACCAACCCCTTGAATCAGTCCTCATAGACCCTAACTCAGTGCCCACCCCCACCCCCCCGTCCCCGTCCCCATTTCTGTTCTTTGTCTACAGTGAAACGAATTTGTTCAGGAAAACCAGATTCTTGCTTCTCTGTGAATGAGAGATCAGACTATTCACATTTAAAGCATGTCAAAAATTTGCAAACATTTTTTTGGGAAGACGCATTGGGTTCCACGTCCTGTGGGTTTCAAAGGGTATGTGACCCACCCCATGAGAAGTCCCCCAAATCCCCCAGTATACTTCAACTGAGGCAAGTTCCTAAGGCTCCTCAAGTCTAACTAACCCCACCATTGTCTCAGCCACCACTTCAGATTCCCCAGATTTGGAACTTTGTGACCTCCCTTCTATAAAAGAAGCACATTTATTTAAAATAAAAGAAAGTCTTTTTTTATTAGACAATCTCTATTTTTGCACTATTTTAAAAAAGTGTTATAGTCAAATTAATTTAAAATTATAAAATTAAAGGGTTTTTTTGCAATTTTTTAAAATAAAGTGTCATGTTGAACTTTATTTTTTTTATTTTTATTTTTTGTGGTTTTTGGGTCACACCCGGCAGTGCTCAGGGGTTATTCCTGACTCCAGGCTCAGAAATCGTTCCTGGCAGGCACGGGGGACCATATGGGACGCCGGGATTCGAACCGATGACCTCCTGCATGAAAGGCAAACGCCTTACCTCCATGCTATCTCTCCAGCCCCTTGTTGAACTTTATTTAAAATAAAATAAAGTATTATTTTGTTGGACTTTCCTTGCACAATTTTTTTTTTAATTTCAAGGTGAAACTTATTTAAAATAAAAGAAAGGATGTTTTGGACTTTCCTGTTTGTACTTTTTTTAAAAAAAGCAGTGTCATGTTGCCCCCCCCCCACTTTTTTTCTTTTCTTTTCTTTTTTCCTTTAAACAGAATCACATAACTTGAACCATCTTGTTCTGCCTCACAAATTTAGGGGGAAATAATGGAGGGTACCAAGACCAAACAGTCGTATGAACATTGAGTAGAAATAAAAAATGATCAGACTTAAACACCAAATCCAAAGCCAACTACAACAGATTCGATACCCAATCTACAACAAACTAGAAACAGAGGGGACCACTTATACTGGCAGCCTGGGGGGGGGGCAAAGAAGGGAGATATGGGATGCATGCTGGGAACAGGGGTGAGGGGAGGACAACATTGCTAGTGGGAATGCCCTGATTCAATGTCACTATATACCTAAAATATTACTGTGAAAGATTTGTAATCCGCTTTGGTCAAAATAAAGAAATTAAAGTTTAAAAAAAAAGCAGTGTCATGGTAAAACATATTTAAAATAAAGAAAGTCTTTATTTTGGATTTATACTTTCTTAGAGAAAGACAAGTAATAAAGGAATCATTGATTACAGAATAACATTGAATTATTTTCATTGTTTAGGCTGGGTCTACAATGTTCTTCTAAGCACATTTCTCAGGAGTTCAAAGAAGCAAAATGTCTTTCTGAGAACAAGTTCCATAAAAGGCAGGACACTATAAAAATTCAGTCTCTGTACTGTGCTTATGGGAAAAAATTTTCTTTGAGTTAATCAGTTAATAATTCCAGGAGTGGCAGAGATAGTCCAGCCAGCAGGAAAGAAGTTTGCTTTGCATGAGACTGATCTGGGTTCTTTTCCTGGCACCCCTTGAGCTCTACCAG